>NC_134356.1:102936678-103536678 GCF_048569485.1 Anomaloglossus baeobatrachus | reverse complement strand
ATCGCCGCGGCATTTGATGAGTCGGGATCTTACAGTGTGAATCTGAGCCTGGCTCCAGGAGGAGTGATCCGGGTGCCAGCTCACCGACCCATCCCCGGGGCAGTGCCCCCTCCCATAGCCAGCGCCATCCCAGCCATGCCAGCTGTGCCCGGCCTTGGCAGCCTTAACTTCCCCTGGATGGAAAGCAGCAGAAGGTTCGTGAAAGAGCGATTCTCAGGTAAGGACAAATGACAGGGAGGGATGGGGGCTATATATCCAAGATGGAGGCACCCTACAGCCAGAAAACGGCCCAAAGCAGCGGAAAACCGCACTCAGTGCCCACAGCAGACCGTGCCCACAGCAGACCGTGCCCTTAGCAGTCAGTGCCCACAGCAGACCGTGCCCACAGCAGTCAGTGCCCACAGCAGACCGTGCCCACAGCAGTCAGTGCCCACAGCAGATCGTGCCCACAGCAGTCAGTGCCCACAGCAGATCGTGCCCACAGTAGTCAGTGCCCACAGCAGACAGTGCCCACAGCAGATCGTGCCCACAGCAGTCAGTGCCCACAGCAGACAGTGCCCACAGCAGACCGTGCCCACAGCAGACCGTGCCCACAGCAGTCAGTGCCCACAGCAGTCAGTGCCCACAGCAGACCGTGCCCACAGTAGTCAGTGCCCACAGCAGACAGTGCCCACAGCAGATCGTGCCCACAGCAGTCAGTGCCCACAGCAGACAGTGCCCACAGCAGACCGTGCCCACAGCAGACAGTGCCCACAGCAGTCTGTGCCCACAGCAGTTCGTGCCCACAGCAGACAGTGCCCACAGCAGACCGTGCCCACAGCAGTCAGTGCCCACAGCAGACAGTGCCCACAGCAGTCTGTGCCCACAGTAGTCAGTGCCCACAGCAGACCGTGCCCACAGCAGACCGTGCCCACAGCAGTCAGTGCCCACAGCAGACCGTGCCCACAGCAGACCGTGCCCTTAGCAGACAGTGCCCACAGCAGTTCGTGCCCACAGCAGACAGTGCCCACAGCAGACAGTGCCCACAGCAGTCTGTGCCCACAGTAGTCAGTGCCCACAGCAGACCGTGCCCACAGCACTCAGTGCCCACAGCAGACCGTGCCCACAGCACTCAGTGCCCACAGCAGTCCGTGCGGGGAGGAAGCTGGCTCCGGGCTGATGGCCGCCCTGACAGAACAACTGGGAAAGTTTCCCTGCTATGTGCTGAGTCCTCCATGGATCAGGGCCGCAACATGGCGCAGAGTCTGCACAGGGCTCTCAGGGGTCATGTGTATATGGCGCAAGGAGGCTTGCGGCTTTCCCCTGTAGTGTCTGTATGAGAAGGCTAGCAAATGGCAATAACAACACAAAAATACAGGACAAGGTTCAGGGAAGATAGGAACGGAAATCTATCAAGTTATCATCTGTCTATCCCTCTATCTAGATATATATTTTTCTCTCTATCCCTCTATCTATCCCCCTATCCATCATCTATCCATTTATCTATCTAACTAGATATATATAGTTTTCTCTCTATCCACCTATCTATCCCTCTATCTATCCATCTATATATCTATTAATTTATCTATCTAGCCTATATCTATCTATATATTTTTTTCTCTATCCATCTATCCCTCTATCTATCCATCTATCTATCTATCCATCTATATATCTATCCCTCTAGCCATCATCTATCCATCCATCTATCCATTTATCTATCTACCTAGCCTCTATATATATATATATATATATATATTTATTTTATTTTTTTTCTTTCTATCCATCTATCTATCTATCTATCCCTTTATCTCTTTAGCATCTATCTATCTATCTAGGATTCTATCTATCTATCTATATATCCCTCTATCTAGCCTCTATCTATCCATAACTGTCTCTCTATCCAACTACCTCTATCTATCCCTCATTCCAATGATCTATGTATCTATTTTCTATCTATCTATCTATCTATCCCTTTATCTATCTCTTTAGCATCTATCTATTATCTCTTTATTCTATCACTATATCTGATATATATCTATATCTATAACTAATGTATGTCTATTTATTTTTCTATCTATTATCAATCTGTCCATTCATCCATCATCTTTCTTTTTATCCATATCATCTTGTTCCCCATATCTAGTGCTGGCTATTAGATAGATAACTAGATAGATAGATAGAGGGATAGATAGATAATAGATAGATAGAGGGATAGATAAAAGAAGAGAAGGGAGGCAGCACTACAAAGCATCTCCTATATCTCTATGATGTTCTGCCTCAATTTTCCTCTCATTATAGTGGACAAGTTGGAACTTTGCTCGCCACACTTGACTTGAGATATATATATATATATATATATATATATTTATTTATTTATGTGTGTGTATGTATATATATATATATATATATATATCAGGATTGTCTCTACCATTGTACCGTGTTTTTCTTGGACAGATAAATAGATAGATGGATCGATAATTAGACAGATAGATAAATAGTAGGATAGATGATATATAGATAGATAGATAAAAGAAGAGAGGGGGTGCAGCACTTCAAAGTATCCCCTGTATCTCTATGATGTTCTGCCTCAAGTTTCTTCTATTATTATTTTGGACAAGTTGGAACTTTGCTCACCCCATTTGAGATTATATATATAATTGTTTCTGCCACTCTACTGTGGTTTTGTTAGAAATATAGATGGATCGATAATAGGTAGATAGATAGATAGGTAGACAGATGATAGATTAATGGATAGATAAATAATAGGTAGATAGACAAGTAGATAGATTTGGTATATTTGCCGATTTTTTACATAATTTACTTTTAAGTTGCCAATCCTTTACCGACCAACACCCAATTCTGAGCGATCTAATGAAGCCCACAGCCCACTTGCAGCTTTACCTCTCAGCAGTGGGGTATTATTAACTCAATAATTTCCAGAGCCAAACTCTTAGGGGTCAGTCAACACCACTAATTTACCGACCTATTTGGGGTGATGTTCTACTCCATGACTGTTCTTTCTGGTAGCATGCAGTACCTTATTGGGCAGGGAAGGAAGGGGGTGACCAGCTGTCTTTGATGAGGCAGCCACACCGGCGGGTGTGACCGTGGTATATATATATATATATATATATATATATATATATATATATATATTGCTAAAAAAATAAATAAAGGGAACACTTAACACTTAACACAATGGGATTTTAGTGTTCTCTGTATTTGTTTGAAATATATATATATAGCTATATATATATATATATATATATATATATATATATATATATATATATATATATATATATGTCACTTAAAAAGGGACAGTATAGTTTCTGACTGTGGCCCTCCACTTTTTGAGCTCAGGGATCCCACTTTGCTCTTGTCTCTGGCAGCGGCCGCCGCCCTCACCCCGTTCACGGTGACCCGCAGGATCGGACACCCCTACCAGAATCGGACTCCTCCCAAGCGCAAGAAGCCGCGCACGTCGTTCTCCCGCGTGCAGATCTGCGAGCTGGAGAAGCGCTTCCACCGCCAGAAGTACCTCGCCTCCGCGGAGCGCGCCGCCCTGGCCAAGTCTCTGAAGATGACGGACGCGCAGGTGAAGACATGGTTCCAGAACAGAAGGACAAAGTGGAGGTGAGGCCTGGTCACTGGTGGCTGTGCCACGGACAGTGTGGCACCGGCCAGATGGCACCTGCACTGGAGACTTTTCTAGGGGTAAAAAAACCAAAAACAAAACACAAAGTACAATAAATCTAAATGTAAAAAAAACTCCCACTAGGAGTACAATAAATCTAAAAAGCCCAACTAAAAGTAAAATAGATCTAAATCTAAAAAAAATCCCACTAAAAGAACAATAAATCTAAAAAAAATAAATCTAAAAGCAGAATACATTTTAATGAATAAATAATCTAAAAATTCTAAAGGTAGAATAAATTTAAATCTAAAAAAAAATCTTAAAGTACAATATATCTGAATCTAAGCGTAATAATCTAGATCTAAAAAAAATAAATCTAAAAGTAAAATAAATCTAAAAAAATAAATAAAAAAAAGTACAGCAAATAGAGGAAGAAAGCCTTAACACAGGATGCATCATACCGCTGTGGCAGACTAGTGCCACCAATTATCAGGATATTTGTCTTAATCACGATATTAATATCATACACATCAGCCATAGCCCCAGCAGAGGTCAGGGCCGGCTGCCCGGTGTCGGTGCTCGGGTCCTCGGCTTTTTCTCTCCTGCCCAGGAATAGGTTGGGCTGATCTGGATTATAGGGAAAACCGCACAGATGACACGCACTGTATGAATCCCGCACTATATGAATCCCGCAGTGGTCACGATCACAGCTTTATTAGATTTCATTTCATTTACCTAGGGTCTAATAAGCGCCCAAAGGCCCAGAGGTCAATACAAAAGTGATTAAAAACGCAGCATGGTGCGATTCTTTGTTGGAACAGTTTGATGCCCGGGAATTCAATGCCTTAAATGTCAAAAACGCTCAGAAAGCGCAGAAAAAGATCAGGTCTGTACTGCACCAAAATACCATTATTATTATTATTATTATTATTATTATTATTATTATTATTATAATATTAGAACATAGCAGTATAATATTATCATTTTAGGTAAAGATGCCCCATAATATTATACTGACCAGCACAGCAGCACAATGTCACTATCATCCAATGTTCATATGTAATAAAATAGCGCTGGGAAAAATATTGTGTAAATCACCTGTTGTTCAGTTAGGATAATCTATTATATAATCTAGTGGTGGTGTATGTAGTATCATTAATATTGTAATGTAATATTGGAACTATATCCGGCAGAAAAAGGGTTAAGAGAAAAATAATACCAGTCATATAGAATAGTATGGAGGCAGCAGAAAGTCATCCAGGAACCAGAGCAGGAGGCAAAATCTAGTTATATGATAATAATAATAATAATAATAATAATAATAATAGTAATCTATATAGTTTAGTGGAAAATAATAAACAGTGTTTGAAAAGCACAATATAATATAAATATTGTAATATCTACAAAAGTAATATAGTAATGTGTAATGATGATGATGATGACGATGATGATTGTAATAATAATAATAATAATAATAATAATCTATATAGCTTAATGGAAAATAATAAACAGTGTTTGAAAAGCACAATATAGTACTAATATTGTAATGATGATGATGATGACGATGATGATGGTAATAATAATAATAATAATAATCTATATAGCTTAATGTAAAATAATAAAGTGTTTGAAAAGCACAATATAATAGAAATATTGTAATATCTACAAAAGTAATATAGTAACGTGTAATGATGATGACGATGATGGTAATAATAATAATAATAATAATAATAATATTACAGCAGAGATTGGGCAGATATGTCAATAAAATAGAGTGAAATAAATAATGTCAGGTCCTGCCCTCCTCGGCTCCTTCTCACTATTTTCTCCAGACTGATGGGTGCGGCTCTAGTTCACATACAGCGGTTTATACCCCAGTTTGAATACGGTATGTACATGAAGCTTCATCCTGCAGCCCTCCCTTCATAGAACATTGCAATCAACCAGTCTAATAAACCTCATTATTATTTTCCCCAGCAGTATAGGAGCAGCAGAATGCAGCAGTAATATGGTAAAGACTAAAAAAATTACCCCAAAACATATACATTTTACATCCATTAAATTATGTCAGGCTGTAGATTTTTTTTTTCACAATTTCTGTAAATACTACCTGGAATAATCAGCACAATCACAACAACAACAACAGTTAAAGGATTTGGTAGAAGAATAACCTTTAATGCTACTAATATATAGCTGTTTACTATAAAAAATAAATGGGGCAAATAAATTATATGTCAATAATAGCAGCTAATAGTATATTTTAATAGAAAAAATGCAATATAATTTGGTAGGCCTCCTTCATTATTCTGGGAAGAAAGGGGGGAGGGGAATGTTCGTTGTTTCATTTTTATATATTTTTTGCTTTTGTTAAAAAATAAGCGTTTTTCATTGTGTTTTTTTTTTGCTTCACAGGCTGTTTTCCTATAGGAAAGTGATTTTCTCATAGTTTTTTTTTCCCAAGAAAAGTCTATGAGGAGAACAGCAGAAAAATGACCTGTATAGAGCATGTTGTATTTGTTCAAAATGAATAATAATAATGATGATAATAATGACGATAATAATAATAATAATAATACAAACAACAATAAAAACAATAATATAAGCAAACCATCCCCAAAAAAGCTACGGAAATTCCAAAAGTGTGTTTGGTTCATTTCATATTTTCCCACAGACTTTCATCTCTTATACAAATAATACCCATAGGAACCAGAGGAAAAGAGTAATTTGTACACAAGAACTTGAGGAAAAGATTAATTTGTACATAAGAACCAGAGGAATATATAATAATAGTTAATATATAGTAAATAATACCCAGTAGATAATTACAAGATTATTATTATTTATCTAATTATACATAGTCATGTATAAACTATAATAGGAATATTTAATCATATTATTATTATTATTCATGTGATTAAATATTCGTACTATTGCTTATTCCATGACTAGGTTTGTTATAATTATTATTATTAATAATAATAATAATAATAATAATAATAATAATAATAATAATACTACAACTAATAATAATGTAATAATGAACCTAGTCATGGAATACGCCATAGTACGAATATTTAATCACATGAATAATAATAATGATAATAATAATAATAATAATAATAACAATAATAATAATTCTAATAATAAAAAGAAAAACAACCTAGTCATGGAATAAGCCTTTGTATGAATATTTAATCACATGAATAATAATAACATAATATATAATAATTAATAATAATTATAATGATAATAATAACATAATAATAATAATAATAATAATAATAATAATAATAATAAACAACCTAGACATGGGATAAGCCTTTATACGAATATTTAATAACATTAATAATAATAATAATAATAATAACATAATATATAATAACAATGATAATACTACTACTACTACTACTACTACTAAAAATAATAATAATAATAATAATAATAATAATAATAATAACAACATAGACATGGGATAAACCTTTATACGAATATTTAATAACATTAATAATAATAATAATAACATAATATATAATAACAATGATAATACTACTACTACTACTACTACTACTACTACTAAAAATAATAATAATAATAATAATAATAATAATAATAATAATAATAATAATAATAATAATAATAACAACAACCTAGACATGGGATAAACCTTTATACGAATATTTAATCAAATAAACAAAAATAGTAATACTGCTAATACTAATAACTATAATCTGTTAAACTGTATACTAAGAAATGTTCCTGTTGCTCGTGAGCCTCTATTCTGCTCCATTTTCCTCATTCATTGTACTATCGCACGGGCCTCGCAGCCTCCATGTCCCCGTGCACACCTAGCGGTGCTTGTCCCCGTGCACGCTGCGCTTCCCGGGCCGCTCGCTGATGGGATGGGTGTCGGAGGGCTCGGCCCTGTGCTGTCCCGGTCTCTCGGTGCTGAGCTCAGACTGCTTTGCTCTCTTGCAGGCGGCAGACGGCGGAGGAGCGGGAGGCGGAGCGGCAGCAGGCCAACAGACTCATGCTCCAGCTGCAGCACGACGCCTTCCAGAAGTCTCTCAGTGACTCCATCCAGCCCGACCCGCTGTGTTTGCACAACTCTTCTTTATTTGCACTTCAGAATTTGCAGCCCTGGGAGGAGGAAAACGGTAAGATGGCGCCGGTCACCTCCCTAGTGTGAGCACAGGGGCCTCAGGGACTGAACCCAGCGGGACAGAAGCTCACCATGGCCGGGGGCAAAGAAGACCTGTCCCCAAACACCCGACATCGGGGACACAGAGCTGTGCCAAGGAGGAGAGACTATAGGAAGGACTCGGACCCTCCACCACGGCCACCACTGGACTGCTGATCTATGGGCATTGTAATAAACGAGTACATATGTATATATGTGAATATATATATTATATATATACATTTGTATGTGGGGTATATGTATATATATATATATATATATATATATATATATATATATATATATATATATATATATATATATATATATATATATATATATATATATATATATATGTGTAAATATAGATACATACATATGTATATATATATATATATGTTATGTATGTATAGATATATAATATGTATAGATATTTATATACCACTGTTTTCTAAAATGGGGTTGAATTAAGGCACAATGTGTGACAATTGTTTGCAGCCCATGTCTACTAAGAGCAGTATGGGATTTCCTATGCTACACACCTATAATCATCCTATGTGTATGGTCGCCTCATGGTTTAGGTCAGCGCCTACATCTCACGTCCATACAGAAAGCAGAGCAGTCAGGAGGCAGATCCCTCGGTGGTGGAGGCCAGGAGAGGCAACCACCACTGAGTGTGTATGTAGGGATATATGGGTGTACATATATAGGTAATTTCTATATTTCTATCTATATACACACATACTTGGACTTTTACAGTTCCTTGGAGGAATCCTCAGGCTTCCTGGCGGGGCATGGTTCGGTTCATCGTACTCTTATTTATTGAAGGGTCAGCAGTATAATCTAGAATGTGCTGCCACAAATGACATGTAAATATTTTACCATATTTTTAATTTATTCATGCAGTATTATGCCATTAAATCTACATATAAATTATATATAAATATATTCTTAAATATTTATGTTGCATTGGTTGTAACAATTTTTGTATTTGGCCGGAAAAAAACAAAAGCAAATAAAGGTTCCGCAGTTGCTTTGGTCGGAGGGGTTTGCAGCAATGTCTGATGAGCACAGGTCTTTTTTGTCACATAAACTTTTTTATATATATTTATTTTGATAGATTGTCAGGATAATCTGTCTTATAATATCTGCTTAAGTTGCTATAAAAGCTGTTTAATGTCTACAAAATGCAACCACATGATATATGAAAGAACATTTAGCCACTTACTAAGTAAGCGCCTTAACTTCTCCAGGTTTACATGGGTTGACATGTGAAAATACTTTATATTAATGACTGATATATGTAAATAAACACTTTCTTTTAATACAGAACGTGGCTGTTTGCATTTTACAGGACGGATTCTCTCCTGCCTTCAGAGAACTGGATATTTAAAAATAAAAATGGGATAAAGATAAACAATGGGAAAAATGTAAAAATGACCCATGAAGAGCCTATCACATACAGAGGGCTGATAAAGTGTATGGTGTCAGGGATACGTTTAGTATTAGGGATTCTACATTATATGTCCTGAAAACAGAAGAGATCAAGCAATGTGTGGGGTAGAGAACCACAGAAAGAGATCAAGCAATGCGTGGGGTAGAGAACCACAGAAAGAGATCAAGCAATGTGTGGGGTAGAGAACCACAGAAAGAGATCAAGCAATGTGTGGGGTAGAGAACCACAGAAAGAGATCAAGCAATGTGTGGGGGAGAGAACCACAGAAAGAGATCAAGCAATGTGTGGGGGAGAGAACCACAGAAAGAGATCAAGCAATGTGTGGGGGAGAGAACCACAGAAAGAGATCAAGCAATGTGTGGGGTAGAGAACCACAGAAAGAGATCAAGCAATGTGTGGGGTAGAGAACCACAGAAAGAGATCAAGCAATGTGTGGGGGAGAGAAACACAGAAAGAGATCAAGCAATGTGTGGGGGAGAGAACCACAGAAAGAGATCAAGCAATGTGTGGGGGAGAGAACCACAGAAAGAGATCAAGCAATGTGTGGGGTAGAGAACCACAGAAAGAGATCAAGCAATGTGTGGGGGAGAGAACCACAGAAAGAGATCAAGCAATGTGTGGGGTAGAGAACCACAGAAAGAGATCAAGCAATGTGTGGGGGAGAGAAACACAGAAAGAGATCAAGCAATGTGTGGGGTAGAGAACCACAGAAAGAGATCAAGCAATGCGTGGGGTAGAGAACCACAGAAAGAGATCAAGCAATGTGTGGGGTAGAGAACCACAGAAAGAGATCAAGCAATGTGTGGGGGAGAGAAACACAGAAAGAGATCAAGCAATGTGTGGGGGAGAGAACCACAGAAAGAGATCAAGCAATGTGTGGGGTAGAGAACCACAGAAAGAGATCAAGCAATGTGTGTGGTAGAGAACCACAGAAAGAGATCAAGCAATGTGTGGGGGAGAGAACCACAGAAAGAGATCAAGCAATGTGTGGGGGAGAGAACCACAGAAAGAATGAGAGGAAAGTTATAATGGAGGGGTGGGTGTTTGGAATTGATGGATATTCATTAGGGATGATCGAATACCTCAAATATTCGGCTTTACGAATATTTTCCGAATACCTCGCTGCTATTTGACTATTCGATGCGCAATGTAAGTCTATGGGAAGCCCGAATAGTACCGAATAGTTGTTATTCGAGTTTCCCATAGACTTACATTGCGCGTCGAATAGCGGCGAGGTATTCGGAAAATATTCGCAAAGCCGAATAATCGAAGTATTTGACCATCCCTAATATTCATCTTAGGCTTTTGTCTAGATTTGTGTGCATGGCTCGGAGGGCAAAAGGCATCCCCTGTCATAAGAGTGTTATTAGGTTCTGTTCCCACAATCAGTTTTTGATGTTCACAAAATTTCAGCACCATTATGTCAATTAGGACAAGGAGAAAAAAAAGAAAAGTCTGTTTTGGCAACTCACCATGTCCTCTGGATAAATCCTGTTCCTGCCTTGGCTCGGATTTGGTAGTACAGGACTTTGGGATATGCCCATATATATGATTCTTCTTGATCACGCTTTAATAAGAGCCACGATTAAGGCTTAGCCGAAACGCGTCAGTTTCCGGCGTTTTTTCCCTTTACTATGGTGTTATTGCCCCATTGCATTATTTTTTATAGAGATGGAATAAATGTGGAATTTTATTCAACTGAATTTTTTCATTATGACGCGGTTTTTGATCTCGGGATCTTCTAGTCTGTTCTCCTCTATTATGTAAATTATGTAACTTGCGTTTTTGATGCATTTATGCAGCTGGAAACACACTAAGAGTCTGTGCGCACGTTGCTTTTTTTTCTTGCGTTTTGATTGCGCTTTAAACTGCACCGTGTCAATGACAAAATGCATGCGTTGTGCTTCCCCCGCAAAGTCTATGAGAAATCCGAATTTCCATGCGCACGTTGCCTTTTTTGGCATAATTGTCAAAATCGTTGCCTAAAAATAAAGCCGCATGTCACTTCTTCACTGCGTTTTGTGAACATTTTCCACCCATTGAGTTCTCAATCTCAAAACGCACTGTCCAAAACGTGGCCAAAACGCAGTCAAAACACATTGATACGCAGATGGTTCATTCACATCTGCATATCAAAAAATCGGTCCCAATCTCATCCAGCAAAGTTGGGTGAATGTCATGCGTATGTCACTCCATATGTCATGCGAACATGCGATTTGTTTTATCGTATAACATGCTTTTTTTTCTCAGCTATTAATCATTTACAATCATTTACACGACAATTTACCGTGTCCTATTCTACAGAATGGCAATAAATCCATAAAAAACAGATACCACCAGAATGGTCGGTGTGTGATCCATTTTTTTTCTTGCACCCATAGACTTGAATAGGTGAGTCTCATCCAATTTACGTGGCCAGTGGCAGCATGCTGTTATTTTTCCTCATGTTGACTACAGATGAGAAAAAAAAATCGCAGATGAGCACTGACTTGAATAACATAAGGCCGAGTGCGATAACTTTTTTCATCAGATTGCACTTATGGTATGTATACGCTGGTGTGAACAAACTCATAAGGTTTCGTTTTTTTAATTGAGTTATCACAGACTACTAAGATCTTGTGATGACAAGACAAGAAGTTGCCATATTATTATAATTATTATTGCAACCTTACGTCAAGGACATTACACTTACAAAAATTGGGTTTGCAGGATATAATGGTGGTTTAGCAATAATTAGCAAGGTAAAAAAGTAAGTACAACTGGACAATACAATAGCTGAATCTGTGATTATTCTGCAGGAAAAAAAAAATATAAATTTAAGTGTCACTTCAATCATATAAGGTCATGGCTGAAAGTGTTGGTACCCTTGAAATTGTTCCAGAAAATGAAGTATTTCTCCCAAAAAATTTGATCTTATACTTGTTTATTTCTACTCACCTGTGGCAAGTAATAGGTGTGGGCAATATGAAAATCACACCTGAAGCCAGATAAAAAGAGGAGAAGTTGAGTCAATCTTTGGATTGTGTGTCTGTGTGTGCCACACTCAGCATGGAGACCAGAAAGAGAAAAAAACTGTCGTAGGACTTGACAAACAAAATTGTTGAAAATTATCAACAATCTCAAAGTTACAAGTCCATCACCAGAGATTTTGATGTTCCTTTCTCCACGGTGCACAACATAATCAAGAAGATTACAACCCACTGTAGCTAATAGATAATCTCCCCAGATGTGTAAGACAGAGAAAAATTGATGAAAGCTTGCAACACAGGATAGTCTTGATGGTGGATAAGCAGCAACAATCAAGTTCCAAAGAAATTCAAACTGTCTTGCAGGCTCAGGGTGCATCAGAATCAGTACAACCTATCCGTCCACATTTGAATGAAATTAAACGCTATGGCAGGAGACGCAGGAGGACCCTACTGCTGACACAGAGACATACAAAACTAGATTGAAGTTTGTCAAAATGTTCATGAGTAAACCAAAATCCTTCTGAGAAAGAGTCTTGTGGACAGATGAGACCAAGATAGAAATTTGGTAGAGCACATTTGGTATTATTTACCAAAAACGGAATGAGGCCTACAAAGAAGTGAACACAGTACCTTCAGTCACATATGGTAGAGGTTCAAAGATGTTTTGGGGTTGTTTTGTTGCCTCTAGCACTGGGTGACTAGACTATGTGAAAAGCATCATCAAATCTGAAGATTACTCCAGCATATTTGGCCACATCTAGTGCTAATGTCAGAAAGCTGCGTTTGCCTCCCAGGGCATGTGTCTTCCAGTAGGACAATGACCTCAAATATACTTCAAGAAGCATCCAGAAATGGATGGAAACAAAGTGCTGGAGAGTTCTTTAGATGCAGCACTAAAGGCTACTTTACATGCTGCGACATCGCTAGCGATCTCATTAGCGATGTGAAATTCTAGATCGCAAGTGCGACCTGTCGAGAGCGCACATGCGTAAAATGACCTATGTACGATCTCGAAAGATCGCACTTGCGCTCTAGAATTTCACATCGCTAATGAGATCGCTAGCGATGTCGCAGCATGTAAAGTAGCCTTAAGTTGGTATCTAAAACCCATTGAACACCTGTGGAGAGATCTTAAAAGTTTTTTTGGGGGAGACCTGGAGCAGTTTGCAAAAGAAGAGAGGTTCAAAATTCCAGGTCAGAGGAGTAAGAAGCTTGTTGATGGTTATAGGAGGTGATTGCTGCAGTTTATTCCAAACAGTGCACAACCAAATCTTAAGGTGAAGGTGCCAATAACTTTGAAACAGACTATTTTTGAGGTTTTGTGTGAAATTATTTCCAATTTGCTTTTTTTCCCCTTTGTTTTTATTTTTGTGTTGTTCCAATACACACAAAGGAAATAAATATGTGTATAACAAAACATGTGTAATTGCAATAATTTTCTGTGAGAAATACTTTATTTGATTGAAAATTTTTAAGGGTACCAACACTTTCAGCCATGGCTGCAAATATTTTTTTTTAAGAAGAAAAAATGTCACAGTTATAGTTATATATTTTTCTATAATACTTTGGGTGGTTAATTAACTCACTGTATGACGCCATTTCCTTTATTTTGCCTCTGACTTCCCCTTTGCACTGAGCACTATCTGAAAGGTTCATTTAATGCTGGCTATGCAAATAAGACAGCTTGTCTGCTGAATGAACATTAGGCTGACATCTATCTCTTCCGACTAACTCGTGCGTATAAGTGCTCAGCTTGGCTGAGCAGTGATGGGTTTTCAGTGGGGAGAGTGGAGAAAGCCGCTACCAGAGAGCTCTCTGATTGCGGCTAATCTTTGAAACAAAAGAATCTTTATTTAAAGGGAACCTGTCACCAGATTTGGGGCCTATAAGCTGCGGCAACCACCAGTAGGCTCTTATATGCAACATTTTAACATGCTGTATATAAGAGCCCAGACCGCTGTCTAGAACGTAAAAATCACCTTATAATACTCACCTAAGGGAGGTGCAATGCAGACTGGTCATATGGGTGTCTCTGTTCTCTGGTGCTGGCATCTCCTTTTTCCATCTTCGTCCTCCTTCTGAAGCCTGTGTGCATGATGCGTCCTAAGTCATACACACTCGCCGGTCCCACGCAGGCGCACTACAATACTTTGATTTTCTCTGCTCAGGGCAGATCAAAGTGCGCCTGCGCAGGACCTCAATGCCGGCGAGTGTGGATGATGTAGGACGTGTCATGCACCTTGGCTTCAGAAGGACGACAAAGATGTCCGAAAGAGGAGGTGCCAGCACCGGAGAACAAAGACGCTCATCTGACCAATCTGCACCGCAGCGACCGATTAGGTAAGTATTATAAAGTGATTTTTACATTCTAAGAGCCCACTGGTGATGGCCGCAGCTTAAAACTGGTGACAGGTTCCCTTTAAAGTACTAATTACCAAAATCTACTCTGCCTCCAACATCATCAGTCATAAGAAAGTCAGGAGCCCACCATACACATTCAATGGTAAGTCAACATTGATCTAAAGTGTATGGGGGCCGCAAACATTTAATTTTGACTCATTAGTGAGAATCAAACTTTTACAATTTATATAGACTGGCGTTCACTTACTGTCTGAGGAGTTGTGGTCAGAATAGAATGTTCAGTTATGCAATCATTCTTTTCCCATAAGGCATCTTGTTATCTGCAGGACATCCCTTTTTACACATGGGGTGAAGAGCTGCAGATAACATGATTTTTCTACTGACATAAAGAATTCAATCACCCAATCACCCAATGAACATTAATTTTGCTGATTTTTCAGGTGGTAGTCAGAATGTTATGATGGGCAAATATTTGGGAAAAGTGTTTTTATGAATGGCCATTCACCAATTCTCTGCAGTCTAAATGCAGTAAAACCCATTCTAGCCAACTGACACCGACAGCAGTGATGGTTGTAACTCAGTCAGAGCTACATAACGCCACTATTTTTAGTAGATGCCAAGGTCCTCTTGGCAATTATGCAGGAGCTGCTGTGTTTTCTTATCTCAAGGGTATCATTCGGTGTTCGGCTTTGCACTTGTAACGCCCCACAGGGCAGGTAGTTAACCTACTCGTCACCGGGCCGTTTCGGGTCGTGTCAGGCGTTGTCACAGGGTGGCCTTGCCCAGTTCCATTGCCCCGAGGCGTACAGTTAATGGTGGGGGAAGTAGGGTATTTAGGAGAGTTTGTTGTGACGGCACCTGTGGTATGCGGCCAGCAGTAGCCGCCACTGCAGAATTCCTCGCCGGGGCAGGTGTTACAGCAGCTGGGATGGTGTCACTCCCCACAGGCGGAGCAGGCCCCTTGTGGTGATGAAGGTTAAGTGCTGGGCAGCGGCGCCTGTAAGGACGAGCCAACACAGTCTCTGTGGATTCAGGGTGTAGTTTACTCACAACTTCAGCTGCCAGCCCAATCACACTGGTCACCGCCATTATGAGCTCCGGTCAATCCCAAGCAAGGAAGAGCGTACCACCGGTGTTTGAAGAGAGAGAGAGAATGTCCTTTTTCTAGGATGTCCCCTTAGTGGTTAGGTACCCAGGCTGAGCTCCTGCTCCAAGCTTCGGTCCTAGTAAAGACCAAGTTGTCCAGAGATGTCTTGCCAGAACTATGGTCCTGATGGGTCTGATCATGATGTGAGTGTGTTGCGCCTATATCTACCCCAAGTGGAACCCGCCCCCCCAGGTGGCTGGCTTCAGTGACCGGGAAGTCCCATGACCGTTATGGCCACCCCCTTGCCTACTCTGAGCCAACCCACCCTATATGAAGGCTCATAAGCTGTATGTAGTGTGTGAATGTAGAACACCAGTGATTAACCCCCCCTTACCTGAGTTGGATACTGCACCTTAACTGAAGCGTAGTACCATGTAGCAACCAGGGCATCAGGGGTGCCAAACACTCGCTGGGTGGCATGGCTGCATCAGACTCTGTTCACACCGCAGAGACTGAAAAGCAGCATGAGATCTCTTAGTTGCACAGCCTGTCTTGGGCGTTGGATGTATTTTGCTTCTCGGCTCTCAAGTACAGTGGGAGTTAAATCCTGCTGGCTTGTGAATGGTTGCTAGGAGCTCACGCTGCTAATGACCATTCACAGCCGCTTTCACTCTTTATAAGGTTCTGGATCCTGTATACGGTCGCCGTATATAGTTTCAGCAATCCCGGTCTTTGTGGTGTTCCAGTTTTATGGTGATCTACAGTTGCTTTTCTGCGTGGTGTGAAAGTTCCCCATTTGTACATTTATTTCCTACCCTTTCCTTTATTCTCTTTTACATATATTGTCTCTCCTTTGTGTTTGAGTACAGTGTGTACGAGTTTTCGTTCCCTTTTGTCTGCGTCATTTCTGTGGGGTTTTGTTACTGGATTTCCAGCCCGCTGCCAGGGTGGAGGGAGTAAGATCAGGGCTTGGACAGGAGTCAGGGTCACGTTGGGGGCTCGGACCTGACTACCATCAAACTTACCTCTAAAATAAGGGACAGCGCAGGGTCTCAAGTCTGAGGGCCAGCTTAGGTGCCCCTGTTCCATCAGTATACTGGGAGTTGGGTCCCAATTGCTATCTGGATTTTCCTGATAGTTGTTTTTTGTTGTAGTTCAAAATTATAGTACCGGTCAAAAGTTTGAACATAACCGTTCATGTAATGGTTTTCCTCATTCTTATTGGAATGTGCATATTGTAGATTTAGACTGAAGACAGCAAAACTCACTGGAGAACACATATGGAAACAAGGAGTATGTATTAAAATGTTAGATTCATCAATGTACCCCCTGTTTAGCTTTGATCACAACTTTACACATCATTCTCATGTTGTCAGTGGAGAAGATATTTCTAATGATCCTGTACCATTGACTACATAGCACAGAAGTCTGTAATATTCCTAAAATGTCTTATCTCAAAATCAATGTACCTGTATGTATACCAGTATAAAAAAACAACAACAACAACAACAACATAGTAAGTGAACAATAAAAATAGAGAATAATTTAATAATCTGAAAGGACTTATTGTGTAATAAGACAAGAAAGATAAATAATCACATGCTAAAATGAACGCGTATTCAAAAAAAGCCATAAATGTATCTTAATCAACATTATATATGACTAATTTTTTTATTTGCTTCTGCAAAAAGGACAATAGTGCCATTCATGTTGCCTAATTGCGGCTATTAATCTACCGTTAAATAGATTCTCCAGTTTCATTCAGACTGTCAGGTATGAATGTCTGCATTTTAAATATCCACAATGATTCATAATTCTTAATAAGACGGAGATATCGATTTGTCATATCAGTGGATACTTCTTCAATTGTTGTTACCTAAGTAGTTCTACTGTCTCCGTGATGTTCCCGTGCTCTTCTATAAAATGCTGCCAAATGTTGTTTTAAATAGCCACAGTTAGTACTGTATCTGAAGCCATTAATGTTCGTGAAGTTCTCATATATTTTATATCACATCTTCAGTAATGTTTGCTTTCATCATTTTCTCTTCGTGTGTAATTCTTAGGCAACACAAGCAATTCTTCTGACAGCATTTAAATAACCCATACAAATGAGGAAAAAGTGAAGGCTGTTGTAGTTTAGGGGCTTATTTTTCGAGGCGATATTGTGCTTACAAGCGTCATCTGTTGGTGATATTACGATTGTAAATGTTCCCTCCGATATTAATATATCCAGTGAGAACCAACATCCTTTTTGCTTGGTTAATTTATTTGAAACTATGACTGGGATTGCAATGTTGTGATTCTGAGTCTCCTAATGGTACCACTTTATGAGTGTCTTTTTTTGGGTTTTTTCCTCCAAGCGACACCACTCCATCATCACACTCTGATTCACCAGGAAAAGTGTACAATAGTTAGATAACCCAAACAGGTCAGCTGACAACAATTACATTGATCCATACAAATAAGGAAAAACTGAAAATTTTTGTACAATTTTTTTCAGACAACCTGAAAAACCTATCTTTTTGGGAAAAAGGTTTTTCAGTAAGTAAGGTTCTTTTAAACGTAAGACATTTCTCTTGAACAAAAACAAACTAAGTTGTGATAAAATTTAATTGCTACAAATTATTTATCTTTTCTTTTCGAGTTGATGATTTCAAGCATTCCCCCTAGGACGGTAATTTACTTTGAATATAGGCAGCTCATACTATTTATTTGTATAACCTTTTAGAACAAATCATTCTTTTAACAGTTTAGATTTCTTCTCACAATCTATTTGAGTGGTGCAATTTCTCCCAAGTCGCCTATAGAGGAAGAATATAATATCTGAGTCCATTTTTCATAATGGGCACTATTGTTTGATAGAAAACTGTTAGAGTCTGTATTTTTAAAATATGATTTAGTTGTGATATTTCCACCTCTGTGGCTTACTTCTAGATAAAAAATGAATAATTTGTCTGTAGTAGCCATGGAAGTAATACCCCAATTATTGTCATTTATATTTTTTTTGTAAACCTTTCTACTTCATTGTTGGTTATAAATGACTTAGTGACCAAATGTAGAACTGGTGGAGGAAGGTTAAACTAGATGGACCTAGGTCTTTTTTTCATCTTTAGTAACTATGTAACAGACTTTGTCTCCCGCCAATTAAAAACAGATTGTCAATATATCTTTTGTAATACACTGTGTGCAGAATTAATAGGCAAATGAGTATTTTGATCACATGATACTTTTTGTACATGTTGTCCTACTCCAAGCTGTATAGGCTTGAGAGCCAACTACCATTTAACCCCTTCAACCCCCAGCTTATTTTGACCTTACTGACCTCGCCATTTTGCGCAATTCTGACCAGTGTCCCTTTATGAGGTTATAACTCTGGAACGCTTCAACGGATCCTGGCGATTCTGACATTGTTTTTTTGTGACATATTGTACTTCATGAAAGTGGTAGATTTAGGCCGATATTTTTTGCGTTCATTTTTGAAAATTTCGGAAATTTGGCGAAAATTTAGAAAATTGCGCAATTTTCAAAATTTGAAATTTTATGCCCGTAAATCTGAGAAATATGTCACACAAAATAGTTACTAAATAAAATTTCCCACGTGTCTACTTTACACCAGCGCAATTTTCAAAACAAATTTTTTTTTTGTTAGGAAGTTAGAAGGGGTCAAAGTTCATCAGCAATTTCTCATTTTTCCAACAAAATTTACAAAAAACTTTTTTTAGGGACCACATCACATTTGAAGCGACTTTGAGAGGCCTAGGTGACAGAAAATACCCAAAAGTGACCTCATTCTAAAAACTGTACCGCTCAGGCTACTCAAAACCACATCCAAGAAGTTTATTACCCCTTTAGGTGCTTCACAAGAATCAAAGCAATGTGGAAGGAAAAAATAAAAATTTACTTTTTTTAACAAAAATGTTACTTTAGCCATAAAATGTAGCATTTCACAAGGGTATCAGGAAAAATTACACCATAAAATGTATTGTGCAATTTCTCCTGAGTACGCAGATACCTCATATGTGGTGGAAATCAAATGTTTGGGTGCACGGCAGGGCTCGGAAGGCAAGAAGCGCTATTTAACTTTTCAAACGCAAAATTGTCCGGAATCATAAGGGGACGCCATGTTGCGTTTGGAGACCCCCTAAGGTACCTAAACAATGGAACTCCTGCACAAGTGACCCCATTTTGGCAACTAGACCCATCATGGAATTTTTTTAAGAGGTTTAGTGAGCCCTTTGAACCCCTGGGGGCTTTACAGAAGTTTATAACGTTGAGCCGTGAAAATATTTATATTTTTTTTTTACCACAAAATTGTTACTTTAACCAGGTAGCTTTTTTTCACAAGGGTATCAGGAAAAATTACACCATAAAATTTATTGTGCAATTTCTCCTGAGTACACCGATACCTCATATGTGGTGGAAATCAAGTGTTTGGGTGCACGGCAAAGCTCGGAAGGCAAGGAGCGCTATTTGACTTTTGGAGCTAATTTTCCATTAAAAAATTAAATGGCGCTCCTTCTCTTCCGAGCCCTGCCGTGCACCCAAACAGTGGTTTATGACCACATATGAGGTATCTATGTACTCAGGAGAAATTGCCCAACACATTTTAGGATCCATTTTATCCTGCTGCCCATGTGAAAATGAAAAAAATTGAGGCTAAAAGAAAATTTGTGAAAAAAAAAAAGTATTTTTTCATTTTTACGGATTAATTTGTGAAGCACCTGGAGGTTCAAAGTACTCACTATGCATCTAGATAAGTTCCTTGGGAGGTCTAGCTTCCAAAATGGGGGTCACTTTTGGGGGAGCACCAATGTGTAGGCACACAGGGGCTCTCCATACGTGACATGGTGTCTGCTAACAATTTGGAAAATTTGCTCCAATTATTTACGGACACCATGTGGCGTATGGAGAATATGTAGTGTATGTCAGGTTGGTGTGTATAGTATAGTATACGTCAAGTTGGTGTGTGTGTGTAGTGTAGTATACATCAGGTTGGTGTGTGTGGTGTTTACCACACACACATCAACCTGACGTACACTACACCCCACACCAAACTAACATACACTACACCCCACACCACACACCAACCTGACTTAGTGTATGTTAGGTTGGTGTGTGGTGTATGTCAGGATGGTGTGTGTGGTGTATACTACACCACACATACCAACCTGACGTACACTACACCACACACACACATCAACCTGACCTACACTACACCACATACCAACCTGACGTAGTGTATGTCAAGTTGGTATGTGGTGTAGTGTAGGTCAGGTTGATGTGTGTGTGTGGTGTAGTGTACGTCAGGTTGGTATGTGTGGTGTAGTATACACCACACACACCATCCTGACATGCACCACACACCAAACTAACATACACTAAGTAAGGTTGGTGTGCAGTGTGGTATAGGGTAGTGTACCTCAGGTTGGTGTGTGTCAGGTTGATGTGTGGTGTAGTATACACCACACACACACACACACACTACCTGATGTACACTACAACACACACATCAACCTGATGTACACTATACCACACCGCATACCAACCTGACGTAGTGTATTTCAGGTTAGTGTGGTATATTGTACTTCAGTTTGGTGTGTGTGGTTTAGTGCACTAGCGCTAGGTTGGGGGTTACTCACACTTTACTGTGGGTCTTCCTCCATGGCCTCCGGCTCTTCTCCTCCCAGCCTCCGGACGATTTATTGTACTGCGACGTCAAGTCTGTGTCACTGGAGGAGGAAGAGTGGGAGAAATAGAGAAAAGTGGGACCTTCTCCCTCACTATCAGCTATGGAGGGACGAGCAGGACATTTGTGTGCGCGTGTGCAAAAAAAACCCAAACCCCAAACTTTATTTTAGTGTGCGTGTGTATCTGCAAGTGTTTGGTGAAACTTTCTACTGCACGAGAGGGCTGAGGAGATGCAGGAGCTGTAGTCACTGGGGCCCAATCACCGGGGTGCAGGGGGACGCAATCACAGGGGGATGCAATCACAGGGACGCAATCGCAGGGGTGTAATCACCGGGGCACAGGGGGACGCATAATCACAGGGGCGCAATCGCAGGGATGCATAATCACAGGGGCGTAATCACCGGGTCGCAGGGGTACGCAATCGCAGGGGAACGCAATCGCAGGGGGACGCAATCGCAGGGGCGCAGATGGGACGCAATCGCAGGGGCACAGATCGCAGGGGCGCAGGTTGGGTGATTGCAGGGGCGCAGATCGCAGGGGTGCAGGTGGGGGATCATAGGGGCGCAGATCGCAGGGGCGCAGATCGCAGGGGCGCAGATCGCAGGGGTGCAGGTGGGGTGATCGCAGGGACGCAGATCGCAGGGGCGCAGGTGGGGTGATCGCAGGGGCGCAGATCGATGGGGCGCAGATCGCAGGGGCGCAGGTGGGACGATTGCAGGGGAGCAGATCGCAGGGGCGCAGATTGCAGGGGTGCAGATCGCAGGGGTGCAGGTGGGGCAATTGCAGATCGCAGGGGTGCAGGTGGGGTGATCGCAGGGGCGCAGATCGCAGGGGCGCAGGTGGGGCGATCGCAGGGGCGCAGGTGGGGTGATCGGAGGGGCGCAGATCGCAGGGGCGCAGGTGGGGTCCGGGTGATCACCCCCCTGCTGCCCAGTGATCAGTCCCCTGCTGCCCAGTGATTGGCCCCCTGCTGCCCAGTGATCAGCCCCCCTGCTGCCCAGTGATCAGCCCCCCCACTGCCCAGTGATCGGCCCCCTGCTGCCCAGTGATCAGCCCCCTGCTGCACAGTGATCGGCCCCCTGCTGCCCAGTGATCACCAGGGCAGGGGATTGATCACTGGCAGCAGCAGTCACTCACACCAGCCGGGTGTCAGAAGCAGGACACTGACGGAGAGTGATCACAGGAAGCGGAGGTCAGGGAAGGCAGTGGAGGTGAGTGTGGGTTGGGGGGGGTAGAATCGGACGGCGGGGGGAGCGGAGGTCGGGGTGGGGGTGGGATCGGACAAAGGGGGGGAACGAAAGACAGCGGGGGGGAACGGAAGACAGCAGAGGGGAGCGCGGAACAGCACAGAAGGGAGGGGGAAGACAGCACAGAAACGAAGGGAAAGACAGCAAAGAGGGGAGAAAAACTTACCGGATGGTGATCGGTGGCGGCAGATCGCTGTGGCAACGGCAGCAGGTGACCCTCCTCTTCAGCGTCGCAGTCCACGGTCAGGATGAAGCTGAAGGGGGAGGGCACCCACCGGTCACATCGCTCCTCCACATCTGATTGGAGGGATAGCGTCACATGGACGCTACCTCCAATCAGATGGGGGGGGATTACACGGAGCTCTCTCTGCTCCAGCCAATGGCTGATGATATTGCATCATCAGCCATGGCTGGAGTGTAGTATTTCACCAAGTTTCATTGGTGAAATATTACAATCGTTCTGATTGAATGTGAAAGTGACACTTTCAAAAGCCAATCAGAGCGATCGTAGCCACGGGGGGGGGGGGCAAAGCCACCCCCCCTGGGCTCAACTACAAGTCCTTATGTACCTGCAGTGCTGGTGACATTTCAGTAAACCCGGTCACCAGCGCTGCAGGAACGGAAACCCGCCATGACGGTGCGTCAAAGGTCGAGAAGGCACAAGGTTTCATGACGCATATAGTGTGTCAAAGGTCGGGAAGGGGTTAAATAAATCAGGTGATGTGCATCTCTGTAATGAGGAGGGTTGTGGTGTAATGACATCAACATTATCAACAATATCTTAAGACTGATATTTCAAAGGTTTTATGGACTGATGAAATAAGAGTGACTCTTGGTGGGCCAGAGGTTGTATCAGTAAAGGGCAGAGAGCTCCACTCCGACTCAAATGCCAGCAAGGTGGAGGTGGGGTACTGGTATGGGCTGGTATCATCAAAGATGAACTTGTGAGACCTTTTCGGGATGAGGATGCAGTGAACCTCAACTCCCAGACCTACTGCCAGTTTCTGGAAGACAACTTCTTCAAACAGTGGTACAGGAAGAAGTCGGTATCATTCAAGAAAAACATGATTTTCTTGCAGGGCAATGCTACATCACATGCATCCAACTACTCCACATCCACAGCGTGGCTGGCCAGTAAAGGTCTAAAAGATGAAAAAATAATGACATGGCCCCCTTGTTCACCTGACCTGACCCCATAGAGAACCTATGGTCCCTCAAAATGTGAGCTCTACAGGGAGGGAAAACAGTACACCTCTCGGAACAGTGTCTGGGAGGCTGTGGTGGCTGCTGCACGCAATGTTGATCGCAAACAGATCAAGCAACTGACAGAATCTATGGATGGTAGGCTGTTGAGTGTCATCATAAAGAAAGGTGGCTATATTGGTCACTAATTTTTTTTAGTTTTGCTTTTGCATGTCAGAAATGTTTATTTCTACATTTTGTGCAGTTATATTGGTTTACCTGGTGAAAATAAACAAGTGAGATGGGAATATATTTGGTTTTTATTAAGTTGCCTGATAATTCTTCACAATAATAGTTACCTGCACAAACAGATATCCTCCTAAGATACCCAAGTCTAAAAAAAACCCACTACAACTTCCAAAAATATTAAGCTTTGATATTTATGAGTCTTTTGGGATGATTGAGAAAATAGTTGTTGATCAATAATAAAAAATCCTCTAAAGTACAACTTGCCTAATAATTCTACACATCCTGGAAAACAAATATGGGGAGACCCTTCAATGTGTTACAACTCAAAATCACAAGCAAAGCTCATAACTTGGTGTGTCTACAATCCCTATCACAGTCCTCTGCGTCTGTTGGTAGATAGTTCCCTTGTAGGTGCCAACATTATGTGTTTAAACAAGCCACAATAGTTAATTAAAAACTCAATTTGCAGTTGTGGCATGTTACTAGTAGCCTCTTTTTAAAAAAAAAATAAAAAAATCCAAATTTCAAATGCAAAGGTAATTTTTTATATTTAAGCATAAAGAATTAATGATGAGTGTGAGATAGACAAAGTCTTCTTCTCACCTGATGCCCTTAGGATCAAGAATCAAAGAAATGGAATCCCAAAGATGATATTATAAGTTTACCACAAATTGTGTAGTAATTTAAGGGCTATTTTTTCTTTCTTCTTGAGATTTGACTTTTATTAAGGACTCCTGGAAATTGACCAAAAGTTCTCCAGTACAGGATGGTAAAAAGTATGATATACTACAGGTAGACTAATAAGGCCCTTTGAGCCCCCAAATATGCTAATAATACCACCTGGTCTATCATCACATTCGAATAACAGCTTATGATCCTGATTTATACTAGTAATGCCCTTTTATCCTCACGTATATTGTAAAATCACCCTCTGATTCTACCGTGTATATATATATATATATATATATATATATATATATATATATGCCAACAATGTCCTCTGATCTCCCAATATATAACAATAACACCCTAAGATCCCTCCATATACAATAATGATGCACCATGATCCACTGTGGACAGGTGTATTTTATACTGGCAATGAGTTCAAACAGGGGCAATTAATACAGGTAATGAGTGCAGAGTATGAGGGCTTCTTAAAGAAAAAAATAACAGGTCTGTGAGAGCCAGAATTCTTGCTGCTTGGTAGGTGATCAAATACTTAGCTCATGCAATAAAATGCAAATTAATTATATCAAAACCATGCAATGTGATTCTCTTACTTTTGGGGGGGGGGATTCTGTCTGTTACAGCTGAAGTGAACCTATGATAAAAATTACAAATCTCTCCATTCTTTGTAGGTGGGAAAACTTTGCAAATCAGCAGTGTTTCAAATACTTGTTTCCCAGCTGTAAGTAGTAGGGCACTATTAGTATACATGGGGATCAAGGTGCTTTTTTGTTATACGAAGAGCTGCTGATAAGAATGCAATTCACACATTTCGCTCAGTCCTCACCTCCGCTAAACACGATTACTTCAGAAACCTCATATCCTCTCTAACACACAACCCCAAACAGTTATTCAACACTTTCAACTCCCTCCTTCGCCCACCACTGCCCCCTCCAACCTCCCTCATTTCTGCAGAAGACTTTGCCACCTATTTCCAAGAAAAAATCGACCTAATAAGGCAAGTCTTCTCTGCTCAGCCACCACAACCCCTTCATGTAGCTGACCACTGCCCCTCTCCCATAAACTTCCTCCCCACCATCACCGAAGGAGAGCTTGCACGTCTGCTCTCAAAAGCGCACCTCACCACCTGCGCACTTGACCCCATGCCATCCCACCTCCTTCCCAACCTCACCACCATCCTTATTCCAGCTTTAACCCATCTCTTCAACCTATCTTTAACGACTGGAACCTTCCCCTCTGCCTTTAAACATGCAACAGTCACACCTATCCTAAAGAAACCTTCCCTCGATCCAACCTCTACTACCAGCTACCGCCCCATATCACTACTCCCACTTGCCTCAAAACTCCTGGAACAGCATGTCCATGCTGAACTTTCCTCCCACCTCTCCTCTAACGCTCTCTTTGACAACCTACAGTCCGGCTTCCGTCCACATCACTCCACCGAAACTGCCCTGACTAAAATCACAAATGACTTGCTTACTGCCAAAGCGAACAAGCACTTCTCTATACTCCTACTCCTAGACCTGTCCTCAGCCTTCGATACCGTTGACCACTCCCTCCTATTACAGACCCTCTCTTCCCTTGGTGTCAGAGATCTTGCCCTCTCTTGGATCTCTTCATACCTCTCAAATCGCACTTTTAGTGTCTCCCACTCCCACACAACCTCTTCATCCCACCATCTCTCTGTTGGCGTCCCTCAAGGCTCTGTCCTAGGACCCCTACTTTTCTCTATCTACACATTTGGCCTGGGACAACTCATAAAGTCCCATGGCTTCCAATACCACCTATATGCCGACGACACCCAGATCTACCTCTCTGGCCCAGATGCCACATCTCTGCTGTCCAAAATCCCGAAATGTCTATCTGCTATATCCTCCTTCTTCTCCTCTCGCTTCCTAAAGCTCAATGTGGCCAAAACTGAACTAATCATCTTTCCTCCGTCTCACCTACACTCTCCACCTGATCTATCTATTACAATAAATAACACCACGCTCTCGCCAGTACCCAAAGTTCGCTGCCTCGGAGTGACCTTTGACTCTGCCTTATCCTTCATACCACACATCCAATCCCTCACCACCTCCTGCCGTCTTCAACTCAAAAATATTTCCAGAATCCGCCCTTTCCTCAATTTGCAATCAACTAAAATGCTAGTGCATGCCCTCATAATCTCCCGCCTCGACTACTGTAACATCCTCCTCTGTGGCCTCCCTGCCAACACGCTTGCCCCTCTCCAGTCCATCCTTAACTCTGCTGCCCGACTTATCCACCTCTCTCCTCAATACCACCCCGCTTCTCCTCTCTGCATGTCCCTCCACTGGCTTCCAATCTTCCACCGTATCCAATTCAAACTTCTAACACTGACCTACAAAGCTGTGCATAATCTTTCCCCTCCGTACATCTCCGAACTACTCTCCCACTACACTCCAACACGTCACCTCCGGTCCTCCCAAGATCTCCTCCTCTCCTCCTCTCTCATTCGCTCCTCACGCAACCGACTCCAAGACTTCTCCCGAGCATCCCCAGTCTCCTGGAACTCGCTGCCTCAACACGTCAGACTATCCCCTACCCTTGCAAACTTCAAACGGAACCTGAAAACGCACCTGTTCCGAAATGCCTACAATCTACAATGAACTCGCTGCCGCCCGACCACCGTGCGGAGCTGCCGCCCGACCACCGTGCGGAGCTGCCGCCCGACCACCGTGCGGAGCTGCCGCCTGACCTACACCCCACCTATTGTCTCCTCCCCATAATCCTATAGAATGTAAGCCCGCAAGGGTAGGGCCCTCTTCCCTCTGTACTAGTCTGTCTACTGTAACTTGTATACGTATTTTGTATGTAACCCCCTTCTCATGTACAGCACCATGGAATTAATGGTGCTCTATAAATAAATAATAATAATAATGATCTTTTTTTGTTTTTATGGTAATGAATTTTACATCACATGAAAGCCTTACGTGTCTAATATATGTTTTCAAAATGTTTTGTTTGTTGCTTATGGCAACAGTGTTCTACGCACATGGGAAAACAAAGTGGCAGAGTCTAATGTGATATTCACAGCAACTGAGAGCAGAGGAGAGATAAAATTCTTGTTTCTGCAAGGAAAGTCCATGAAGGATATTCATAGTGATATGTTGCTGACATTGGGGGATCAACGTCCTTCATATTCCGCAGTTAAGAACTGGGTAGCCAAATTTTAAACGGGCCACTTCAGCACCAATGATGAGGAATGTCCTGGACGACCGACAGTGGTTGTTGTTCCGGAGATTGTTGATGCTGTGCACAACCTCATACTGGAGAATCAACGAATTTCTGCTAAAGCAATAGCAGACATCATGGGGATTTCCTGTGAACATGTTTGTGTCATTATCCATGAACGTTTGGACATGAGAAGCTATCTGCAAAGTGGGTCCCCAAATCTTTGACAACAAATCAGAGAAGCATGCGAGTGAAAATTTCCCGGTCCTTTTGTCAGCATTTCTGGACTACTAAGAACTTCCTGGATTGACTGGTCACTATGGATAAGACCTGGATATATTTGTATGACCCTGAAAACAAGGAGCAGTCAAAAGAGTGGAGGCACAGTGGTTCTCTTCGTCCAAAGAAGTTCTGGGTGCAAAAATCAGCCACTAAGGTGATGGCGTCTGTGTTCTGGGGTAAGGAGGGTGTGCTGCTAGTGGACTACCTTCAAAAGGCTTCCATCAAAGCAAGGTATTACATTGAACTTTTGGACCAATTGAAGGCAGCTCTGAAGACCAAAAGATGTGGTAAGCCGTCCAAAGGAATCTTGTTCCTGCAAGACAACACCTCCCCTCACATTACACAAGCAACCACGGCAAAACTGGCAGAGCTGGGCTTCCAGCTGGTTGACCACCCACCTTATTCACCAGATCTAGCTCTCTACAACTATCATCTGTTTCCAAACCTGAAGAAACACCTCAAGAGTACCAAATTTCACACCATTTCTGATGCCATGGATGCTACGGATGCCTGGCTTGAGGCACAACCAAAATTCTTCTTTTTCCTAGGCTTACAGAACTTGGAATACTGATGTAATAAGTGTGTTAACATCAGTGGAGAGTATGTGGAATAAATGTAAAGGCTCATCATTCTATCTTGTTTCTTTCAGGGTCAAGCAGCCCCTCATATATAAGGAGATCAGGGAGTGCTATTACTATATATGTAGGGATCAGAGGGCATGATCTGTATATACAGTGCCTACAAGTAGTATTCAACCCCCTGCAGATTTAGCAGGTTTACACATTCGGAATTAACTTGGCATTGTGACATTTGGACTGTAGATCAGCCTGGAAGTGTGAAATGCACTGCAGCAAAAAAGAATGTTATTTCTTTTTTTTCTTTTTTTTTTTTTTTTTTTTAAATTGTGAAAAGTTTATTCAGAGGGTCATTTATTATTCAACCCCTCAAACTACAAGAATTCTGTTTGGTTCCCCTAAAGTATTAAGAAGTATTTCAGGCACAAAGAACAATGAGCTTCACATATTTGGATTAATTATCTCTTTTTCCAGCCTTTTCTGACTAATTAAGACCCTCCCCAAACTTGTGAACAGCACTCATACTTGGTCAACATGGGAAAGACAAAGGAGCATTCCAAGGCCATCAGAGACAAGATCGTGGAGGGTCACAAGGCTGGCAAGGGGTACAAAACCCTTTCCAAGGAGTTCGGCCTACCTGTCTACACTGTTGGGAGCATCATCCGGAAGTGGAAGGCTTATGGAACTACTGTTAGCCTTCCACGGCCTGGACAGCCTTTGAAAGTTTCCACCCGTGCCAAGGCCAGGCTTGTCCGAAGAGTCAAGGCTAACCCAGGGACAACAAGGAAGGAGCTCCGGGAAGATCTCATGGCAGTGGGGACATTGGTTTCAGTCAATACCATAAGTAACGTACGCCACCGCAATGATCTCCGTTCCAGACGAGCCCGTAAGGTACCTTTACTTTCAAAGCGTCATGTCAAGGCTCGTCTACAGTTTGCTCATGATCACTTGGAGGACTCTGAGACAGACTGGTTCAAGGTTCTCTGGTCTGATGAGACCAAGATCGAGATCTTTGGTGCCAACCACACACGTGACGTTTGGAGACTGGATGGCACTGCATACGACCCAAAGAATACCATCCCTACAGTCAAGCATGGTGGTGGCAGCATCATGCTGTGGGGCTGTTTCTCAGCCAAGGGGCCTGGCCATCTGGTCCGCATCCATGGGAAGATGGATAGCACGGCCTACCTGGAGATTTTGGCCAAGAACCCCCGCTCTTCCATCAAGGATCTTAAGATGGGTCATCATTTCATCTTCCAACAAGACAACGACCCAAAGCACACAGCCAAGAAAACCAAGGCCTGGTTCAAGAGGGAAAAAATCAAGGTGTTGCAGTGGCCTAGTCAGTCTCCTGACCTTAACCCAATTGAAAACTTGTGGAAGGAGCTCAAGATTAAAGTCCACATGAGACACCCAAAGAACCTAGATAACTTGGAGAAGATCTGCATGGAGGAGTGGGCCAAGATAACTCCAGAGACCTGTGCCAGCCTGATCAGGTCTTATGAAAGACGATTATTAGCTGTAATTGCAAACAAGGGTTATTCCACAAAATAATAAACCTAGGGGTTGAATAATAATTGACCCACACTTTTATGTTGAAAATTTATTAAAATTTAACTGAGCAACATAACTTGTTGGTTTGTAAGATTTATGCATCTGTTAATAAATCCTGCTCTTGTTTGAAGTTTGCAGGCTCTAACTTATTTGCATCTTATCAAACCTGCTAAATCTGCAGGGGGTTGAAGACTACTTGTAGGCACTGTATAGGGGATCAATGGTGTTATATGTGTATATGGGAAGATCAAAGTGCATTATTACTATATATGTAGGTGTTTTTGGGCTATTTTTAGTACATATGGAGGATTTATAGGGCAGTATTACCCTGAGAGAATCAGTAGGCAATCATACTTTACATAATGCAAAGAACTCAGGGTGGGGACAATACTGCTATAGCTGGGGGTAGTCTATGGACCGCAGTGTTTGGGTGGCAGCCACGGTCTTACCAGCTGCTGGCCCTTTAAATCCTAATGGTGATGCGAGGATGTGCACAGTACTGCGTGCGCATACCATGAGGTCCTTGTGCTGCTTAGGGCTTATCTTGTGGGTGGGGCAAGCAGCGCAATTTGCCCTCCTGTCCACAGAAGAAAAAGAGGAACAGCAGCTCCCGGCCTCCCTGCAGCACACAGCCTCCCGGACCTGTGAGTGACTCCTCCCCCCTGCTGTGCTGTTAGGCCGCAACCAAGTGCTGTGTACCCCCTTGTAGTGTTTGTGTGGAAGCCCCCAATGCTGTGTACCACCTAGTAGTGTGTGTTCCAGGTCCCAGTGCTGTGTGCCAGGTCCCAGTGTTGTGTGTCCGGTCCCAGTGCTGTTTGTCAGGTTCCAGTGCTGTGTGCCAGCTCCTAGTGCTGTGTGCCAGCTCCCAGTGCTATGTGTCAGCTCCCAGTGCTGTGTTCAAGCTCCCTGTGCTGTGTGCCAGCTCCCAGTGCTATGTGTCAGCTCCCAGTGCTGTGTGACAGCTCCCAGTGCTGTCTTCCAGCCCCCAGTGCTGTGTGCCCCTGAGTAGTGCTGTGTGCCATCTCCCAGTGCTGTGTGCCAGCCCCCAGTGCTGTGTGCCAGCTCCTAGTGCTGTGTACCCCCGAGTAGTGCTGTGTACCAGCTTCCAGTGCTGTGTGCCAGCTCCCAGGGTTGTGTGCCATCCCCCAGTGCTGTGTACCCCGAGTAGTATGTGTGCCAGCCCCCAGTGCTATGTGCCATCCCCCAGTGCTGTGTGCCCCCGAGTAGTGCTGTGTGCCAGCTCACAGTGCTGGGGGATGCCCCAGTCCTGTGTGGCAGATGCCAGTGCTATGTACCCCCTAATAGTGTGTGAGCCCCCACAGAGCTGTGTGGCAGCCCCTAGCGATGTGTGCCCCCTCAGTGCTGTGTAACCCCCACTGTTGTCCGGGCCCCCCTAGTGCTGTTCATGCCCACCTAGTGCTGTCTATGCTCCCCTGATGATGTCTATGATCCCCCAGTACAGTCTGTGACTCCCAGTCCTGTCCATGCTCCCCTAGTGCTGTCTGCACCACCTAATGCTGTGCCGCCGCCAGTGCTGTCCGTGACCTCAGTGCTCTGTACTCCCCAGTTCTGTGTGCCACCCACCAGTGTTGTGTGTCATCCACCAGAAGCTGTGTACTTGCCACTGTTGTCCGTGCCCCCTCATTGCTGTCTGTGCTCCCTTGGGGATGTCTATGCTTCCCCAGTGCTATCCATGCCCCCCTGTGCTATCCGTGTCCCACAGTGATGTATATGCCACAGCCTCTCCTGTACTGTATATGCCTCTTCTGTGATGTGTGTACCCCAGCTTCTCCTGTGATGTGTGTATCCCAGCCTCTCCTGTGATGTGTGTACATCCAGCATCTCCTGTAATTTATGTGCCCCAGCGTCTCCTATGATGTGTATGCCCCAATGTCTCCTGTAATGTCTATGCCCCCAGCCTCTCCAGACCAAGACAAACCTGGAAAAGCAGTTGTTAGAAACAACATGATCAATATCACCAAACATCACAGCCACACCAAAGAGAAGCAGCTCCAGCCATCATAGTAGAGGTGAGTTAATTAATTGTTTGACTAAATATAGCAGGGTAGTTTTCAAGTTGATAATTTTGGTTTGGTGAGGCCCCCGAAGGTTCGTAGAACATTCCAAATGACCCCTGGCGGTAAAAAGGGTCCCCACCCCTGCTCTACATAAAGATGGGATAGGCTATAAGAAGATTGCTAACTCCCTGAAACAGAGCTGGAGCACAGTGGCCAAGACAATACAGAGGCTTAACAAGACAGGTTTCACTCAGACAGGCCTCTCCATGGTTGACCATTGAAGTTAAGTGCACATGCTCAACGTAATATCCAGAGGTTATCTTTTCAGAATAGATGCAATGCAATCAGTGCACAGACGATATGCCACACATTGCATCAAATTAGTCTGCATGGTTGTGGTCACCGAAGGAAGCCTGTTCTAAAGATGATGCAAAAGAAAGCCCGCAAACAGTTTTCTGAAAACAAGCAAACTAAGGACTTGGATTACTGGAACTATGTCCTGTGGTCTAATTAGACAAAGATAAACTTATTTGGTTCAAATGGTGTCAAGCATGGGTGGCGGCAACCAGGTGAGGAGTACAAAGACAAGTGTGTCTTGCCTACAGTCAAGCATGGAGTGTCATGTGGAGGGAGTGTCGTGGTTTGGGGCTGAATGAGTGCTGCCAGCTGTGGAGAGCTACAGTTCATTGATGAAACCATGAATTCCAACATGTACTGTGATATACTGAAGCAGAGCTGATCACCACTCTTAGGAACTTGGGCCGCAAAGTAGTATTTCAATTTAATAACAACTCCAAACACACCTCCAATTTGACCATTGCCTTGCTAAAAAAAAACTGAGGGTGCTGGACTGGCCAAGCATGTCTATAAGACCTAAACCCTATTGAGCATCTGTGGGGCATCCTCAAACGGAAGGTGGAGAGGCACAAGGTGTATAACATCACCAGCTCTGTCATTTTGTCAAGGCAGTGCTTGAAAATAATGGTGGTCACATTCTCACTTAGTGATGTGCTCACATTTGTTGCCAGCGGTTTAGACATTAATGACTATTTGTTGAGATATTTAGAGGGCACACTAAATTTACACTGTTATATAAGCTGCACACTGACAACCTTACATTGTATCAAAATGTCATATCTTCACTGCTGTCCCATGAAAAGATATGATATACGGTATTTACATAAATGTGAGTGGTGTACTCGCTTTGTGATAAACTGCATGTGGAAATAAGATAGTACTATTAGTATATGTGTGGACACAATCACACTCCAACCTCTCCACCATGGCCAAGACCAAAGAGCTGTCTAAGGACACCAAGGACAAAATCATAGACATGCTCAAGACTGGGATGGGCTACAGGACAATAGGCAAGCAGCTTGGTGAGAAGAGAACAACTGCTAGTTCAATTATTAGAATTTGAAAGAAACACAAGATAACTTAACCCCTTCACTACCCATTCTGAAAACACCTTAATGACCAGGACATTTTTTTGCATTTCTGACCAGTGTCACTTTAACCCCTTAACGACCCATGACGTACTAGGTACGTCATGGATCGTGTGCCGGTAAACCCCGCCCCCTGCCGCCGGCAGGCGGCGGCGAGACGCGCACATATCAGCTGTTATTAACAGCTGATATGTGTGCCTGCTAGCCGCGGGTGGAATCGCTTCCACCCGCGGCCATTAACCCCTTACATTTCGCTGCCAAAGTCTTGGCAGCGATATGTATATGGGCGCCGCCATGACAGTGACTTACCCCGCCCCCACCGGAAGTCACGTGACATGATCACGTGACTTTCGGCGGTTGCCATGGTAGCACAGGGTCATGTGATGACGCCTGTAGCTAACATGAGTCACTTCCTCTCAATGCCGGAATACAGCCGGCATTGAAAGTGAAGCAGCAAATCTGCAGTTCTCAGCTCTGTAGCTGAGATCTGCAGATAGTGCAGAGCGATCGGATTGCTGATCGCAATAGCCCCCTAGGGGGACTAGTAAAATAAAAAAAAAAGTAAAAAAAAAGTTTTAAAAATTAAAAAAAATAAAAAAACCTAAAAGTTCAAATCACCCCCCTTTCACCCCATTGAAAATTAAAGGGTTAAAAAAATAAAAAATACACACATATTTGGTATCGCCACTTTCAGAAATGCCCGATCTATCAAAATATAAAATCAATGAATCTGATCAGTAAACGGCGTAGCGGCAAAAAAATTCCAAACGCCAAAATTACGTTTTTTGGTCGCCGCAAATTTTGCGCAAAATGCAATAACAGGCGATCAAAACGTAGCATCTGCGCAAAAATGGTACCGTTAAGAACGTCAGGTCGAGACGCAAAAAATAAGCCATCACTGAGCCTCAGATCCTGAAAAATGAGAACGCTACGGGTTTTGGAAAATGGCGCAAAACGTGCGCCACGTTTTTTGGACAAGCTTGTGAATTTTTTTTAACCCCTTAGATACAAGTAAACCTATACATGTTTGGTGTCTACAAACTCGCACCGACCTGAGGCATCATACCCACACATCGGTTTTACCATATAGTGAACACGGTGAATAAAATATCCCAAAAACTATTGTACAATCCCACTTTTTTTGCAATTTTTCCGCACTTGGAATTTTTTTGCCGTTTTCCAGTACACTATATGGTAAAACTTATGGTTTCAATTAAAAGTACAACTCGTCCCGCAAAAAACAAGCCCTCATATGGCAAGATTGATGGAAAAATAAAAAAGTTACGCCTCTCGGAAGAAGGGGAGCAAAAAACAAACGCAAAAACGGAAAGTGCCCAGGGGCCGAAGGGGTTAACACTTTATCACTCTAGAATACTTCAACGGATGCTGGTGATTCTGGCATAGTTATTTGTGACATATTGTACTTCATGATAGTTGTAAATTTAGACCAATATTTTTTGCATCTATTTGTGAAAAAAATCAGAAATTTGGTGAAAATTGTGAAAATTTGTAATTTTCAAACTTTGAAATTTCATGCCCATAAATCCGAGAGTTATGTCACACAAAATAGTTAATAAATAACATTTCCCACATGTCTACTTTACATCAGCTCAATTTTTCATCATATTTTTGTTAGAACAGTTCAAAATTCATCATCAATCTTCTCAATTTTCCAACAAAATTTACAAAACCGTTTTTTTCAGGGACCACATCACATTTAAAATGACTTTGAGAGGCCTAGATGACAAAAATATTCAAAAGTTACACCATTTTAAAAACTGCACACCTCACACTGCTTAAAACCGCATTCAAGAAGTTTATGAACCCTTTAGGTGCTTCACAGGAACAATAGCAATGTGGAAGGAAAAAAAGACAAATTTACTTTTTCCCACAAAATTGTTACTTTAGCCTTAAAATTCTGCATTTTCACAAGGATAATAAGAAAAAATGCACCTTAAAATTTGTTGTGCAATTTCTCAGAGTATACCGATACCTCATATGTGGTGGAAATCAACTGTTTGGGCGCATCGCAGGGCTCAGAACGGAAGAGGGCCATTTGAATTTTTGAAAGCAAAATTAGCTGAAATCATTAGTGAACGCCATGTCATGTTTCAAGACCCCCTGAGATGCCTAAACAGTGGAGCTCCCCCACAAGTGACCCAATTTTGGAAACTAGACCCCCCTAGATGTTTGGTGAGCACCTTGAACCCCTGGGAGCTTCACAAACATTTATAACATTGAGCCGTGAAAATAAAAAAAATACACATTTACCACAAAATTGTTACTTCAACCAGGTAGCTTTTTTCACAAGGATAAAATGCACCATAAAATTTATTGTGCAATTTCTCCTGAGTCTGCTGATACCTCATATGTGGTGGAAATCAAATGTTTGGGTGCATGGCAGGTCTTGGAAGGGAAGGAGAGCTATTTGAATGCAAAATTGGCTGGAATCATTAGCGGACAATATGTTGCATTTGGAGATCCCCCGATGTGCCTAAACAGTGGAGCTCCCCCACAGGTGACCCCATTTTGGAAATTAGACCCCCTCAAGAAATTTATCTAGATGGTTGGTGAGCACCTGTAACGCCTGGGAGCTTCACAGAAATTTATAATGTTAAGCCGTAAAAATGAAAAAAAAATAAATACATTTTTAACCTCAAAAATGTTGCGTTAACTCCAAATTTGTCAAATTCACTAGGGTAACAGGAGATAATGCACCATACAATTTGTCGTGCAATTTCTCCTGAGTACACCAGTACCCCATATGTGATCAATAACTACTTTTGAAGCACTGTACAAAGTGGTGTACTTCTTTTGCCGACGACAAGGCGTAATTCTTTTGCATGTTCATTTAGCTGGATCCTACCTGCCCTTTACATGTACGTTTTTTAATCCAGATAGAGGAGTATTAGGATAGGGTCCCGACAAAAGTGGTGCGCCTTGTCTTCGGCTGCCGGGCTTACACAAATTGGCCAATTTGTAAACTAAGTATCTCATTTTTTCCAATAGCAGTAATGCAATGTCAAAATCCCTATTTTCAATGTTTGCATATTTTAGCTTTTCAGAGTGCCGCTGTGCATATTTTTTGTAACTGTTGAATTTTCAGTGTGCACCTGTTCACACCTAGTGGATGTGCTGGTCAGTCTTTTTATATTAGAAAACACACACCAACAGAGCCTGACAGACCTCATTGTCTTGTACTGAGGTCTGTTGTGTTCCTGTTGAAATGGACATTATTTTACAAGAAAAAAATACTGTTGCATGCGTCACTCTTTGTCCCCCGCCCGGCAAATATGATGGAATCTGCAACAGAGGCTCCATCGCAGATGAGAACAGAACCTAAAATATATCCCTCCTTATTCAGTTTATTATTAGGAAAATGCTCTTGGTCTGAATACTGAAATACCAGAGATATAGTAAACGGCTATGGGAAATAAAGATTTTCTCAGTTTATCGAGTATTTACAACATAGGCCACTGTAGGTCTGGCTGGAATAGCTTTGAAAGAAAGCAGCAAAGAATTTATAAGCGCTATTATATATTCACTGGCATACTTTTTTTTATTTACACTACATACTTAAGGCACATTCATTTCACAGTAATGCTCTACACTGAGGATTCTATGGGAGGCCACAACTTAATACCTCAAAACCGGTTTCAAAATGTACTTCAGTGTCCATCTGTGGCAGAACAGAATAGCACAGTCTACTAAGCTATTGTTTCCTACCAAAAAAGAACAACAGAAAACGGGTCAGAGTACAAATTTTATATTTTGATCTCCATGTGCCTAATTAAAGTGAATGGATACACCGAATGCACATCTAAATAAGGTATTTGGATATGAAGACTACCCCTGGACAGAATGCTCTATATAGGGCAACATATACCATTATGTTGGTATAATCTTAACTGCATTTCTAGTACCATGTTATTTGTTGCGGGCGGGGGGTGCTCTGCTTGACCGCGCTCGCGGCTCGGGTCCGGATGCTGCTGGCTGCTCGGTGGCTCGAGCGGTGGGCCGGATCCGGGGACTCGAGCGGCGCTCCTCGCCCGTGAGTGAAAGGGCGATGATTTGGTTTGGGGGATATAGTCCGTGACGCCACCCACGGTTTGTGGTGAGGTTGGGACACCACCGCTGCTCTAGACGGAGATCCTGGGAGCGATGACGGGGAGCAGCTGAGATGTTTCCCTTCCCTCCGTGGGTAGGGGGGGGGTTGGTGGTCCCGGGGACCGGTGATGTTGATGGGGGAGTGATTAGCAGGGCTTGGCGGGGTGCAGGGTCGCGGGGCCGCATGGTGCCAGACGGCACGGTGGTACTCACTCAGCCAGTAATGCACACGGAGTCTCTGGTGAAACAAACGGCTGGATGGATGGGTCCCACAGGCGGCTGCGGTGTGTTTCCCCTGACCCCAGTTTGGTAGTGTAAGTCCTGTGCTGCACCCTCTTGTACGTTCTTCCTGCGCTCCGGTTTCCAGCTGGCTCCCCGGTTCGGTACCAGTGGGCCACCACCCAACCCCGGCTACCTACGGTTCCACCAAGACTGTCTTCCCGGATCCCGCAGACGGCCACTACCGTCTGCCTGACTGGCTACACGAGGGCCCTAGGCTCCAACCTAAGCCCCAGTCTGCATCTGCCTCTCTGCAGACCTCCTCTCTCTTCCTCTGCCTGGAGTTGTCTCTGTTGTTTCCTGCCTCAGACCAGCTAGACTCCTCGGTGGGCGTGCCTATCTGCTTAACTCCGCCCACCTGGTGTGTCTGTCTGAACCCAAGGGAAGAAATAAGGTCTCACTGGGGATGACTGCTGTGAACTGCTGGGGGTGGGTGTGTGTGTGTGTTGTTACCTGTGGCCCCTGGCTAGTCCAGGGAGCCACATTATTGGCACAGTGAATAGTGTTAAATGTAGAGATGAACAGACCTTTTGAAATTCAAATTCAGTAATTTCACAAAATGTTCAGAAAATATTTGATTCACAGTAAAACACATAATTAACATGCCTCTAACTGCTTGGAGAACATATCAAAAACACTGTGAGTTTGTCTTGGAGTCAATTGAACATGTTTTGAGCTCTATATTGCAAACACAACCTTTTTAATGTACAAACGACTTCCAAGTACCTGGCTAGGGGAAAACAGATGTTAACTAGTGATGAGCGAGTGTAATCGTTACTATTCCTACTCACACAAATAGTACGGTATTCAGGGTATTCCCTATATTGTGACATTTTGTGCATTTGCTTCGCTATATTTGGATGTCCTGCGTAGCCATTTTGGCACCTGATTTGCAGCGACTAAACATGCTGGGCTTCTTAGCCAATCACAGTAATGCCACAGCCATCTTGGTTGTGGAATTACTGTGATTGGCTGGCTGCGCAGCATCATAGGGTCTATAAAAGCCCATCCGCCTCCATTTTGAGCACATTGCTTCTGGAGCCAGCGTTGTATGAGTATAGGGATAGATTGAGCAGCTGATAAGGTGTGTGTATGCTTATTAATAACACAAGAAGTGTGTATGCTTATTAATAGTACTGTCCAGAATATATTAGCTCTTTTAAGAGATGAAACCACTGAACAAAAAGCAGCAGGGAGGGAGAGATTGTGGATTAGGTAGGAATCGGGACCTGTTTCCACAATATTTAGGGGTTCACAGCCTGACTTGTGCCATCCGTCCAATCAGCCACATTAATACTTTGCTAGTGGCCTATGTAAATAGTTATAAAGCAAGACTCTAGCAATTACTTCTGCCTGATACTGAACGCACCGTTCCTGTTTCCACAATATTTAGGAGTTCACAGCCTGACTTGTGCCATTTGTCCACATGAGCCAAATTAATACGTTGCTACTGGCCTTTGCAACTAGTTACTAAGCAGTACTCTAGCATTTACTGCTGCCTGATACATTAAATGCATTGTTCCTGCTTCCACAATATTTAGAGGTTCACAGCCTGACTTGTGCTGTACATCCACATCAGCCACATTAATACTTTGCTAGTAGCCTTTGCAAACACAAAGCAGGACTCTACCATTTTGTGCTACCTGGTAGAAAGTACTCACTTGTAATTTTTCCACAATATTTTTGGGGTCAAAACCTGCTTTGCTTGGGCCATCAACATCTGCAAATATGTCACTAAAACCCAAAATGGCAAAAAAATCCAGTTGTTAAGGGACAGGGACATGGACGTGGGCGTGTTGTTGTCATTGGTGGGCAACAATACACTGAGTCTGTGTCAGGTCAGAAGAAGCTTGATGCATCAACTATGTTCCTTGCCAAATTTACCAGTTTGGAATGTAAACGAGTGTGGAAGTCAGAAGAGCGAGAGCAGATTCTGTCTTGGATGGCAGACAAGGCCTCTTCTCATTTATCAAGTAGCAACAAATATTCCACGACCACACAGTCTACTATGGATACACAGAAGGCTGGCCCATCCAATCATCAACCTGGTCCTCCTTCCTCCCTCCATTATCAGTCACAGGAAACATATGTATATATGACCCCAAGCTTGGCCACTCTGAAGATCTGTTTTGTATGTATCCGTTGGTTGGCTCTGGCCTCTCACTATGCGGCATTGAAGAGGGACAAGAGGAGGTGGTGTCCATTGATGCGCAACTATTTGAAGACTTACGGCCAGAAGAAAGCCACTTTAAGGAACCTGATTTACTGTCTCCAGGTGTGGAGGCTGATGATGATGAGACACAGTTGCCATCAGGTTAGCCTATAATCTCAAGTGCGAAGAAGTATGAGATGAAAGACGAGGTGGTCAATGCTGAGTCCACAAATCTGACCTGGACCTTTGACATGCATAGCCAGCACAGCAACACAGAAGAAGACAGCTATGTAGCACCAACACAGGCACTGGGTCAACTGTTCTGAAGAGCACTCTGTTACGTCACCACCGAAGTCCGCTCCAGAGACTTCTGCTCCGATCGCCAGGCGACGCTGTGTTCCTGCCGTGGATGGTGCTGGGAGAGGAGTCGATGCCAGCGGCACCGGTGGGCGCAGGCTCCGATCATTCACTGGGCTGGGTTATCTTGGGATCTGCAGTACCACTGGCTGACTGTGGGTGGCGTGTGTCTTCCAGCTGAAGTTGCCAGCGTTCAGCTGCAGCCAATGGGAAGACACCACACCCTTCTTAGTTCCCCTCCTGTCTGCTGACCTCTGCCAGAGATAGTTCTGATTTCCTGGCTCCTGGTCCACCCTATTCTGTTTTGTGATTCCTGTGTGCTGACTTCTGCGTGTTTTCTGACTACCCTTCTGCCTGCTGTTTTTGTATCTCGCTGCCCGATCCGGAATTGACCTCTGCTACGTTTTCTGATTACGTCCTTGCCCGCCCATTCTGTCCCTGTTCTGCTATTCCTGGTTTGACCCTGCCTGACGACTACTCTCATCGGACTGCAGCCTTCCACGGGTAGTGATCTCCAGGGCCCTGTGTAATTCCAAATCCCTGTATGGGGGTTAAAGGGTTTCAGGGTTCTGGGGGGTCCTACTTGGTAAGTGGCTTCCCTCTAGTCTGTCCATTACATCCCACCTGAGTCTGTTGATCCAGGCAGGTGTTACACACCCCCACTGTTGCCCAAGTCAGCACAAGGTGGCATTCAGCTGCTGTCTGGACGTTTTTCCTGAAAGTCCTTCAAAGAAAAACATTGCAATCTGTAGCATCTGCCATACCAAGTTGAGCAGAAGCCAGGGCAAAGGCAACTTGACCACCACTAGTATATGAAACCACATAGAAGCCAAGCACTCCTGTAGGTGGGCAGAACAACAGGGTACCAAATTTGTGTCTGTGGGTAAAACCACTGCCATGTCGCCTGTGCTATGTCCTTCACAATCTGCTGTCCAGGAAGCAGGTGCTCATACGTCCTGTAAAGCAAAATAGAACAATGGCAGCTTACCTAAATAGGACTTCCCCATTGAAGAGCAAGGACAACACCCTGCAGGGTGCGGAACAATAGGAAAAAAGGAAATCCAGCTCCAATGCGGTAAAAAATTGGGCTTCACTTTAGGTTATATGGCTAAAAGCCAAGTAGCAAAATATGAAAAAATTAGAAGGATTCCCAGCTTTGACAAAGGACTGAAACACATAGCTTTGGTTTGTTGGTCCACTTTGTTTCCCCTGGGGTTCCTTCTAATTTTTTCATATTTTGCTATTTGGAGTTTAGCCAGATAACCTGTAATAAAGCCCAATTTTTTACCGCATTGGAGCTGGATTTCCTTTTTTGCGCATACATTCTGCCCACAAGGTGTGATTGCACAGCTAAGCGGGCTTTACACGCTACGATTTTGCTACAGCGATCTCGTTGGGGTCACGTATTTTGTGACTTACATCCGGCCGCTGTAGCGATCTCGTAGTGTGTGACTCCAAGGAGCGATTTTGGATTGTTGCAAAAACGTCCAAAATCGCTCCTCGTTGACATGGGGGTCCGCTCCCAATTATCGATTCTATCGCTTTCCCGTTGTTGTTCCTCATTCCTGCGGCAGTGCACATCGCTGTGTGTGACCCCCGTAGGAACGAGGAACATCTCCTACCTGCCGCCGGCCATAATGTGGAAGGAAGGAGGTGGGCGGGATGTTCGTCCCGCTCATCTCCGCCCCTCCGCTTTCATTGGGCGGCCGCTCAGTGACGTCGCTGTGACGCCGAGCGGACCGCCCCCTTAGAAAGGAGGCGGTTCGCCGGTCACAGCGACGTCGCTAGGCAGGTAAGTATGTGTGACGGGGGTGTGCGATTTTGTGCGCGACGGGCAGCGATATGCCCGTCGCGCACAAACGATGGGGGCGGCTCTCATGCTAGCGATATCGGGCCGGATATCGCAGCATGTAAAGCCACCCATACAGCAAACATCAACCACATCCACTTCCTTGTTTCAGCGAAGCATTCAGTTGTTTGTGCCTGAGAGCTTGGAAAGGAAGTGTAAATACCCAGCCACGCACCCACAGGCACAAAACCTAAACTCGCACATTGCCAAATTGCTAGCCATGGAGATGAGGCCATTTAGGCTTGTGGGAACACTGTGTTTCCGTGTTCTCTTGGCTATGGCTGCCCCATGATACAGTGTTCCCAGCTGCCATTATTCTGACTGTTGTGCCATCCCCACGTTACACAAGTGTAACGCCCCTGCAGCCGGGTCGTTACAGGGTATTAAATATTACCCCATTTTTCCCGGGCAGGAGCAGAAGAGTTTCCACACACACACTGGCAGGAAGGAGTTAAAAAGCTTTTCAGCATGTAGTGAGCCTGCATGACTCATCTCCTAATAGCCCTGTGTGAGGAGTGAAGTGCAGAGCAGACAGAAAGTTTTGTCAGAACAAGACAGGCTGTGATAGAGCACAGACCTGAGGCTGAGAGCTCCTGCTGAGGAGATGCCACAAGACCAGGGCTGATAACATCTGAGGAAGGGAATGGAGCTGAGGACTGGGGATCTTTGGAGAGTGTTGAACCCGGTGGTGGTTGGTGTTATGCACTACCGGAAGAGAGAGAGAGAGAATGGCGGCGGGTGCCCAAGATACTCCATGCCACGGGGATAGCATTAATGCACCGAATGAGAGGGACCCCCAGATTACCTCACCGGACCCCTTCCTCCTACCTGCCCGGGACCGACCAGAGGCTACAGGCGGCGAGGACCAGCACCCGGGTGCGATGTGGAACGGACTTTAAATAAAGAGAAACTGGAACCCGCACTCTGTGACTGGTGTGAGTATTGCCACCGCCCTGTGCCCCCGGTGTCCCTGAGGACTGTTGCCCTGGGTCTCATTAACCTCCCGGGGCTCCCCCGCTCCACCCGTGGGGAGCGATTCCATTCGGCTGCCCGATACACCTGCCGCGGAGAGAGACTGCGCAGCGGCGGCTGAACACCTGGCCACATACCACGGGTGGCGCTGCTAGAATCCCCTGTCCCCGTCCCGTACCGTGTCCTGGGGGAGAGTGGTGGCAGAGGAGGCCAAGACCTCAGTGGCGCCGTGAGCGATGGCAAGCTCCCCAGGAACCCCGTTACCTTCCTTCCATCCCCCTTGTCACACCGGACTGACTGTCGGACTTTCCCTTTTATTGAAACTCGCCGGGGTCACGGAAGCCAGGTCGGGCAACTCACAGCCTTACCCTGAATACCACCGGCCCGGTGACTGTGCAAGCCCTGCAAGCCCCGGCGCGGGCATTTCACAAGTATGTGTTAAACAATTTCAAACGTGCTCTGACCAACGCTGTACCCGGGAAGGTCCACCTAACAACAGACACATTGAAAAGTTGTTGTGGACAGGGACAATACATATCTGTCATGACACACTAGTTGAACTTGGTGGATGCTGGGACAAAGTCACAAATTGTAACATCACACATCCTACCCACGCCAAGAATAGCAGGCCCAACTTCTACCAGTGTTTCCGCCACATCATATGCCACTTCCTGTCTCACCTCTACATCCTCCTCCTGCTCCTCATCCTTTGCTGAATTACCCTGCCCATCACTGCCAAGCTTGGAGCTTTGTACCAGCGCATCGGCAAAGCAGCAACACGCTCTGCTGAAGCTGATCTATTTAGGTCACAAACCACACTGCAGCAGAGCTGTGGCAAGGTATAAAAAAGGAAACTGATCAGTGGCTCTCCATGCTGTACCTCCAACCCGGTATTGTCATTTTTGACAATGGGCGTAACCTGTTGGTGGCTTTAAAGGTCAGCAAGCTGGTACACGTGACATGCATGGGTCATGTGCTGAACCTAGTTGTTCAGAAATTTCTGAAAACATACCCTGACTAGCCGTACCTACTTTAGAATGTGCGCCATATTAGCGCCCATTTCCGACATTTCTCTACCACTTTTGCTGGTCTTACAGCACTGCAAAAGCGCTTGAATTTGCCAAGTCACTGACTCATGTGTGATGTGCCCACGTGGTGGAACTCTACATTTCATATGTTGGTAAGGATTAGTGAGCAGGAGAGGGCAGTAGCTGAATACCAGCTTCAACATGCCCATCAGACTGAGTCAGCCACCACACATCATAACTGTCGAGTGGGTGTGGATTGCTGACGTTTGTGAGGTTCTTGAGAACTTTGAGTATTGCAGCAAGCTCGTGAGCAGTGATCAGGCTATTATCAGCATAATCATCCCGCTGCTGTGTCTGTTGAAACAATCTCTGCATAATCTCAAAGAGGAAGCTTTAAGTGCCCAGCATGTGGCTATAGACCTAGATTTTCCAATGGGTGATGATATTACCCTGCCCAGCCAACATTCTGAGGCAACATTGGGTGATGATGGTCAGGATGAGGAGGATGAGAAGGGAGAGGACTTGTTTTTCTGTGCTACCAATGGGACTTCCAATGCTACACAGGGGACGCTCAACCCCAGCTTCATGTCTGTTTAGCATGGATGGGCTGGAAAGGAGGAGATGGAGGAGGCGAGCCAGCGTGAGATGAGCATGGGTATTGTTACTCCTGGTGGGAACACAGAACCCTTGCCTGTTTTCAGCTTGGCCGATCATTAGTTCATGTGTAAGTGTCTGTGGCTAGACCCTCATGTGATACACATTTTATCCAATAACCAGCCTATACTGGTTGGATACCTTTCTGGACCCACGGTTCAAGGAGACATTTTCTTCTCTCCTTTTGGAGACACCAAAGTTTGCACAATGAAATCCATCAAGAGGGTCATCGTAGATCAGTTTCTGAAAACATCACCCTCAGACAACACTGGTGGCAGAGTTACTGCGTCTTTTCAACACCAATGAATAATGGGGAGAGATACAAACACCACGTCCAACAGAGGTAGAGGGAAAATGTGCGCAAACTGGGCCATTTTCAATACACTAGCATATCAGCAAGGGCTATCTGTTCCTGTAACAAAGCCAAGGAGGGAGAATTTGCACAACTAGGTCAAGGGGTACTTAAGTGACCATACCTGCATCCTTTCTGATGCTTCAATTCTCTTTAATTATTGGGCGTCCGAGCTGAACACTTGGCCCAACCTCTCCTGGCCTTGGAGGTGCTGACCTGCCTAGCTGCTGGTGTAATATCAGAGCATGTTTTCAGATTTGCTGGGGCAGTCATCACAGATAGGCGCACACGCCTCTCCATAGAAAATGCAGACAGACTAAAGCGGGCTTTACACGCTACGACATCGCTCAAGTGATCTCGTTGGGGTCACGGAATTTGTGACGCACATCCGGTCGCTTTAGCAATGCCGTTGCGTGTGACACCTATGAGTAATTTTGCATCGTCGCAAAAACATGCAAAATCGCTCATCGGTGACATGGGGGTCCATTCTCAAATATCGTTACTGCAGCAGTAACGAAGTTGGTCCTCGTTCCTGCGGCAGCACACATCGCTCCGTGTGACACCGCAGGAACGAGGAACCTCACCTTACCTGCGTTCCGGCCACAATGCGGAAGGAAGGAGGTGGGCGGGTTACGTCCCGCTCATCTCCGCCCCTCCGCTTCTATTGGGCGGCGGTTCAGTGACGCTGCAGTGACGTCAATGTGACGCTGAACGAACCCCCCCTTAGAAAGGAGGCGGTTCGCCGGTCACAGCGACTTCGCAGGGAAGGCAAGTCCGTGTGATGGGTCCGGGCGATGTTGTGTGACACGGGCAGCGATTGGCCCGTGTCGCACAACCGATGGGGGCGGGTACGCACGCTGCCGATATCGGTACCGATATCGCAGTGTGTAAAGCGGCCTTTAAGGCCACATCTCACTAAGCGACATCGCTAGCAACATTGCTGCTGAGTCACGGTTTTTGTGACGCAACAGCGATCTTGCTAGCGATGTTGCTCTGTGTGACATCCAGCAATGACCTGGCCCCTGCTATGAGGTTGCCGGTCGTTGCTGAATGTCCTGGACCATTTCTTAGTTGTTGCTCTCCCGCTGCGAAGCACACATCGCTGTGTTTGATGTAAGGGCCCAGGGACAGACGACCTCAAATGTTCTATATGTCACAGTTGCTGTTCTGGCACGAGGTTGCAGGGGCCGTGTTCCCTGGGTGGTCTACCAGGCCCTGATGTTCCCTGCTATCCGCCCCCACACAGTATCCACAGCTGATGGACAGTCCACAAACACGGTCATGGGGATAACAGTTGCTTTAATTACAGCGGGAACAAAGGAAAACAACACGGAATATACTGTATGTTTCAGTCTTTTGTGGGTAGGCCACGGCAAATACAGCTTGGAGTTGAATGGAGTTGAATGCTGAAGTGCAATTAGGGTTCTGGAGCTTTTAAGAGCACGATTTGTTTCAGATTTAATTCTGGTATGCTTTTAGAAGGTTCAGAGTCTCTTGAGCTTAGAGGGTAGATATGATACAGTGATAAGATTGTACAGACCTGGAGTCCTGGGGTTGATTTCACTGCTAGTTAAGACACATGCAGTACTTGTAAGCAAATGTAGAAAGTTGCCCAGCGCGCTACGGGGACCGGACGGCTTTTGCGTGGACAATGGCATGCAAGCCACTAATATTGCAGAGGGGTGGGAGACCCGCAAACTTCCCCAATCTGCGTGCAATAGGGTCTGGTATATACTCAGTATGCCCTACTGTCTGAAGAGATGTAGAGACTTGTGATAGTACCGCTCCGAGGCCTTGGTAGCTGGCTTCCGTGTAGACACGGATATACATCTGGCCATCTGGCCAGTGAGGATTCAGGATAGGAAGCCTTCAGTATATTGGCTGTAAAAATCAGTAAATGGTGAAATTCTAGGCCTCGGGCCTAGCAGGAGTCTTGTGGTGAAAAGAAACTCCACATAATCTCTTCCCTCAGAGGAGACTCAGCCAGAATCAGAACATTCCAGTTCTTTCCAGACAGAGGCTGGAGAATAGCTCCACCTATTAAGCCATGTGACCAAGAAATGGCCAATAGGAAAACACCGAATGCACACTTAAGATTCTTACAGTTTTCACCAGTAGATGGTGCTAGAACACAGCAAATGAAAAATGCTTTACTCATAACATATAACATAATATTACATATAAGTAAATGTACTTAAAGAAACAGACACAATCTGGACCAGGCCACTACATACTCCCCCTCTGAAGGTGAGCCATCCTCGGCGATTGTGCAAGTGGAGGACTGCTAAGAAAGGAAGGAAATATATGTGTAACAATAAGGCAAGAATATGCATCCAGACGGAAGAACAATAGGCAATGAACAAATGCAAAACATGAATGTGGTAGTGCCAATATGACATAGAGTCTCTTTCCGCAATATACTATCGTCCATATGAAAGGCTCTGGAAAGGCACTTTAGTGGCAACAAACAGTCCATAAGTCCATAGCTGTATATAGAAAATTGTGCAAATAATAAACAAGGTGCTTGGTATTACCCAGGTGCAGAGGCTTAAACATTACTAAACTAACTATCCAGCTAAATAAATAAACAAGATTATATACTCATGGAAAAGAATAGGACCTTTTAGTCTCTGTAGCGAGCTGGAAGTTTTCCTTTTGTGCTTCGCTCTGAACGCCTCAACACTTGATCTTCCTCTTGAGCAGGAATGATATTGTTTGCTGGCTCAGGTGAAGTTGGCAGAGGAGCAGCAACTGGAGCAGGAACCGATACGGGGACATATTGATAGCATGGAAGGATAAATTGAGTGTTGTAGAGGGACTCTTCCACATAAGGTTGTCTGGCTGGTGTTTCCATTGCAGGAATTGGTGTGTAGACCGGCATGACTTGTGGAGGAGGTGATGACATCACCAGTAGATCCTCTTTGGTGCATAGCTTCATGCGGTTTCTGTGCACCGTCTGTGGGGCCATTCCGGGTTTCTTCACTTCATAGACATCTGACTCAGGATATGGGATAGCTATAACTGTGTATGGCTCTGTTTCCCAGAGTGAATCGAGTTTTCCTGTACAGTGGTACTTCTTTAGCCATACCTTGTCTCCAACTTGAAGTGGGGAAGCATTAGCTCTTTGATTATAGCTCTCTTCTTCTTGACGGTGAGCTTCACCCATGCGGTAATCAACAATTTGTTGGGCTTCATGTATTCTTTGCTGATGCTCTGAGACCCAATCAGTTTTTGCAGGGGATTGATCACGTCAGGGACTTGGATTCCAAGAGAACGATCTTTAGGGAGCTGACCTTGTCTTCCAAACATCAGATAATATGGCGAGTAGCCTGTAGAACAGTGGACAGTATTGTAGATTTCCACTAACTCGTCAAGCAATTGAGGCCATTCAGCTTGTTTGGTAACAGATGCTGTTCGCAGCATATTGATAAAAGTCTGGTTGACTTTCTCGCAGAGGCCATTTCCTTGGGGATGATAGGCGGTTGTTCTCAGCTTTTTGCACTCATGGAATTGGCAGAGTTCTTGAAATAATTGGGACTCAAAGGCAGATCCACGATCTGTGAGGACTGCTTCAGGGCAACCGTAATGTTTCACATATTCACGGTAGAAGGTGATAGCTGTAGTCCGAGCTGTAAGGTCTTTTACTGGCACAACAGCAACCCACTTAGTAAAGTGATCCACCATGGTTAAGGCATACGTGTAGCCTGAATGAGTTGGTGCTAGCTTCACATGATCAAGAGTGACTAGCTCATTTGGTTTCTGAGAATGGATTGGATGAAGAGGAGCTCTGGCATCTTTCTTACCGACTTTGGTGAGGTTGCAGGGTGGACATTCACTACACCAATTTTCTATGTCTGACCGCATCCCAATCCAATAGAAGCGTTGGCGTATGGTGGCTTCAGTTTTGTGCACGCCAAAGTGCCCAGACTGGTCGTGGTAGGCATCAAGAACAATTCTGGCATCTCGCCGTGGGATTAGAATCTGATGTAGCCTTTCACATGAAACTGGGTTTAGGGTATTGCGCAGGATCAAGCCCTTTTGAATGAAGAGTCTTTTGCGATGTCTCCAGAGTAGAGATGAGCGAACCGGTCGCGGTTCGGCTCGAGGTCGGTTCGCCGAACGGAGCTCCCGTTCGAGTTCGGTTCGTCGAACGTTCGACGAACCGAACTCGAACCAATAGGCTATAATGGGAGGCAATCACAAACACATAAAAATGCATGATAAATGTACACAAACAGTTAATAAACATTGCCATAACACTTACCAGTCCCCGCGATCCCTCCTGCACTCTGTCTCCTGCCCCTATTCCATCCGATGATCGCTGAATCCTCGCGGTGATCGGCACTGCCAGCAGAGATGCAGGGACTATCGTGACGTCAAAATAGCCATGTGACCAGTCACGTGGCTATTATCTCATTAGCTACAGACTGGTCACATGACTATGACGCGTCATGTAGGACCTGTGAGTGCATCTCTCCGGTACACGGTGCACATTTGTGTATCGCCGTGTACCGGCGACATGCTCTAGCACACGGTCGACTCCCCGTTCCGTTAGGGACCGGCTGACACAGCCGGTCATTAACGGAGATCACCGTTGCCATAGCAACGCAGTTAGCGGTGACGTCACCGCTAACCGCGGCTCCGGGAGCACCGTTGCTATGGTAACGCGTCTGTCAGTGTTACCGCTGTTACCGCTAGCAGCACTGATCACTCACGGAGTGAAGGCTGCACGCTGCTTCCCATGCAGCTTTCACGGAGTGAATGCTCCACGGGAAGCAGCGTCTTCCCCCATTCAGCAGTGATCTAGCAGAGCTGCATTTGTTGAACGAGGAAGACAGAAGAGCAGGATCGTGGAGGGCTGACAGGGGGTAATAAAGATGGAGTCTCTAATGTGTCTGTGTATTCATTTCTATTAAAGTATTTTTTCTCTGTGTGGTGTCTTTTTTTTAACCCTTTATTGGAGATTCTTAATGGCCGGGTCAAACGTGCCTGACATTAAGAATCTCTGGCTTAATACTAGCTAGTAAAACAAAGCCAGTATTAACTCATGATTACCCAACAAGCCACCCGGCTTCAGGGCTGTTGGAAGAGTTGGATACAGCGCCAGATGATGGCGCTTCTATGAGAGCGCCATTTTCTGGGACGGCTGCGGACTGAAATTCGCAACAGAGGCGCCCAGAAACCTCGGGCTAACCTGTGCTGCGGATTCCAATCCCCAGCTGCCTAGTTGTACCCGGCTGGACACAAAAATGGGGCGAAGCCCACGTCATTTGTTTTTTAATTATTTCATGAAATAAGTGAAATAATTAAAAAAACGGGCTTTCCTATATTTTTGGTTCCCAGCCGGGTACAAATAGGCAACTGGGGGTTGGAGGCAGCCCGTGGCTGCCTGCTGTACCTGGCTAGCATACAAAAATATGGCGAAGCCCACGTCATTTTTTTGGTGGGCAAAAAACTTCTGCATACAGTCCTGGATGGAGTATGCTGAGCCTTGTAGTTCTGCAGCTGCTGTCTGCTCTTCTCCATACAGACAGACAGCAGCTGCAGAACTACAAGGCTCAGCATACTCCATCCAGGACTGTATGCAGAAGTTTTTTGCCCCCTGAAAAAATTATGTGGGCTTCGCCATATTTTTGTTTGCTAGCCAGGTACAGCAGGCAGGTACGGCTGCCCCCAACCCCCAGTTGCCTATTTGTACCCGGCTGGGAACCAAAAATGAAGGGAAGCCCTTTTTTTATTATTTCATGAAATAATTAGAAAACAAATGACGTAGGCTTCGCCCCATTTTTGTGTCCAGCCAGGTACAACTAGGCAGCTGGGGATTGGAATCCGCAGCACAGGTTGGCCTGAGCTTTCTGGGCCCCACTGCTGCGAATTGCAGTCTGCAGCCGCCTCAGAAAATGGCACTTTCATAGAAGCGCCATCTTCTGGCGCTGTATCCAACTCTTCCAGCACCTGCCTGCTATACCTGGCTAGCATACAAAAATATGGCGAAGCTCACGTCTTTTTTTTGTAGTTTTTTAGCAAAAAAAATAAAAAATGCTTCCCTGGATTTTCCATTGCCAGTGAAGGTAACACCAAGCAGTGGGGGTTAGCAGCCAGTAGCTGCTTGGATTACCCTTAGCTAGCAATACAAAAATGCAGCGGGAGCCCATATATTTTTTTTTTAATTATTTATTTAAATAACTAAAAACAAAATGGGCTTCCCTGTATTTTGATTGCTGGACATCACAGTGCTGTAAAAATAAATCTTTAAAAAAATGACGTAGCGCTCCGCGGTATTTTTGATTCTCAGCGCAGATAAAGCAGACAGCTATGGGTTGCCACCCCCATCTGCCTGCCGTTACCTTGGTTGGCAATCAAAATACAGGGAAGCCCATTAATTTTTTCTATTTAAAAAATAGTTAAAAAAAAAAATGACGTTGGGTCCCCCCATTTTTGATAGCCAGCTAGGGTAAAGCAGACGGCTGTAGCCTGAAAACCACAGCTGGCAGCTTTACCGTGGTTGGGGATCCAATGTGGAGGTCCCCTCAGGCTCTTTTTTATAATTATTTTATAAATATTAATAATTACACAATAAAAGTAGGGTCCCCCCCAAATTGGATCACCAGCCAAGGTAAAGCTGACAGCTGTGGTCTGGTATTCTCAGGGTTGGAAGGTCCATAGTTATTGGGCCTTCACAGCCTAAAAATAGCAGGCCGCAGGCACCCCAGACGTGGCGCATCCACTAGATGCGCCAATCCTGGCGCTTCACCCCAGCTCATCCCGTGCCCTAGTGCAGTGGCAAACGGGGTAATAAATCGGGTTGATACTAGCTGTAAAGTCACCTGAGATCAAGCCTAGCAGTTTGTGATGTCATGGCGTCTATTAGATACCCAACATCATAAACTGTCAGTACTAACAAAAAAAAAAAAAAATCGACAAAAGAAATTTATTTGAAAAAACAGTCCCCAAAACATTTCCTCTTTCACCAATTTATTGTAAGAAAAAAAATAAAGGGGTCCCACGACGACTCTGGACCGTCTAGAATATGGGGGGAGACACTCAGGGAACGTATCCCCCATTTTCTAGGAGTGCGGACCCTTCATGTGAGGAGTGTGGGTGCAATGAATCTGCACTCACTCTTCTCGGGTCCACAGCAGCAGAGTCCATGTCGTAATGGTTGCTACCAAAGCTGCAATGCCCTGCTCATGAGGTAAGGGCATGCCTAATCAGGAGAACTACTGTAGAGGAAGCTCTGCTCACTGGTATATAGGTGCTCAGAGGTAATAATAGATAAAATTAGTGAGTAACCTCGGCACTCTAAATCTCCCAGACTAAGTCAGTAAGTCACAACGGATAGTAATGCAAAATCACTCTTTATTGGTCCGTATTAAGAAAAATTTTTTTTTCATAAGCATATATGTTTTTGTCCAAAACAAGTTACAAATGACGTTTCGGCCTGAGCCTTCGTCAGCTTGGACTTATCTGCATGTAATCATGAAAAATGACAATAATCAGTATCACATAAGAGTGAGAGAACAATAACATAAACTCGAACAATGTAGAGGTACAATTGGGATGCAGCAAAAAAATTGCAACACAGCAAGAAATGAAACACATGATACAAATGTCATAATACAGTACAAGGACAATATAGTAATGACAAATATGGGGTCAGAGTAGGCTTAGACAGCTCTGGTACGAAAGAGATGTCAATCATAAAGTAACATGTGCAGTAGGTGTAGAGCTACACTATGCATGGCAGAGCTAATGGGTAGACCGACCATAGAAAAAGAACGGAGAAAAGTGGAGAAAAAGTGGAGAAAAAAATGGAGAAAAATTGGAGAAAAAGTGGAGAAAAAGTGGAGAAAAAGTGGAGAAAAAGTTGGAGAAAAAGTGGAGAAAAAGTGGAGAAAAAGTGGAGAAAAAGTGGAGAAGAAGTGGAGAAGAAGTGTTTGTTCATGCCAGATGGGAGATAAATAATTTTTTACCGGCGCTGTCATTTACTGTAACGTGATCATCGGTATACGGTGTATACCTGTGATCACGTGAGCGGGGACCGGAAAAACCGTCCTGAATCATGATCTCCAGGGTCTCAGCTAGCCCTGAAACCCCGGAGATTTTCTGACGCTGGGGGACGCTATTCACTTATTTCTGCCTGCTGTTTATAAACGGCAGATCAGAATAAGGCTACATTAACACGACCGATCCATTTTTGCGGTCTGCAAAAAAGTCCGTTTTTTTTCACGGGTGCATCCGTGTGGCATCTGTTTCCGTTCCGTAGATGGTCCGTATGTCATCTGTTTGTCATCCGTGTGCCTTCCGTTTTTTTTTGTGTACTGCAAAAAAACTGAAGGAGGGTAAATGCATAAATTTACCCAGGATCCATAGCTTCATCCTACATGAGGCGGTCACATGTTCACTCCAGTGCCATTTTCTACTGCCTTTCACAGCGTAAAGCGCGCTGGTAATTTTCTTGTGCTTGTACACTTCATATCAGTCTTTTCTGTCATTATAATGGCAGAAAGACACATAATGTCCCACTCGCCTGCATTTTGTAATTTTGTACCCTTTGGTGCCTTTCATGTGGCACTAAGGGGTGCTTAGCTTTGCATTTAGCCAAAAAAATGAAAAAAAAAAAAAATGACGTAGGGTTCCCCCTAGTTTTGTAGCCAGCTAGGGTAAAGCAGACGGCTGCAGCCTGCAGACCACAGCTGGCAACCTCACCTTGGCTGGTAATCCAAAACTGAGGGCACCCCACGCTGTTATTTTAAATTAAATAAATAATTAAAAAAAAAAAAACACGTAGGGGTCCCCCCAAAATTGGATCACCAGCCAAGGTAAAGCAGACAGCTGGGGTCTGATATTCTCAGACTAGGGAGGTCCATGGTTATTGGACTCTCCCCAGCCTAAAAATAGCAGGCCGCAGCCGCCCCAGAAGTGGCGCATCCATTAGATGCGCCAATCCTGGTGCTTCGCCCCAGCTCATCCCGCGCCCTGGTGCGGTGGCAAATGGGGTAATATATGGGGTTAATACCAGATGTGTAATGTCACCTGGCATCAAGCCCTGGGGTTGGTGAGGTCAGGCGTCTATCAGATACCCGACATCACCAACCCAGTCAGTAATGAAAAAAATAGACGACAAACACATTTTTATTTGAAAAAACACTCCCCAAAACATTCCCTCTTTAACCAATTTATTAGAAAGAAAAACAAATCCAGGTCTGGTGTAATCCAAGGGGTTGCCATGACGATCCATACTGTCCCAGTCAATGAATAGCAGAATGTTCCCCATTGGCTGGGAGAACAGTGCAGTGACCTGAGCTAACATCAATGGGTCAGCCCAGGTCACTGCAGGGGATGACAAGTGCTGCTGTCAGCGAGGTACATTACCTGCGCTGATCTCCAGCACACTGACAGCCCCTGTCACTGAGTTCAATGACCGCCGCCTTCACAGCCAAGTATCGCGAGAGGCCCGTGACGTCACCGCTAGTCAGTCTCGGGTCGGAAGCGAGAGAAGGTGATGTGACAAGCGGCGGCCATGGAGGACAGTGACAGCGCTGAGGTCGGGATGGCGGGACTTCATCACCGCAGGTAAGCCGAGCGGGGCCATGTGTGCAGAGTGTGTGTGTGTGTGTGTGTGTGTGTGTACGTGTGTACATGCCGTGGGCAGGAGGGGGCGGAATGAGCTGAGCGGGGAAGTGTGGGCTTCCTGCACGTAACTAGGATAAACATCGGGTTACTAACCAAAGCGCTTTGGTTGGATACCCGATGTTTATCTTGGTTACCAGCTTCTGGCAGGCTGCCAGCGATGGCTCCTGCACACTGCAGCTGTAAAAAGCCCTGCTTTTCGCTGCTAGAACCGTTCTCGAACGTATCTAGAACTATCGAGCTTTTATCAAAAAGCTCGAGTTCTAGTTCGATCTAGAACAGCCCCCAAAATCACTCGAGCCGCGAACTGGAGAACCACGAACCACGAACCGCACTCAACTCTACTCCAGAGACGATTAAGCTCAACATCAGGACATCTTCTGCGTCGTCTGACAGGTATTCTCCCAGTAGTCAGGTAATCATAGATCTCACCTAGGACACGAGACTCATTTTGAAGAGTTTACCATCTCGATGGCTCTTGGAATAAGACAGGTTTCTGTTGAGAAACTTCATCAGTTTGTGTAGCAGCAACAGCATTCTGTGTAGCAAACCTTTGATAGAAGGGAGGCATCTCAACATCTTCCCACAGATCTTCCTCAGGAGGCTCTTCTCCTTCGGGCAAATGGGATAACAGATCGGCATTGATGTTGATCTTGCCACTGCGATACTTAATATCAAAGCAGAAGTTCGCCAATCTTGAAGCCCATCTCTGTTCAAGAGCACCTAGCCGTGCAGTATTAAGATGAGCGAGAGGATTATTGTCCGTGTAAACTGTGAAGGGTGTAGCAGCGAGGTAATCTTTGATCTTCTCGGTGACTGCCCACACAAGACCTAGCAGCTCTAACTTGAACGAACTGTAATTGCTATCGTTTTTCTCTGCACCTCTCAAGCTTCGGCTGGCATATGCAATGACTCTCTCTCTTTGTCATCCTGGACTTGTGATAGTACCGCTCCGAGGCTTTGGTAGCTGGCATCCGTGTAGACACGGAAAGGATGGCGGTAGTCAGGGTACGCCAGAAGTGGAGGTGAAGTCAATAGACTTTTCAACATCTGAAAGTCAGTTTCTTGTCGCTCAGACCAATTAATTGGAAGTCTTCTGTCGTAGTTTTCTCTAGGGCAACCCCGTAGCAGCTCTGTAAGGGGTTCTGCTATTTGCACAAAATGAGGTTTGAAGCGGCGGTAGTAGCCCGCAAAACCTAGAAAACTTCTGACTTCTTTGACGGTTCTTGGGGTGTCCCAGTTGTTCACAGCTGAGATCTTTTCAGGATCAGGCTTGATACCTTCGGCACTTACAACATGACCAAGGTAGTTGACCTTCGGCTTGAGCAAATGGCACTTTGACGGTTTTAGTTTCAGACCATGTTCAATGAGTACCTGGAATACTTCTGCAAGGTGGCATAGATCGTCTTCATAAGTGCGAGAGTATACGAGAACATCATCAGGATATAACAGAATGCTCTGGAAGTTGAGGTGACCAAGACATCTTTCCATGAGTCGCTGAAATGTAGCAGGGGCATTGCATAACCCAAACGGCATACCGTTAAACTCAGAGTCCCATTGGGGTGGTGAAAGCTGTCTTCTCTCTATCCTCAGGAGCCACGGGTACTTGCCAGGAACCGCTGGTTAAGTCGAGAGTGGAGAAGTATGCAGCTGAGCCAAGAGCGGTGATGGATTCTTCAATCCATGGAAGGGGATAGGCATCTTTGTGTGTAACGTTATTCAACTTTCGGTAGTCGACACAAAACCTGATGTTACCATCCTTCTTCTTCACCAGAACGATGGGTGCAGCCCACGGGCTTTGACTTTCTCGGATGACTTCAGAATCTTTCATCTCCTTTAACAGCTTCTTTACTTGTTGATAGTTAGCAGAAGGTACTGGATGGTGTCTTTCCTTGATAGGAGGATGATCACCTGTGTTGATCTTGTGCTGGATCAGAGTAGTCTTGCCGAAGTCAAGAGGGTGCTTGCTGAAAGCTTGGCTGTGTCGCTTAGCAAGTTTAGTTACGCCATTGATGTATTCGATAGGAGTGTTAGCATCTCCAACATTAAGTTCATTCCACCAAAAGGTAGTGGGTGTATTAGAGCCTTTGGGAGTGGCTTTTAACGACTTTTGATGAGCAAGTGTCTCTTCATCTAAGAAGTCTTCTGGATCAAGGTTATACAGTTCAGCAACTGAATTAAACTTGTATAGCTCGATGGGCGCATCACTTAGGTTGATTAGCCGTACTGGTACTCTACCGTTTGACACGGTGACAATACTTCTGGCAGCTTTTACCAGGGGCTGTCCTTCAATCTGGATGGAGTCAAGAAGAGCTACATAGTCCTCTTTGTCAATTCCTGGTTGAACTCGACACCAGACTAGAGTCTCACTGTTGGCTGACAGGGTAACTGGTCGTGCATCAGTGATACGCACACGGCAGATCTCACCTTTACTGTTGGCAAATTTCTGTTGGGCGCAGAGCACTTTGATAATCCGCTGAACAGCTTGCCTGTAAGGGGGAGAAGCAGAAGGGAGAGAAGCATGCAAGGCAGCGAGCAATTCAGTAAACACATGGCGAATGACATTCATGCCTAGCACTACTGCTGTTGTATCTCCCTCAGCGTCAGTAACAATTACACCTTGACCTGGTAACTTGTGATCACCAATTTGGATTGTGGGTTCCCAGTAGCTTAGCTGGGAAATAGGTTGACCATTACTTGCAATTAAGTCTAACTTTGCTTTACCCACTGGATTCAGGAGATCAAAGTCCCAATTCTTTTCAAAGGCTTGTCCCTCAATTGTGGTGACTTGTGAACCAGTGTCTACTAAAGCTTCTAGAGGTACACCATCGATCCATATGGTTATATACGGGCACTTGGAGATGAACCGGGAAATCCATTGTGATTGTCACTTTGGGCCTTGGATTCACCTCCCGAGGGGCGGCCCTTGGCCTCGGGGGTGGCCCGTTTAACTTATAACATTGATACTTGTAGTGTCCAAGACGCTCACAATAAGTACAGTACACACAATCACCAGATGGAGGCCTTCCAGGAGGGGGCCTATCAGGACTTGGCCTACTAGAACGTGGCTCTGGGGACAATGTCCGGTTTACAGATGATTCACATGATGCAGGGCGTTGGCCTTTTAGCTCCTTTAAGGCTTGGAATACAGATTCAAGGACTTGGACAAGTGCATCCGTGGTAGGAGGTGCATGAATGAGAGTAGGGGCTTGCACAGACTGTGTGGCCTGCTTAGGGGAAACAGGTGAAAGAGGAGATACAGTAGAAATTCCAGCAGCAAGGTCGGAGGAACGAGGCGCAAGAGCATAGCTGGTACAAGGTGAGTCAGTACCCACTACTCACAGGGCTAGAGCTTTAAAGTCTAAGAAAGTCATGTTTGGATTTTGTGCCGCTAGCATGCGGAGTTGACTTTGTACTAGCCTGGAGTCCAAACCTTCTATGAATCTGTCAGTGATTATGTTCTTTGCAGCAGCAGGATCTATAGTGTCTATTTGCTGTAAAGCCCTGTAGGCAGACTGAAGGGCTAGTGCGTAGTCCCTAAGAGTCTCACCTGGTCCCTGACGTCTGTTGCAAAATTTGAGATGAACCTCGGTGGGGTGATTGGCGTTCCAATTATTTTCTCAGGCGGGTGAGGATCGCTTATATACTGGTTTTCTCGGTAGATGGCCAGGAATGGACTTCCTAAGCAGCTGGTCCATCAAGCTGTCCCAGGAGAAGTTGTACCTGCTGATGGGGAGAAAGTGAGAAAAGCTCAAGAGTATACATCATCTTTTCTTTGAACTCCGCAAGTGTATGAGGATCTCCTCTGTAGTTTGGGAGACTACAGGTTCCAATGAAGAATGGCATGGTGGTAGCCATGACAGGGGCTGGAACTGGGTTGGTGGCATTAGCCTGTTCCACTGGAGCACTAGCTGCTGCTGCTGATGATACAGAGTTAACAGACTCAGCCTGGTCATTATGAAGAGGTTCAGACATTTTGGTGATGATGCAAGTACTGTTTCTTTAAGAGTAATGACGACACTGTAGCTTTCAGGGATGCACTATTATGCACCAACCCAGTCTCTGAGATGGAAGGCTCCCCCTCTTGAATATAGCACTGCTGAGACTTGTAGTGCAGTAAGAGAAAATAGGCACAGAGGAATGATCCTGTTCGTGTCGCCAAATTCGACCTTTGTAAGGGCCCAGGGACAGAGGACCTCAAATGTTCTATATGTCACAGTTGCTGTTCTGGAACGAGGTTGCAGGGGCCATGTTCCCTGGGTGGTCTATCAGGCCCTGATGTTCCCTGCTATCCACCCCCACACAGTATCCACAACTGATGGACAGTCCACAGACACGGTCTTGGGGATAACAGTTGCTTTAATACAGCGGGAACAAAGGAAAACAACACGGAATATACTGTATGTTTCAGTCTTTTGTGGGTAGGCCACGGCAAATACAGCTTGGAGTTGAATGCTGAAGTGCAATTAGGGTTCTGGAGCTTTTAAGAGCACGATTTGTTTCAGATGTAATTCTGGTATGCTTTTAGCAGGTTCAGAGTCTCTTGAGCTTAGAGGGTAGATATGATACAGTGATAAGATTGTACAGACCTGAAGTCCTGGGGTTGATTTCACTGCTAGTTAAGACACATGCAGTACTTGTAAGCAAATGTAGAAAGTTCAAAAAACAAAGAGGACCGGAGTAATGAATGGTGCAAAACAGTGACAAGGTAACGAAGGTAAATATCGGGTAACCAAGGAAAGCCTTTGCTTGGTTACCCGATATTTACCTTGGTTACCAGCATCCGCAGAAGCTGGCTGCCTTCTCCCTGCACATTCAGTTCATTGCTCTCTCGCTGTCTATGTAGTGGCCCGGTCCAGATTGTGTCTGTTTCTTTTAGTACATTTACTTATATGTAATATTATGTTATATGTTATAAGTAAAGCATTTTTCATTTGCTGTGTTCTAGCACCATCTACTGGTGAAAACTGTAAGAATCTTAAGTGTGCATTGGGTGTTTTCCAATTGGCCAGTTCTTGGTCACATGGCTCAATAGGTGGAGCTATTCTCCAGCCTCTGTCTGGAAAGAACTGGAATGTTCTGGTTCTGGCTGAGTCTCCTCTGAGGGAAGACATTATGTGGAGTTTCTCTTCCCCACAAGACTCCTCCTAGGCCCGAGGCCTAGAATTTCACCATTTACTGATTTTTACAGCCAATATACTGAAGGCTTTCTATTCTGAATCCTCACTGGCCAGATATACATCTCTTCAGACAGTAGGGCATACTGAGAATATACCAGAGCCTACTGCACGCAGATTGGGGAAGTTTGAGGGTCTCCCAATATTAGTGGCTTGCATGCCATTGTCCACGCACCAGCCGTCTGGTCCCCGTAGCGCGCTGGGCAACTTTCTACATTTGAGAAAACTATACCTCATGACCAACATTTATCATAATGTAAGGCACGGATGCCCACAATGGGGCAGAACACGTGCCTAGCACATACTCCTATGCAATATCAAAAAACAAAGAGGACCGGAGTAATAAATGGTGCAAAACAGTGACAAGTTTTATTAAATATGTGAGATAAATAAGACACAAAAAAGGAAAAAATGGCCATGTAAAACACCATAAAATACACAAAATGGGGGGATAAGAGTAAACAATAACCCCAGGGGAAAAGGCAGCAGCATTTGCAGCATAATGCCCGCTATGCATAGGGCTTCCTGAAGTGACGCCCACCGGAATGACGCGCACGGAAGCCGGCGCCACACCCCCTAACCAACGGAGCACCGTCAGACCTGGAGCGCGCATGTGAGAACAGGGATGTGTCACCCATATCCCACATGGGCGCCCCCGTCCAATGAGACGGCGGTCACGTCAGAGAGAGAGGAGGGGCCAGCAACCCTGCACGTACTGGGGGGCGGCAGGCCAGGAAGCCGAGGAGACGTCATTCATGGGACAGGGAAAGGTCCGATCATGTGACCGGGTGGGGCAGAGTTAAATCAAATACTATACTGTATTCCGGTGGGCATCACTTCAGGAAGCCCTATGCATAGCGGGCATTATAAATGAGTGAGGTTCCCTACCTCTATCACACTCGCCTTCCCTCCCTGATGAAGCGGTGTCCACAGGGGTAGTATTTGACTCTGCGAAACGTACGTTGGAGGTTTTAGGGGGCTCTTTCCAATGGGGGGGTCCCCTTAACTGGGGATTCTGGCTTTTTCTTGCACTCAGCACTTTAGCAAGCAGCTTTCTGTATATTGCTATGTATTGTATTGTGTTGATGGCATGTGACAGAGTGGCTTCCACATACATATTGTGCTTATAGCAGCTTCATGACTCATTTCTTGTTTGCACTTGGCACTTTATAATTACTGTATTCTGCTATAATTGCACTGTATCCACTTATGCACTCAGCACTTTATGGTTATTTATTCATTACATGCTGCTATGTTAAAAATTTTTGTCTGTAACAGCTGCTAGTCAGGATAATGTACTGACATTCTATCTAAAGTACCGTACGGTGAAACCTTTTTTGTTAGTTTCTATACCAACCCTGACTGTTTCTGCATATGCTGCTGCCTTTTCCCCTGGGGTTATTGTTTACTCTTATCCCCCCATTCTGTGTATTTTATGGTGTTTTACATGGCCATTTTTTCCTTTTTTGTGTCTTGTTTATCTCACATATTTAATAAAACTTGTCACTGTTTTGCACCATTTATTACTCCGGTCCTCTTTGTTTTTTGATATTGCATAGGAGTATGTGCTAGGCACGTGTTCTGCCCCATTGTGGGCATCCGTGCCTTACATTATGATAAATGTTGGTCATGAGGTATAGTTTTCTCAAATGTAGAAAGTTGCCCAGCGCGCTACGGGGACCGGACGGCTGGTGCGTGGACAATGGCATGCAAGCCACTAATATTGGGAGACCCTCAAACTTCCCCAATCTGCGTGCAGTAGGCTCTGGTATATTCTCAGTATGCCCTACTGTCTGAAGAGATGTATATCTGGCCAGTGAGGATTCAGGATAGAAAGCCTTCAGTATATTGGCTGTAAAAATCAGTAAATGGTGAAATTCTAGGCCTCGGGCCTAGGAGGAGTCTTGTGGGGAAGAGAAACTCCACATAATCTCTTCCCTCAGAGGAGACTCAGCCAGAACCAGAACATTCCAGTTCTTTCCAGACAGAGGCTGGAGAATAGCTCCACCTATTGAGCCATGTGACCAAGAACTGGCCAATCGGAAAACACCCAATGCACACTTAAGATTCTTACAGTTTTCACCAGTAGATGGTGCTAGAACACAGCAAATGAAAAATGCTTTACTTATAACATATAACATAATATTACATATAAGTAAATGTACTAAAAGAAACAGACACAATCTGGACCGGGCCACTACATAGACAGCGAGAGAGCAATGAACTGAATGTGCAGGGAGAAGGCAGCCAGCTTCTGCGGATGCTGGTAACCAAGGTAAATATCGGGTAACCAAGCAAAGGCTTTCCTTGGTTACCCGATATTTACCTTCGTTACCAGCGTCTGCAGCTTCTTGAAGCCGACTTCCTGCTCCCTGCACATGTAGCCAAGATACACATCAGGTATCTAAAAACACCAAAAAACTGAGCTGTAACAAAATAAGTCAACATGCACATTCCAAGCATGTAAATGGCAGCCTTTAGACAGGAAAAAAAAAAAAAGAGAAAATTGTATGAAAAATACCCTGAATAATAATGAATAAAATGCAAGTGCTTAATAACAGGGTACTTGGTATATACATTTTTGCAAAAAGGTAAGAAGCCGTCCCACCTCGTCACGGTGTACCCATCTGGGACGGTCCCTAACCAACTAAAGTTAAAACCATTATATATACCTGACTTGTGTCTATCAGAACTCCAATGTGGATGGTAACAAGTGGTCAGCTGAGTCCCAGATTAAATACACAACAAAGTGGGAAGCAATTGGTTGTTCAGCCTCAGTATAAGGAGGGCTGCACCCCCAACTTGCAGTAAAGCAAGATAGCAGACAAAAAACACCAAAAAACTGAGCTGTAAGAAAAAACAGTAAACATGCATGTTCCAAGCATGTAAATGGCAGCCTTTAGACAAGAAAAAAACAAAGAGAAAATTGTATGAAAAATACCCTGAATAATAATGAATAAAATACAAGTGCTTAATAACAGGGTACTTAGTATATACATTTTTGCAAAAAGGTAAGAAGCCGTCCCACCTCGTCACGGTGTACCCATCTGGGACGGTCCCTAACCAACTAAAGTTAAAACCATTATATATACCTGACTTGTGTCTATCAGAACTCCAATGTGGATGGTAACAATTGGTCAGCTGAGTCCCAGCTTGTTACCATCCACATTGGAGTTCTGATAGACACTAGTCAGGTATATATAATGGTTTTAACTTTAGTTGGTTAGAGACCATCCCAGATGGGTACACCGTGACGAGGTGGGACGGCTTCTTACCTTTTTGCAAAAATGTATTTACTAAGTACCCTGTTATTAAGCACTTGCATTTTATTCATTATTATTCAGGGTATTTTTCATACAATTTTCTCTTTGTTTTTTTCACATCAGGTAACTATAAGCGAAGCGCTTTACTTAGTAGCCCGATGTGTACTATGGTTACCAAGCACAGCGTCGTTACACGGGTCGCTAGTGGCTGGAGGCTGATCTCTGATTGCTGTGGAGATCTGCCTGTTTCACAGCTCACCAGCGACCATGTAGCGACGCTCCAGCAATCCCTGCCAGGTCAGATTGCTGGTGGGATTGCTGGAGCGTCGCTTAATATGACGGTACCTTTACTCTGATTAAATTCAAAGGACTGGATTTCTCCACAGTTTGTAATCCCTTCAGATTAGAGCAAGCCAAAGTAAATTCCCCCAAAATGTTGACTTTGCCTACTGCTGTTAACGTCCACCCCTTCCTATATAAAGCAGTTTCCTTCCTGCGTCAACCATGACTCAGGCCATAGAGCTGATATTTGTAAACACTAGGCACATTGTGCAGTGGTGGACAAACCAGGTCAGTACTCCTACTCCAGCCTAACTACCATTTGTCATTGGAGGCCCTTGGGATGGTGACTCCCTGCATCAACCATGACTCGGGCTATAGGACTAATTTTTGTAAACACTAGGCACATTGTGCACTGGACAAACCAGGACAGTAGCCCTATCAAACTAACTGACTTTTGTCATTGGAGAACCTTATCATGGGTTGTCTCACATTGTGACTGTGATAGGGGATACATATTCGATAGAAATCTACTGTCAGTCACTATAGCTGGCAAAACAACATCCCTGGGTTGTCCCACTTTGCGACTGAGATAGGAGATATTTGATAGCAATGTAAAATGATTCTTGATGAACAACTAATGGCCCTCTGAAAACGTGATGTGAGGGCCGCAGAATGACATGGTGGCGGAGGAAGTTAAAGGCCGCCACCACAATGGGCACATTGTAAACTGCTATGGAATATGTATTCCACTATGTGAGTCTCAATGAGGAAGGAACCACCCAAATGTATAAGTAACAGCAGTCCTTCCAAAACATATGTTACAGGACCACTTGAGGCCCCTCAGGTCAAATATCAACATACCAACAGGCACGTACTAGCTATCCTTGTAAAGTGCTGGGGAATAGCTAACTGGAAATTATTTAAAAAAAAAAAAAGGCAAAACACTACGTGTGAACAAACGCTAAAAGGGATATTTTTTCTCTGGTTTATTTAGCCTTATATACATGTGATTATGCAGAAAAAACTGTTTGTTAACCTTTTTATCCTGTAAAATGCATTTTAGGTTAGGTTTGGTAGGTGTTCTTGTGCATCTGCAAAAGTGGCATAATACTGTGATATCCTCATTCTCAGAAACCATATGTGAGTCAGAAATGCAGGTATATTCTACAGGCTCAACATGTTTAGTTTTATCACTTTTCCATCCATTTCAGCCTTTTCCTCAGGCTTCTAGACCTCTTTGTTGGGTCCAGCAAAAAATGATTCGCATTTCCCATTGACTTTCATTGTACTCGCTATTTAGAACGAATACGTGAGTATTACAAAGTATTCGTTACGAGTGTAGCAATTACGAATATTACGGTACTCGCTCATCTCTAATGGTAACCAGGAGTAACAATCAGCGTATTTAACAACACACTGCAGTAAAAGAGTTTTTTTAGGCTTCCTACATTTTAAAAAAATATATCCGTTAGGGGTTGGGGGCGGGGGGGGGAATGCATATGCTGCTGTTGTCTTTGGGCAGGTGGTGCAAGTGAATGAACCCATGGAATTCTAATACGATTCGGAACATCAATTATTCCTGTCTGAGTAGTAAAAAGAGCTTTGCTAAAGGAAGAGGAGATGACTTTTTAAGAAGCTGTCCAAAAATTATCACTTTAATTAGGTAGTCAAGACCGGTGTACTGTACTGTTTTGAATGTTAAGAAGTAACAGTCTCTCAACTAGATGTGGAAAAATGATCACTTTTTTGGGGAGCCCAACTCCCAAGGTTTCTTTTATAAGCTGTCAATAAATGATCCTCTTTTCTGGAGAAAAAACAGTTGCACTGTTTTGAACATGAATAAGTTATAGCTTCTCAACAAGTGTGATAAAATTATCCTTTTTTTGGAGTCTGGAACTGGTTTGGTAATAACCAAATGATTAGGTAGTTACAAAGACTTTTTATCCAGCTTTCCAAAATGTATTACATTTTTTTCCATAGAAAAAAACAAGAATTATGTTTAGAACGTTATATTATGGTTAGTTGTTACCAAGTCTCCTAAAAAAATTATCTCTATTTTGAAAGCTATTTCCTAAGGGCACAAAAACATGAGTATATTTCCTAGAATTATTAGTACTATATAGCACTATACAGCACAGTAGGCAGCCAGGAGATGTGTGACTGACGTGGCTGTGCAGTGGCTGCAACAGAAGCAGCATGGTATAGAGTGAGGATGGGACAGGCAAAGAGATGATTGGCAGTTTAAGACCAGCAACGGCAGCCACAGCAGTACAGTCTTGTACTATGAAACACAGTTGGCAGCCAGCAGGTTTGTAGCTGGCGTAGAACAGCACAGTAGAGGAGATGCTGAGCAGTGTAGTACCAGCAACAGTATTAGGCTATGTGCCCACGGGGAACGTGTTCTGCGGATATATCCGCAGGAGCTCCCAGAAAACTGCAGCACAACTTTATCTGTTTTAATGCTGCAGTTGTATTGCGGAATGTCCTGCGGATATGCTGCGGTCATTCTGCATTGAGGATACAGTACCATGGCTTCGGCACTGCATCCTCAATTCAGAACAAGTGCTGGAGTGATGGGGGAGTTCATACTTACCTCCATCACGCAGCACTTCACTTTCCGGCCGTGTCTGTCTGCACTGTGCAGGAGAAGGTGGGCGGCAGGGCCGCCATCAGGGCATTACTGTGACGCCCTGGGCAAGCCAGGGGTCACAGGTCACAACATCACATGCACACCACATTCCCGGCAGGTACACGTAGGCTAACCTAAAATCCTTGTTGCCTTCCTCCAGGGGCTGATGTCCACACCAGGGGGTGGGCCAGGCGGTTGGCTCCACCCACCGAGGAGTTCACAGCCCTGGAGGCGGGAGAACCAGGCAGATAGAGTTTGGAGGAAGAAGTGGAAGGAGTAAACAGTGAAGTGGTAGAGGAGGACAGTGACAGAAAAGTGTCAGTTAAGAAAGCCTGAAGTTGGTCCGGGTGTGTGCCCCGGACTGAGACAGCAAGGTCAGCAGACGGCGGTGATAGTCTGCAGGGGGACTGCTTTGAGGTTGCTGGAAGGACCGCGGACGGGTGGTGACCCGGCGGTACCGGAGCAGTATACGAAGAACAGTCAGCACCAGGGCAGGGGCCTTTCGAATCCCGGCAAGGCTAGGAGTCGCCATAATTTGCCAAATCCGTCAGTGAAGGGGACCTCTGTCTCCTAACAACCAAGTCCCGATTGAAGGCAACAGTCCGACCGTTAAGGGAAGACACCGCCACCGCGAAGGCACCAGTTTCCCAGGGCCAGCGCCTGCGGGCAAGAGAGGGGCTCCTCCGGCTCATGTCCAGGCCGGGGAGCGGGTAACCGGTGGGAACCCATCACTACCAAAAAGACTTTACATAGGTGCAGGGAAGAGGCCGTCACCGCTAACTGCAGGGAACAGCAGCACCGTAACCGTCCGAGGGACCCGTCCAACCAGCCGTTTGTTTACCGAGAACTGTGTCGTGTTTACTGGCTGAGTGAGTACCTCCGTGCCGTGTGGCACAGCGCTGCCCCTGCGCCCCTGCACCCCCACAGGCCCCATACCCGCCTGTCCACCATACCAACCCCATCACTGGGCACCGGGAGCACCAAAACCCCTACCCACGGAGGGGCAAACCAACAACTGGCTGCTCCATACCATCACTCCCGGGCTCCCCAGAAAGAGCAGCGGTGGTGTCCACTTAATCACCACAACCGTGGGTGGCGTCACGGACAATAAACTATCCCAAAACCCAATCCCCTTTCACTCACGGGCGAGGAGCGCCGCTCGAGTCCCCGGGATCCGGCCCATCGCTCGAGCCACCGAGCAGCAGCAGCAGCAGGCCGCAGCAGCCGCAGTGGCAGCCGGACCCGAGCAGTGGGAGAGCGCGGCGTCCCCTCCTCCGCCCGCGACATTACTACTGGAACTCCTGTACTGGGCCCGGTAAGCAGCAGGCAGGAGGGGGGCCCGGACACCCTGACAGGCTCCTCCACTTTCATTTCTCTGCTCACCGGGCCCCAGGGCAGGGGGCGTTCACAGTACATTTCGCAGGGCTGGCTGTGCCGTGAGCAGCAGGCAGGAGGGGGGGCCCGGACATGCTGACAGCCTGGGCCCCTCCCCTTTCATTCCTCTGCTCACCGGGCCCCATGGGCAGGGGGCGGGGACGTTGCACTTACAGCACCTGCAGTCGCACAGGAACCCCAAGCGGGAGCAGGCCCCTAGAGCCTGAAAACGTGTTAACCCCTTAGCAACCTATGACGTACTGGGTACGTCATAGCTCCCTGGTACTTAAGGACCCATGACATACCCAGTACGTCATGGCGAGATCGCGGCCCTGGTAGCTGCGATCACTTTGCAAATATCTTAGATTCGGGGAGCAGGGGCCCTCTGCCTGACCTCAGGAGGGGTGGTGTCTCCTCTGCGGACCTAAGGAGGCCATGATTGGCTGACGAATGCCGCTCAGCCAATCACAGCCACTGTAATTTTTCAGCCATTGAAAGTGGTTGAAACATTAAAATCCAGCCATGTTCAGTGCAGCTGTAGCACCGATCATTGGCTGGAGCTGGGTGACCTCAGTTTCACCCACCCCCAGCTCTTATTGGAGAGACCGGCCAGCATTATCACAATTTGGTTTCAATTACTTTAAAACCTGTATGTGACACATTCCCTTAAAGAAAAAATAATAGATATACCAAAAATAAATGTATACCAAAGAAGTTAGATTTAAAAAGAGAAAAAAAAAGTTAGAGGGCCCTGCCAAAAGAGTCCATCTTGTTGTGGAGGCAGGCTTACAAAAATCTTTTGGCCAAAACAAAATCTGATGGCTGCGTGTGTGATACGGTGTTCCATGTGAAGGGTTAATGTGTGATTGTTGAGGTTGTAGTGCAGAAGTGAAGTTTTTCCAAGAGTGGCGGTGAGACTATGCAAGATTCGTGGGCTGTAGGCGGAGCTGGGCTGTGGGCGGAGCTGGGGTGGAGTCTCAAGGGGGCACCGAACTTTTGCCAGTATGGGGCCCTGAAATTCCTAGTGGCAGCCCTGGTGGGCGGACTTGAAGTAGCTCTGGCTGTCACATGACTGGAGCTCGTGCAGGCCCCGCCCACCTCCTGCTGCCCGCTCCTGGCTCCACCGCACTCCTCTGCACCGGAGGAAGTGACTCCGGTGTCTTCTATCAAGGCAGGTAAGTATAGGATCGTGTGGAAAAATTTGCAGGAATGATTCACATGCTGCATATTTTTCTGCAGGGAAACCCGCATTAGTTCCACTGCGGAAAAAAATGCAGCATGTTCACAGCACTCCCCAATTGCCATAGGAATGGCTGGGGACTCGCTGTACTGCAGATTTTTGAGAAATCTGCGGAATTTCCGCAAAAAAAATCGCAGCAAATTCCGTGAATTTTCCACAGCATGGGCACATAGCCTAATAATAGATGAGTTGATGAAAAGGTAGTAGATGCTTGGCAGAGTAAAGTCCATCGGCATTGGCAGTGTCAGAATCATATTAAACATTCACAGACTGTAAATTAATAATCTTCAGAAAAAAATTTCTGGGTTATAAAAGTAATTGCCACGAGAAGGGTCATACAGTAGCATCTACCTGGAATCTAATATATAAAGCTGAATGTGTGTGTGTGTGTGTGTATGTGTGTGTATGTGTGTGTATGTGTGTGTGTGTGTGTGTGTGTGTGTGTGTGTGTGTGTATGTCCGGGATTGGCATCTGCACCGTCGCAGCTACAGCCACAAAATTTTGCACACTCACACTTCTGGACCCCGAGAGCGTCATAGGCTATGTGTTGAGGGGACATTTTAACCCCGCATTTTACAGTTATTCACCAAAAAACCTGCCTCCATTAAAGCGAATGGAGCTGGGAGCCACAGTGCAGCCAGAACTTCAGAAGAATGCGCAGCCACGCCCTTAAATGGAATGTTGGCATGTCACAATGCAGCCAGGGAAAGAGACAGACACAGACAGGGAAAGAGGCAGACACAGACAGGGAAAGAGGCAGACACAGACAGGGTAAGAAACAGACACAAAGAGACAGACAGACAAAGAGACAGACTGACATGGAAAGAGACAGACAGGGAAAGAGAGGGAAAGAGAGAGACAGGTTAAGAGACAGACAGGTAAAGAGACAGACACAGACAAAGAGACAGAGACAGACACAGGGAAACAGACAGGGAAAGAGAGGGAAAGAGACAGACAGGGAAAGAGACAGACAGGGAAAGTGACAGAGATAGATAGACAGACAGGGAAAGAGATAGACAGACAGGGAAAGAGATTGAGACAGACAGAGAAAGAGACAGAGACAGTCAGAGACAGACAGGGAAAGAGACAGACAGACAAAGAGATAGAGAGATAGACAGAGAGATATATACAGAGGGGGAGACAGACAGAGAATGGGAGAGAAACAGAGAGACAGTTACTATCCCGGGCGTTAATACATTCTATTTATACATTCTATCCCAGGAATGTTAATACATTCTATTTTATTAACAACAGTTATTAACCCGGGCGAAGCCGGGTAGTACAGCTAGTAATAATTAAACATGTACGACTGATATACAGAAAAATATGGAATTAACCAAATCCAAGTGGAACCATCATACAATTAGATCATGGAATAAATCTGTGTAGTCCACAATATAAAGTGCATAGTGCATTTAGGGCATATAGAATTAAATATAGGAACTAATACCTTAATATATTCTTGTACTGTAACGCCCATATCGGTGTCCCTGTGCAATCTTACTGGACTCTGCAGCTTCCATGGCATCCTCTCAGTCCATGGAGGTAGATCAAGTGCACCTGGCAAGTTGCCCTCGTGAAGGCCAATGCACCATGTTTTTTCCACTGCGAAAGTTCCACGCACCTGATCCATTTCTGTCCCAAGACGTTGTGAAACTGCCCTGTCTAGGATCAGTAGGAGAGGCTACCCTAGGTGATAGCAAGTCTTCTTCACCTCTATATTTGTCTGTGTCCATTGCCAGTGGCGATTCACAGTTCTCCGAAACCATCTTACTGAACTCTGGTGCTGACGAGAATTTCATACAGCAGGCCATAGTAGATCGGTATCGGATTCCTGTTCGTCAGCTGCAAACTCCCATCACAGTGCTAGATAGCAAGCCTCTGGTTGAGCCCATCCAGTTAGTCACCAAGGAAGTTGACCTTCAAATGGGAATGCTGCATACAGAGAAAATCGTTTTCTACATTTTAGCAGGAATGTGGTATCCGCTGTTGCTGGACCTGCCATGGCTTCAGAAGCATGAACCAGTTCTGGACTGGAGATCAGGAGACGTGCTCAGTATGGGTCACTCCTGCTACAAAAGTTGTCTTGTTTCAGTGCAACCTGCTTGGCTGCCTGTGAGACCCCCTAACCTCCCGGGTCTGCTGTCCGCCTACTGGGCCTATGCGGACTTCTTTGACAAGAAAGAGGCCGAGACTCTGCCACCACACAGACAGTACGACTGCCCTGTTGACCTACTCCCTGGGTCTACTCCTTCCTGTGGTTGTATTTATCCTTTTTCTCAGGCTGAGACCCAATCTAGTACATAAAGGAGAATCTGATGAGGTTTCATTCAAAAGTTTTCTTCACCAGCCAGAGCTGGTTTTTCTTTGTCAAGAAAAAGGACTGGTCCCTTGGGCCTTAAATTGACTACAGAGGTCTCAATCAAATCACGGTGAAGAACAAATACACACCCCTCCTTACACCAGAATTGTTCAACCAACTCTGAGGTTCCAGGATTTTCTCCAAGCTGGACTTCTGTGGTGCATACAATATGGTCCAGATATGGTCAGGCGACTATAAGTATTGGGTGATGCCATTCAGGCTTAGCAATGCCCCAGCGATCTTCTAGGAATTCGTCAATGACATTTTTCGAGATCTGCTCTATACATGTGGGGTGATATATCTGGATGACATTCTCGTGTTCTAATCGGACCTGCCTACACACAGGAGGAATATTCGTCAGGTGCTGCAGAGACTAAGTGAGAACTAATTGTATGCCAAATATAAGAAGTGTCTCTTTGACCAGTCCACCCTGCTTTTCTTAGGCTACATTATCTCTAATACGTGAGAACGAATCCAGACAAGCTGTCAGTGGTACTTAAGTGGCCTCGTTCTGGTGGTCTGAAAGCAATCCAGTGGTTCCTTGGTTTTGCCAATTATTATAGGCTGATCATCCCGCAGTTTTTATCAATGGTTCTTCCCATCTCGGCCTTGACCCGCAAGGGGTGAATCCGTAAGCTTGGACCCCAGAAGCAGAAGACGCCTTTCCCTCAAGCAGGCCTTCTCTTCAGTCTCGGTGCTGACCATAGACCATAGACTAGCAAGCAGTTTATCCTGGAGGTGGATGCTTCATCCTCTGTTGCCGGGGACCTCATGCAGAAGTCAGCTACGGGTAAGACTGTAACTTGCGGATTCTTTTCCAGGGCCTTTTCTCCGATTTCACAAAACTACTTGATTGACAACTGAGAATTGCTGGCGATCAAATTGGCCTTGGAGGAATGGTGAAACCTTCTGGAGGGAGAAGTACATCCCGTCATCAGCTTTACGACCATAAGAACTTGGCCTATTTGCAGTCAGCTCAGAGGTTGAACTTGCGTCAAGACCGGTGGTCACTGTTATTCACCTGCTTCGACATTGTTCTGCATTTCCACCCAGCTGAGAAGAACATCAAGGCCAATGTGCTGTCACAGTAGTTTCTGTTTGCCGATTAGGAGAAGGAATCTCAGCACATTATCGAGTCTTCCAGGATGGTGATGGTGGCTCCTATAAACTTGTCTCAGGTTCCTCCCGGTAAGATGTTTGTTGCTGAAGTTGACAGGAAGTAAGTTCTTGAGTGGGGTCATTCCTCCAGGATGGTTGACCATGCTGGACAGAAGAAGTCCTTGCAGCTGACGTCTCAGCATTATTGGTGGCCTATGCTGTGACAAGACGTCTTGGAGTTTGTTTCGACCTGTCCCTCATGTCATGCATCAAGACCCCGAAGAAGCTTCTTTCTGGTCTGCTGCTTATTTTGCCTGTGCCATCTGCTCCTTAGCAGCATATTGGGATGGACTTTATCACCTGCCAAAGTCCTCTGGTTGCACCACTGTCTGGGTGGTCGTAGACATATTTAAAAAAAATGGCCCATTTCACACCACTGAACAGATTGCCCTCTGCGCCAGTGCTTGCTGAGCACTTCATCCTGCACATCTTCTGGCTGCATGGTCTACCACTCCACATCGTGTCTGAAAGAGGTGTCCAGTTTACCTCATGAGTCTGGAGGGGCACCTGTAAGGTGCTGGATGTCAACTTGAACTTCTCGTTAGCCTAGAGTCCACAGTCCAACTGGAGCCCACAGATCCAATTCTTCACCAGTGCAACTAGACCTTTCAGCCACTGTAGAACCAACTCCACCAATTGCACAAGCCATTACCTTTTGCAGAGGTGACCATGTGACGCCCTGGCAAAACCAGCTAGTCACAGAGGTTGTACAAATGACTCAGGTACAATACTCCATCCTCCTTGGCAGACCAACACAAAACCCACACCCAGGTGCACAACACAGCCAGTAAAGCCTAGTAACCCCCCCATGATAATAGGGACACACCAGTGGGCGGGACCAGGCAGAAGGGAGCGCCCACCTAGGGGTCCTGAGGTGTCAGAGGAGGGAACAGTGGAGTTGAGTTCTGACCGATGAAGTGAGAGGAGTGTGGAGTGGCAGCGAAGCCAGGGGTAGGAGCCCCTGGACTACCGGACTAGGTGTCAGATGGCAAGCAGGACCACAGGCGACGGAGATCCGATCGTGGGAGACCTAAAGTGGACCAGGGCAGGGTTGTAGCCCGCCGGTACCGACAGCGGGAATCCAGTCTGGAGGCCGTGCACAGTCGGGGTGCCTGGACCCTAGGACAAGGAAGGTTGCAAGCCCCCTTGTTAATTAACCAGCCGCGAACAAGGTTTCAGGCCTTGTTCCACAGTAAGCCCAGAGAGCGAAACGGAAGCCCAACGCAGAGGACAGGGTGTTCGCCAGAACCCACAGAGATCCCAAGGGTCAGATTTCGCGGGCCACAGCTCCCAACATACACAGTACCGGGAGTGGACTTCTCCGTTCCAAGCGTAGTTGTCTCATTCAAAACACAAACACGGAGTGCAGGAGGAAGGGACCCCTGTTTGCTACACCAGGTGTGGGACTCGAATACACCCGCCGGAGGTGACCAGTCACTGGCAATTTGGTTTACCACTGGACTTTGTGTGAAATTCTTTGGAACTGTGAGTACACCATTCATCCCCGGTCCGACCCTGCATGTCATTCTCCGTAACTATTACTCCTGTACACCCTGGGCCCCAGGACTACACCTCCCCTACTCGTGGAGGGGATTCCATCCTGTTGCCCTGCTCCATCAGCCTCGGGCGTCCCATCACCAGGCAGCGGTGGTGCTACCAACTCTCACCGCAACCCACGGGTGGCGTCACTGACAAAGACTATATCCCCTGTAAATATCCCCCTTTCCTACAGTTGTGAGGATGGACGGCTGTACGAGCCCGGGTCCGGCTACCACTCGAGCTGCAGTAACGAACCCGGATCCAAGCAGCCCCTGCAGCGGCCCGGCCCCCATCCGCAACAACCCGAACCTGGCGTCACGAACAGGATACTTACCACATCTATTAACCTGGGTGAAGTGCGCCTTTTCTGAACTGTAAACCGTGAAATGCTCAAAATTTTTGGACTGCCGCCATCTTGCCCGCCATACTTGGCACCAAAAACAACTACGTCATCTTCTTCCCCGAAAAGGGTGCGAATCTAAAGCTTCGCCCCCTGGGAACGCGGGCAGCACCCGGTGATTCCCAAAGCAGGAAGTTGCAAAGGACAATGGGTCCCGTGAGACTGCTGTCGAAAACCAAGGGGGAGGGCAGGAAAGAGCGGCATGTGATCAGAGAAGATAAAGGGCAGGGACACCAGGACTTTGCAGAAACCCATTCCTGGACACCAACGCGGCAAGATGTCTCCCGGAACCGCCGATTGGATTGAGGAGCAGACGGAGAAGATGTGCAAAAGGATCCAGGCCCAAGTCCACTTCATCCTGACGAGGTGGACGACCGAGATGAAGGGCCTGGCTGCCTCTGTCCGGGCACACGAGATGGAGATGGCCTCAGAGGAACGGGTAAGCAGTGACCCACGCCCCTATGTTCCCCAGAAACTGGCCGTATCGGGTGAGGGGTCCGGCCTGCCCCCATCCGCTACGTCGCCTCCCTCGTCGCCGCCCTCCACAGCCAGTGCCCCGACAGACCCGCTACCCCGACCTGTGGCAGCGTAACCCATCTCGTCTACTGAAGAGGACCCAGCAACTGGGACCTCGGGCCTTGCTAGTACCACCGCCTTGGCACCCATCCCAGCCCCGAGCCAGGCCGCAACCCCGATGACGTCTTCCCCGGCCCCGAGTCTGGCTGCACCAGTGATGACGTCGGCTCTGGCAGTCCGCCCGGCCGCAACGGAGGCGGCACCTGACCTGAAGTCTACCCCAACTGCGGCACCAACTGCTCCTAAGCACCCCGTTCCGGCTGTGGAGCAGCCAGAGTGCACCTGCAGAGAGGTGGAGGAGGCCACTGATCGGTGGGGCCCACGGCAGTATGAGAGGCCGGTTGTCACCGGCGCAGAGGGCATCCGAGTGGGCCTGGCTCCCGAGCAGGAGACGGAGCAAGGAACCCGTGCCCCGTATTGGGAGTGGCAGGAGCAGCAGATACGCCGGGAGATAGCTGCCAGAGAAAAGCGCAAGGCTGTGGTGGTAGCCCGCACCTACAAGGAGAAGTATTGCCTGCGCCAAGCTACCTTCCAGGACCAGGGCCCAACATACCGAGGACAGGGCCGTTACTTTGACCCCCAGAAAGGGTGGGGTTTCATTTATGAACCGGGACTGGAAGCCGAAATATCCCGGAGGGATGTAGCCCCTCACCTGCCAACTGGCCATCCAGACCAAAATCTGGAACCCGGGGATATGGTGAGCTACACCCGGCATTGTGGAGAGAGAGGGTGGTTTGTCCTGGATGTCAAAAAGTGGATCGTGGTTGATGGAAAACCATGCCTCACCTCCCACCATCACTTATATGAAGAAAAGTAAGGTAGCAGATCCCGGCAATCCTTTCCCCAGTTAAAACCCAGCTTTTCCCTTTTAATGTTTTATGGACCACGGACTCTGGACTGGAAGAGGCCACCCAAAAACTTTCTTGGGCCTTGTACATAACCTCCATCTACCGTCTTGTTACCCCACCACCAGGACTGTAACACCTCTGGAGACGTTGGTTGGAGGAAGGCTCTGCAGTGGAGTCGGCCAAGGCCCAGTCACCAGCAAAACCGGTGGCTAACCTCCAGGCCAAGGGTTCCAGAATATGGAACTCTTGGGGTGGACTGGTGGGTAAGGAACTTTTACCCGGACACTATGGACACCCACAGGAACTCGGGGAGGTGTGACACCTGTGTTAGTGGTGGCACCGAGGGTGGGTTCAGGTGTTTTGGGTGGCGGGTGAAAGGGAAGAAGGAGATAAACCGTAACGTTTAAGAAATGTGCCTCCCTAATGTAAAGAAATGATTGAAATGTTCTAAATGTTTATGTTACCCTTTTTTCTATTACCTTTCATAGATGCAGAAAAATAAACATCAGTGGCCGGACAGCCCGAGGACGGGCTGTATTCAACCAAGGGGGAGTGTGACGCCCTGGCAAAACCAGGTAGTCACAGAGGTTGTACAAATCACTCAGGTACAATACTCCATCCTCCTTGGCAGACCAACACAAAACCCACACCCAGGTGCACCACAGAGCCAGTAAAGTCTAGTCACCCGGGTCCGGCTACCACTCGAGCCGCAGTAACGAACCCGGATCCAAGCAGCCCCTGCAGCGGCCCATCCCCCGTCTTTAACAACCACATCTCCTGAGCTGTGTACTGCTGATGCCAGCTATAGTCTTCTCTGAAGACCTCAACTCTTTGTCATACCTTTCTTGTTCCTAGGTTTTGTCGAACACAAAATCATAATAATAATTAGCATTTTGTCACGGTCATCTTCCTGTTTTTAGAGACTAGGGAAAGCTTTAGGACTGGAGCCTTTCTTCTCCATCTGGGCCTCTTCATTTAATGTTCTTTCATTTCTCTTGGTACTGAAACAGTTAGTGTCAATTTTGCTGCTAGCAGCTTTCCAGCAGTGCAGGTCAGCTGCAGCTTTTAAAGGTGATAAAAAAGCCACTTGCCGTTACAAAATAGGATAGAAATAGAAAATATAGAGTAGAATCACTTCTCACAAGCAAGAACTTCCTACTTGTACCCTTTAATACAGGACACTGCTTATCATTAATGTGTACACTCCCAACAGTTTGCCAGAAAACTTTTAGTTTCCTTTCAGGATCAACATTTTCTATGGCATACAATACTATAAAATACTCCCACAAATGCGGACCACTGATTGCAAACAAGATTTATTATTTTACTCACCCAAAAAAGTGATTTTCCTGGCAAATTAATTCAAGACTATGTGGCAAAAATGAGTATACCCCAATGAAAATCTTAGGAGCAAAGCTAAAGTTTAGGCTATAAAATTCTAAGTCAAATTATTCATTAAACAGATGTTCAACAGACAGTTCGCTATAAAGGGCATTACTTAACAAATAAAACCTCTTCTTATTTAATGCTAACAGCAATGTCAATACATGGAAGAATAAAAGTAAGAAAATCTGAGAAAGAAAATTATTTCTTTCGACACTAGAAAGTCAACAACTATAAGAAGATCATAAAAGCTTCACGTTATCAGTCAGAATACCGTAGGAAAAATGATACAAAAATTTAACAACTGTAGCCATCTCACAGATAAGTCCTGGCCGACCATGGAAGTTAACAATTAAACATGAGCATATTCTATTGAGAAGGTTTGAAGAAAACTGACAGCTAAACAAGTAGAAAGCCAAACCAGGGTGAGTGTTTCCCGTGAGCTACACTGCAGTCCCCATGAACAAAAAAGCCAGAGAACAATTTGTCAGGGCCCATGCGGAAAAATATGAAGGCTACTGGGACGCTATACTCCGGAGTGATGAGACCAAGATAAATGTTTTTGGAACTGATGGCATTAAAACTGTATGGCGTTACAAAGGTAGAGAATAAAAAGAAAAATGCATGAAGCCTACAGTGAAAAATGGTGACAGCAGTGACCTTATGTGTGGCTGTGTCACATGGAGTTTTTCACAAATTTTGCTGATATTCGTAGGACCGTTGGACCCTGTTTAGATTACAGATTCTGTCACTCTGCCTGATTATTTCTCTGGTGTCTGGGATCAACACAAGCAGACTCGAGCATCAACCTGCTGTGTGCTGGTTCATAGGCAGGCTAGCAAGTGTTAACCCAATCCTGACCTATGACGTACAGGTGCATTATATTTTTAGTTGATTTAATGACCAATGATGTACCAAAATGTCATGGTGATCGTGGGGGTTCCTGCACTGTACCCTCATGATTGCCACCGGATCACCGCAAAATTCAGGAGGCAGGGAGAGGAATCACTTACCTCTCCCTGGCGATCAGGTCCCAGTAATACGATCACAGGGACCCGATCTCTAACATAGTAACCCTAGGTTATCAACTTGACGACCCTGGGTCACCCAGCTATGGATCGCCTCACAGACTATGCTGTATACAGTACATGGTGTGTGAGGCGAAGTACCAGAGCTGCTGCTGCAGCTCTGATACTTATAGTCCACTGCAGTGATCGAGCACTGCAGTGGGTTATATCAGTGATCAGATCACTGAAACTAAAGGCCCTATGACACACAGAGCTAAATCTGCGGCAGATCTGTGGTTGCAGTGAAATTGTGGACAATCAGTGCCAGGTTTGTGGCTGTGTACAAATGGAACAATATGTCCATGATTTCACTGCAACCACAGATCTGCCAAAGATTTATCTCTGTGTGTGACGGGGCCTTTAGTGTCCAATGAAGAAATTAAGGAAAAAAGTAAAAACAAAGTTAAAAGGAATGTTAAAAGTATTAAAAATATTTGGGGAAAATAAAAATAAAAACATTATTCCAATAAATATGAATATATATGTGAAAAGAAAAAACTAAAAAAAAACCAAATCCCTAGACACAATTGGTATTGCTGCTTTCATAAGAACCCGAGCTTTAAAACTGTAACACTAGCTAACCCCTTCAGTGAACATGGTAAACAAAAATAAATAAAAACATTGCAAAAACTATGTCTTTTCATCACATAGCTGACAAACAAATTGGAATAAAATGCGATCAAAAAGTCATATATAAATAAAAATGGTACTGCTGAAAACATCATCTTGTCCTGCAAAAAGCAAGCTGCCATAGAGCTCCATCAGCAGAAAAATAAAAAAAGTTATATCTCTCAGAATACAGCAATGCAAAAACTGATTTTTTTCCCCTATAAATTGTTTTTATGGTGTAAAAGTGGCAAAATAAAAAAAAACTATATAAATGTGGTATTGCTGTAATCATACTGACCTGAAAAATAAAACTGTCTTATCACTTTTACAGCACTGTGAACAGCGTGAAAAAAAAACCCCAAAAAATATTCTTGAGTTGCTGTTTCTTTTTTTTCTGCCTATCAAAAAGCAGAATAGAAAGTGATCAAAAACTATTATGTGGCCCAAAATGGGACCAATAAAAACTCCAACTCATCCCGCAAAAAACAAGCCCTTGTTTGACTCTGTTGACAGAAAAATAAGAAAACTATAGTCTTCAAAATTTGGTGATGCAAAAATCCTTTATCTTGTAAAAAATGTTTTCAGTGTGCTAGACGCCAAACCTAAAAAATAATTGTATAAATCTGGTATCACTGTAATTGTACTGACCCAAGGAATAAAGCCGCTGAATCACTTATATCGCACGGTGAATGGCATAAAAACTAAATGAATAAAGTCAATTCTTCACCTGCTATTGATTTGTTCATTTTGCCTCTGAAAGATCGCAGTATGTCACTGCTCCTATTTATCCAGCGCTCTTTGCTGAGCATTTGCAAGGGGGTTATGTGTAAGGGTACGTGCCCACAATCAGGAATAGAAGCATTTTGAATGCAGTGTGTTCTTGCTGCGTCCAAACAGCTGCACTGTACAATACAAGCACAGTGGATGCATTTACAGAAATCCCATGTCCGCTGTGCTTCTTTTCTCTGCAGAATAAACTGACTTGTGGAGCTGCTTCCTTAGATGCATCATATCAATTTATGCAGCGGAGACGCGAGTGTCCTCAGCGGGGAAAAAAGAGCAAAAGTCCCACAGCACCCCAAACTCTTATTGTCGGCATGGGCAGCTAAGGTGTTCTAAGGAGAACACTTGGGTCTCTGCAGGAGAAAACACACTGCATCCAGGACACAGGATGTGCGGATCGTGGGCACATACCCAAAATCTCTGAAAAATGTGATTCAGACAAAATTCCCAAAGGAACATTCACTGTAATGAGGGAGTCACTTGGACCTCACATCTGACCTGTGGTCCGGCGGTGTCCATCTTTTTACGCCTCTTTTTAGGCATACACTAAAGTGCTGTCATGTTTACCTTTGAAAACAGACACGTCTGACCAGAGGCCAAATGGAGTCCGGAGTAACTCTGCTGCCTCATTACTGAATATAGTCATTGTGGGTTTCACCTGAATCACGTATTTCGGAGATGTACATGGAAACCCTGATGTAAGTGCTCAGCACAGGGCACAGGATAAATGGGAACTGATCCAAAATATTCTGTACCAAAATTGCCACCAAATAGCATTCAAGTAAACTCACAAAAACACCAGTCCCCACTCAGGTCCAACATCAGTTAACGGAAATATAGGGGGCTTCCACATTACTGGTAGCACAAAGACTACCTATGGCTCCCTCCATAAAAAAAAGAAATCCAGCAACATATGTGCTCCCAAATCCAAATGCACCTTTCTATTCTGAGCCCCACAATTCTGCCTAAACCACAGTTAGCATCCATATGTCTGGAATTGTTGTAGTGAGTAGTGCCCACTTAAAGGTATGTTGTGCAGGTTTACAAAAGCACGAGCTGGGCACAATGTATGAGCACTAAAATGTACTGGGCACAACAAGGACTTATTTGTAATTTTTCATTCTGCAACATTCACTATGTTTGACACCATGGATGTTTTCCAGAGACTAAATCATCACTACACCCATAGATGAATTCCGAGAGGGGTTTTATTTCCAAAATGTGGTCACTTGAAAAGGATTTCTTCTGTTCTGGCACTTAGGGGCTCTGCAAATGGAGTCTGCAAACTATTCTAGGAAAAACTGTACTCTAAAAATCAAATGGCGCTCCTTCCCTCCTGAGGCCTATGGTGCAGCTAAACAGTACTGTACAGGCACATGTGGGGTATTGCCATGTTCAGGAGAAATTGTATCACACATAATGGGACCTTTTTACCTATTCATCTTGTGAAAATTGGAAATTAAGGGTTAAAAGAGCATTTTAGTGAAAAAATTGCATTTTTTTTGTTCATCGCCCAATAGTATAAAATTTTATGACACACCTATAGTGTCAATATGCTCACCGCACCCTTGGATGAATTCATTAAGTGGTGCAGTTTGTAGAATGAGGTTACTTAGGGAGGGTTTCTGCTGTTCTGGCACTTCAGGGACTTTGCTAATGTAACATAACACCCCCGACCATTAAAACGTATTCAATTTGTACTGCACCTCAAAAGTAGTTTTTGACCACATATGGGATTCTGGTGTACTCAGGAAAAATTGTACAACAAATTGTATGGTTCATTATCTCCCGTTACCCTAGTGAGTTTGAAAAAAATTTGCGTTAACGCAACATTAAGGTTAAAAATGTATTTTTTCTTTTTCACAGCTTAACTTTCTAAAATTCTATGAAACCCCTGGGGGTCCCAGGTACTCACCAACCATCTAGATAAATTCCTTGAGGGATCTAGTTTCCAAAATTAGGTCAATTGTGGGGGAGCTCCACTGTTGAGGCACATCAGGGGCTCTACAAACACAACATGGCGTCCGCTATTGATTCCAGCCAATTTTGTAGTCAAATTGTGCTCCTTCCCTTCCGAGCCCTGCTGTGTGCCGGAACAGTTGATTTCCACTGCATATGAGGTATCAGCATACTCAGAAGAAATTGCACAATACATTTTAAGGTACATTTTTTCCTGATAACATTGTGAAAATGAAACATTTTATGGCTAAAATAACATTTTTGTGAAAAAAAAGTAAAATTTAAATTTTTTCCTTCCACATTGCTTTGGTTCCTGTGAAGCACTTAAAGAGTTAATAAACTTCTTGGATGCGGTTTTGAACAGTGTGAGTGGTGCAGTTTTTAGAATAGTGTCACTTTTTGGTATTTTCTGTCACCTAGGCCTCTCAAAGTAACTTTAAATGTGATGTGGTCCGTAAAAAAAATGGTTTTGTAAATTTTGTTGGAAAAATGAGAAAATGCTGATGAACTTTGAACCCTAACTTCCTAACAAAAAAAAATTACATTTCAAAAATTGTGCTGATATAAAGTAGACATGTGAGAAATGTTATTTAGTAACTATTTTGTCTGACATAACTCTTGCATTTATGGGCATAAAATTCCAAAGTTTAAAAATTGTGAAATTTACGACTAATTTCAGATATTTTCACAAATGCAAAAATTATCATGCTAAATTTACAACTATCATGAAATACAATTTGTCATAGAAAACCAATGTCAAGCTACACAAAATCTTCCCGACCGTCCCTGACACTTGTTGGAGGTGTAATGCTGCTGAGGGATCCATGCTACATATCTGGTGGTCCTGCCCGATAATTCAGAAATTGTGGCATAAAGTTTTCCAAATTCATAACCACATAACAGGGCTGACAATCACATGCTCTCCGCAGATCGGTCTCTTGTCCATGATCCCTGGAGCTTTCAAAGAGATGAAGCAAGGTCTTCTCCGTCATTTTGTTGCCGCGATCAGAGCAATCATCCCGAGAAAATGGAAGTCGGGCGTAACCCCGACGATTCTGGAGTGGTTGGCGGAAATGGACCACATTTGCAGGATGCAGAAACTATCCTCCCACTCTGAGCTCCAGCTGAGCAAGTTTTTCAGCTGTTGGATGCCGTGGCTTCTATTTAGAGAATGCGCTGATTTCGAGGTCATCCTTTCCTCTTAGGAACCAATCGCTTAATTTTTGCTCGGTTCGTGCTGAGAGGTGGAGTGTAGATCTCCTTAAACCGGTTGTGTTCCAAGGGAGACCCCAAGTCCCTCCTTCCCTGCCCCCCCTTCTATCCCCCCCTTTCTCTTCTTTTTCTTTCTCTGATCTGTCTTTCCTCTCATTTGAATTCGTCTTTGCTTTTTCTTAACATTCTTTTCTCTTTCCAGTTTTTTTATGAATCTAAATTTAGTGCTTCAGAAATCAACGTTCTTATGTTCATTGACTCATTACCAAAATCCACATGGAGATTGTGTGTACTTGATCTCTTATTGCGATTGTCTTTATTTCCTCGATATGTGGAAGTACTCATGCACAAACTGAAAATATGCCACTATGTTACAGAATTACTTGTACTTGATTTTGTATGATATTTTCTCTTTTTCAATAAACATTTTTGAAAAAAAAAACCAATGTCAGAATCACTGGGATCCATTGAAGCATTCCAGAGGTATAACCTCATAAAGGCACAATGGTCAGAATTGTAAAAAAATGGCTCAGTCCGAAAGATGTTTTCAGGCCTTCAGGTGAAGGAGTTAATCTTTGCTGGTCTGCTTGTTGCTTTGATCACATATTGTGGGTAGGTCTGTCTCATCTGTTCCCCTCCTATTTATGCTGATTGAATCCTTCCACCCATGCTACCTATAGGTGTCTAAGTTGTAAATGTCATGTAATTTCATATAGGAGATCCCCCAACGTGAGGGATCTACTAGTCCATAGCTGCTATGATGGACCAAGCATGGATAAGGCTTTCAGAGCAAAAGAAACAAAATGGGGCTTTTTACATGTAAAAATTGCATTGCCTGTCCCAACATGATCATAGCCTTTAACTTCCTATCCAGTGATGGCACCCACAATTTTTTCATCAACCAGCACATCACGTGTAACACCACACATGTCGTATATTATGCAATGTGTCCATGAGGCTCATACATGTAGGCTTGATTTCAAGACAGCTTAAGACCCGGATCATAGAACACTTAAGAGATATTAGGAAGGCAAAACAGTTTGAGGACATCTCTACTTTGAACCAATGCAAAGTATTTCAAGCTTTAACATGCTTGTAATTCCAGTGGTCTGAAATCATTGGGGATTGATTGAATTATTCTAAATACAAGAGGTGGTAACTTCAAGAAAAGACTAGCCCAGATAAAGACCCGTTGGATACCGAAGATTGTTAGCATCCACCCTCATGGTCTTAATGACAATATTAGCTTCATCCCATTCCTGTAACTCTTTATACCTACGGGTGTAGTTTTTAAATAAACAGATTTTAATTTGTATCTTTTGTATATTAATGTTGTCTTTTTTTGGTCTTGTTTTAATTCATATATATATTTTCTACACTTCAACCTTCAGCATGTTCCTGGCAGAATAATTCACCATTTCTGTGGATAGATGTTTTTGCCAAAAATGTTTTATGACTTTTTAGTATCTCTTTGTTGTTTTCACTTAAACTATTGCCGTTTTTGCACAGGAGCATTTATCTCATGCACATTTGCACTTTTTTTTGTGTATGTACCTATTTTATTGATATGTACTATTTGCATATTTCTTTTTTTTTATCCAGTATTTTTTTTCCAGTCTGGTTCCTCAGGTATATTTTTTTCACTTTGCACTGTTGCACTCTTGCACTTTTTCATAAGTCTTTGTTTTGTTACATTTTGTTTGTGTACCTTTTTACTTCTTCACTTCATATCAATTCCTCTTGTATTTCATTATTACCCTTCACTAATTGTGTACACTTTTTTACATGTACACTACATATATTGTTATACACATATTTACTGTATATGCACTATATTAAGTTGAAGCGCATTCTTTCATACGTTTTTAATTATTTTAGACATATTATTATTATTTATTATTGTAGCACCATTTACAGTATTCCATGATACTTTACATGTGAAAAGGGCAGGGGGCATAAAATAACTACAATAATCATGAACAATACAAGGCACAGACTGGTATAGGAGAAGAGACGTCCCTGTTCACAAGGGCTCACAATATACAGTCATATGAAAAAGTTTGGGCACCCCTATAAATATTAACCTTTTTTCTTTATAACAATTTGGGTTTTTGCAACAGCTATTTCAGTTTCATATATCTAATACTGATGGACTGAGTAATATTTCTGGATTGAAATGAGGTTTATTGTACTAACAGAAAATGTCCAATCTGCATTTAAACAAAATTTGACAGGTGCAAAAGTATGGGCACCCTTATCAATTTCTTGATTTGAACACTCCTAACTACTTTTTACTGACTTACTGAAGCACTAAATTGGTTTTGTAACCTCGTTGAGCTTTGAACTTCATAGACAGGTGTATCCACTCATGAGAAAAGGTATTTAAGGTGGCCACTTGCAAGTTGTTCTCCTATTTGAATCTCCTATGAAGAGTGGCATCATGGGCTCCTCAAAACAACTCTCAAATGATCTGAAAACAAAGATTATTCAACATAGTTGTTCAGGGGAAGGATACAAAAAGTTGTCTCAGAGATTTAAACTGTCAGTTTCCACTGTGAGGAACATAGTAAGGAAATGGAAGAACACATGTACAGTTCTTGTTAAGCCCAGAAGTGTCAGGCCAAGAAAAATATCAGAAAGGCAGAGAAGAAGATGGTGAGAACAGTCAAGGACAATCCACAGACCACCTCCAAAGACCTGCAGCTTCATCTTGCTGCAGATGGTGTCACTGTGCATCGGTCAACAATACAGCGCACTTTGCACAAGGAGAATCTGTATAGGAGAGTGATGCGAAAGAAGCCATTTCTGCAAGCACGCCACAAACAGAGTCGCCTGAGGAATGCAAAAGCACATTTGGACAAGCCAGTTACATTTTGGAAGAAGGTCCTGTGGACTGATGAAACAAAGATTGAGTTGTTTGGTCATACAAAAAGGCGTTATGCATGGAGGCAAAAAAACACGGCATTGCAAGAAAAGCACTTGCTACCCACAGTAAAATTAGGTGGAGGTTCAATCATGCTTTGGGGCTGTGTGGCCAATGCCAGCACCAGGAATCTTGTGAAAGTTGAGGGTTGCATGGATTCAACTCAGCATCAGCAGATTCTTGACAATAATGTGCAAGAATCAGTGACGAAGTTGAAGTTACGCAGGGGATGGATATTTCAGCAAGACAATGATCCAAAACACCGCTCCAAATCTATGCAGGCATTCATGCAGGGGAACAATTACAATGTTCTGGATGGCCATCCAAGTCCCCAGACCTGAATATCATTGAACATCTGTGGGATGATGTGAAGCAGCTGTCCATGCTCGGCGACCATGAAACTTAACTGAACTGGAATTGTTTTGTAAACAGGAATGGTCAAATATACCTTCATCCAGGATCCAGGAACTCATTAAAAGCTACAGGAAGTGACTAGAGGCTGTTATTTTTGCAAAAGGAGGATCTACAAAATATCAATGTCACTTTTATGTTGAGGTGCCCATACTTTTGCACCTGTCAAATTTTGTTTAAATGTGGATTACACATTTTGTTAGTACAATAAACCTCATTTCAATCCAGAAATATTACTGAGTCCATCAGTTATTAGATATATGAAACTGAAATAGCTGTTGCAAAAACCCAAATTGTTATAAAGAAAAAAGGTTAACATTAATAGGGGTGCCCAAACTTTTTCCAATTTAAAGTTTTATTAGTTTTCAAAGGAAAGAGTACAACAACATTGCAGACCATTGAATACAAATTTGATAAACAAGGAGCCATCACGGCGGCTGAAGGCCTCAGGCTCAGTAATCATTACAGGTGTCAATGAGGAAATAATCGAACAACATGACTTTCTAATAGAGAACAAGAAACCAAAGTGAAGGTAAAGAAAGATGAACAAGGAAGAAAGTGGATCAGAAGTGAGTGGGGGGAGACAAGAGGGGGAGAACCGTGGGGGGAAAGATGTGGATAGGAGTGTATTGGCCGAGACTGGCGTCCCGTCTGTTGGGCGTAAACCTGAAAAGAATGAAAATGACTATGGAAGGTGTGGCAAGCCGAGGGTCCTGTTTACTGAGGGTCAACGAGGGCAAGAAACCTTGGGTCAGAGAGAAAAGATTCCCACTGATACCATTTAGAGGAGGTTTCCACTAGCTGGCCCCACGATTGAGCCATTACCATCTCCATGCGGTGTATTACATTTACTTCTGTCACCCATTCCTCTATGGACGGGGGGGTAGGGTCTTTCCAACGTCGTGGGATTACTGTCTTGGCGGCCTGGAGGAGATGTCCAGTAAGGGATTTTTTATACACCTTTTCTGGTATTTTAAACATAAATAATAGGGCTGCCTCGGGGCGTCTAGGGACTAAGATCCCCGTGACCTCCTGGATGCCCACCAGCACCTTGCTCCAGAAGGCCGCCAAGCTCGGACAGTACCACCAGATATGGGCCATGGTACCTCCCTGTGCTCCGCACCGCCAGCATGTGTCAGGGATTTCGGGCACCCCATATGAAGGGATGACGGGACCCTGTACCACCTGGAGAGGATTTTGTAGCAAGTCTCTTGCATTTTCGTTGCAACCGCGGACTTGTGGGTCAAGCGGAAGCATCGTACCCATTGATCCCTGGAGAATGTCTGGCCGAGCTCTGCCTTCCATGCAGTACAGAAGCGAGGAAGTGGTATTTCTGCTGCTGCTGTCAAGATCCCATAAATCCTTGATATTGCATGTCTAGTGTCAGGTGTCCCTGTACAGATAAGTTCAAAAGGGGTTGGGGATGAGGGACGAGCTAGGTCTGGCCCCTGCGTGGTTATGAAGTGTTTAAGTTGGGCATATTCAAAGTAGAACCGCATCTTAAAGTCTCTCTGCCCCACAATGTCCGGAAGTGGGAGAAGAACCCCATCTGGTGCCACCTGTCCCAGTCTCAGGGGGTTCTGTTTTGAGCTTCCCAAAAAATTATTAGACGATGCCACTGGTAAAAAGTCAGGGTTATCCGTCAGTGGCATAAGGGGTCCCTGGGGTTGGAGCAGGCGCTTAATCCGTGGCAGTGAGTGTACTGATTGTAGTGTTTGTTTAGTGGTGTAGGACATTCCTATCTTATGTTTGGTGAGGAGTGGCCAGTTCCACGGCAGGGTTAGAATAGATAAGGGCCACAGGTCGTGTGCCAGGCGGACCCAGAGCTTCGATCCGGAGTTATGCAGGAGGTCTAGGACCCTGGCATGGGCAGCAGCCAGATAATAACGCCGACAGTCAGGCAGCCCCACCCCTCCCGCCCCCTTGGTCCTAGTTAGCACATTCCTCCCGAGACGGGACCGCCCCTTGGACCACACAAATTGATTAAACAAGCGCTGTAACTTCACCCAATACGACGCTGGGACATATACCGGGACCGTCTGGAGTAAGTAGAGCAGTCTGGGCAGGGCTGTCATCCTGAGGGCACTGATCCTACCAAACCATGAGAGGGTACCTCTATGCCATACAGTCAGGTCCCTCTCAAGCTTGGAGAGAAAATTTTGAAAATTAAGCTGGAAAAGTCTGGTTATGTCAGATGGAATAGTGATACCTATGTAGCCGATACTGCCGTGTGGTGGCCATTTGAAGGGGAAGTTTGGTTTTATAGCATCTACTGTTGCTTGGGAAAGTGATATGTTTAGGGCTTCAGATTTGTCATGGTTGATTTTAAAATTGGACCATTTGCTAAAAGGATTGAGTTCACGCATTAAGGATGGAAGGGAAGTGAGTGGGTTTTGCACGTAAATAAGGAGATCGTCCGCGAAGGCGGCGCATTTATATTCTTGAGTGGTAATTTTAATCCCCTGTATGTCGGGGCTAAGCCGGATGGCCGACAACAGATGTTCCATGACTAAGATATAGAGCAATGGGGATAGGGGGCATCCCTGTCGAGTCCCGTTATGGATATCAAAGGGTCTCGACAGGGTGCCATTAATTTTAAGACGCGCGGTCGGGGAACAATATAAGGCCAAGATTTTAGATGAGAAGGTTGGACCAAAACCAACATGGGACAGAGTCTGAGAAATTGAATGCCAGGAAATTCTATCGAATGCCTTTTCGGCGTCTAACGATAACATCATCATGGGGATTTTTTGGGTGTGGGCATGTTGGACCAGGTCTAGGGTTTTTAGGGTGTTGTCCCTTGCTTCCCTACCAGGAACGAATTCTACTTGGTCCAAGTGCACCAGGTCTGGCAAAAGGGGATTGAGTCTATTTGCAAGAAGCTTAGCATAAATCTTCAAATCCACATTGAGCAACGATATTGGTCTGAAGCTGCTGCATGCGGTAGGGTCTTTACTAGGCTTTCGGAGTAAAGCTACATGAGCTTTCGTGGTGTGGGGAGGGAATGGGGTCTCATCTGATATAGCGTTAAAAGAAAGGAGCATTAGGGGTGCTAACTGTTCTGCAAACATCTTATAAAATTTGGCTGGGAATCCATCCGGGCCGGGACTTTTGTTACCGGGTGTATCACGGATTACTGACAGGATGTCCTCAAGTAGAAATGGCTTTTCGAGGTCCTCAATTGTGGACTTATTAAGAGGTTTAAAGGGAGAGGGCATTGTAGGGGGCTCGTGGTCTATCTCAGGAGGCCCAGGGGTCAGATTATATAGTTTGGAATAGTAAGCGTGGAAGGCAGAGGAGATATCAGGAGTAGCATAGAGCATCTCGTCTCTTGTATTTTTAATGCAGGGAATTAGAGTGTGGGCTTTCCCTTCCTTCAGTGCATTTGCCAATAGTCTGCCTGGCTTATCCCCGAATTCATAAAATTTCCCCTTTCCCACTTGCAACAAGCGCTGGTATGACTAATCCAACAATTTCTTGACCTGCAGTCTGGCCTGTAGAAGGGCCTGTAAGGTAGTGGCTGATAAAGCTCGCTTATGAGCAAGCTCTAACCCCGAGACCCTGCGGAGGGCCTCTGCTAGATTCTGGGCTTTTTCTTTTTTAATACGGGCTCCGTGTTTGATTAAAGTGCCCCTCAAGATGCACTTCAGTGCCTCCCACTTAAACGTGGGGGCTGTGTCGTCCGCCAAATGATCCTCTGAAAATTGAGTGATCGTGGTCTGCACATCAGAAACACAGAGCTCGTCCATGAGCAAAGATTCATTAAGCCGCCATGTTCCCGCAGGAGCTGGGAGGGAAGGAACCTCCACCTCGCAGTATACTGGAGCGTGGTCTGACCACAATATGCTACCTATTCCAGCCTGTCGGACCCAAGGGAGGGCATTGTGCTGTATGAAGATGTAGTCTATACGACTGTAGGAGTCTTGTGAGTGCGAGTAGAAACTATAGTCTCTAGCTGACGGATGCGTTATTCTCCAAGTGTCAAACAGCTGGATGCTTAACAGAACTTTTTTGATACGTTTGATGGTGGTGTATGAAATGCTGGACTTCCCCTTGGAGTTATCTAATGTAGGGTCCAGAGTAGCATTAAGGTCAATACAGAGAATTGCTGTACCTCTAATTAGGGGCGTCGCAGTGTCGGCAAGGCTAGCCAGAAAGTCATCTTGTCTCTGGTTTGGGGCGTATCAGTGAAAGGATAATATACCGTCCCGTACCGTCTGATGTGCAGTTTATAATTTGATGTGGGAGAGACTTGTGAATTGCAATCGCCACTCCCTTTGAGCGGGATTCCAGGTTATCTGAAAATAACCAGGTTTGGTAGTATTTGTTCTTTAAGATAGGGGCGTGTCCCTGTTTGAAATGCGTTTCTTGAAAACATACTATTTTCACCTTATGCTTGTGGAAATGGTAGAAGACCTGTGCTCTCTTCTCCGGCACGTTAAGACCCTTAGCATTGAAGGAGGCGATTGTCAGGTTGGCCATCTGTAAAAGATTGAAGTGTTATAGGTACATGAGATATAAGGACGGACTAGCCCGTCTCGGCCACCATTTGGGGAGAGAGAAGGAAGTGTGAACTGTGAAAGGCAAATGGAGAGTAGAAAGAATAGGGGTTGAAGCAGAGAAAACAGCAGGGGTATAGCCCCCGCACAACACACTAGCTGAGAACAAACGTTCCGGTGGAGCTTGTCCGCCTCACCCGGGCAAGACAGAGGGTCCCGACCTACTTGGTGGAGAAAAAGATCAGACATAACCGTTGATAGCTCCGTAGTATACTGTTAACATTAGAGATTACCATAAACACTGGCGTATATAACCAAAAGATTGAGTAATAAGGGCCTTGGGCAATCGGCAGGTTGGAAAGTAAAGTCTATGGACTTAGCTGGTTAAAGTTTATGATACATTGGATAGTCCCCAATATCTTGACATTCATCTCGGATGGCCCAATCTCCGGCCCCGAGTCTCTCTCGGGGGGAGTCCCCTTGCATGATCGGAAGGTGGATTTGCGTGGGGAAGGGCTGGGCGTTTCCTTGGGACCCACGGTTGGAGCAAGGTGGTGGGCCATTGAGAGATGGAGATTGGGGGCAGACCCAGGTTTGAGGTAAAGGATGGGAGGTCTTCTGGTGACCGCATTACCCACCATTTTGAATTTTTCTGTACCGACAGAGAAAAGGGGAAACCCCAACGAAACGGGAGACCCCTTTCTCTGATAACATCCAACAAGGGTTTGAGAACCGCCCTCTGAGCTAAGGTGTGTCTCGAAAGATCCGGCATGATGCGTATTGTAGATCCATTGTACGTTAGGGACTGTTTCTTTCGAGCTGCTTGAAGGATAGCTTCCTTTGCTGCAAAATAGTGCACCCTGCATACAATGTCTCTCGGGCGGGGGTCCCCTGGGTCCGGGGGGCGCAATGCCCTATGAGCTCTGTCAAGTTCCAGGGGGGCCCCGGGTGGTCTTTTTAGCAGATTATTAAAGATTGAAATAAGGACTGAAGGTATGTCAGGAGGGGCAATTGACTCCGGCAGGCCCCTGATACGCAGGTTATTTCTTCGATTTCTATTCTCTAAGTCATCCACGTGCTGTTAGAGAGAGAATAGCTGCTTGGATTGAACCTGCAGTGTGGCTTGGACAGATTGGATGTCAGCCTGAGATGTTGATTGTTGGTCTGTAAGGACATCCACCCTTTGGGTGAGTGAGGAAAGGTCCATCCGTAGCTGAGCAAATTCTTGCTTACATTCTGCCACTACCTGGTTGGCCAAAGCAGCTATATCGTTTTTAGTGTGCATTGCTTGGAAAAGGGACCGTAGGTCTGCTAAGGATGCTGGACGCTCTTCATTTATCACATTAGTGGAGAAAGATGTTGTGGAAAAAGAGCGGATAGAGTCCTGCAGAGCTGGGTCATATAGTATTTGTGAACTTCTAGAGATGCTTGTATTTCCCCCCAAGTGTGCTACTGTGGTAATCTGTTGTGGGGGGGACCCCGATGCCCTGGGCCCATCGTTCCACTGACCTTTAGTGGTTGCCACTAGGCTACCTCCCGGGCCCGTCGGGCTATTTTCCCTTGAGAAGCCCGTGGACCACCTCGCAGGGGGTGTATAAGGAGGGGGCCCCTGGAGGTTCCCCCCAGTCTGATCCTGGGGCTCTTGGATGCTGTAAGATCCCCTCTTCTCCACATTAGTGCCCGTATATGGCGGTGTTACAGGGGGGGCCGTCAGATAAATAATTGTGCCTTTTGCAGATGATGGGGGGCTGCCGTCGCCAGCCACAACTATGCCCCTTCCCCCCTCCCCCAGTCCTGTTATCGCCTGCGGGCTGGAGGTATTGGTATGCGGTGGGGCAGGGGTGTCCGGGTTTTGTTTCTTACCCCCATCGGTGGTGCTGATGACAACGCGGGAGACTGATGACCACGGGGCCCCCTCACTCTGGGAGCGCTGCTGCAGCGGATGTTTACCGGGCGCCGCTCCAGAGCCTGTCTGCGTGTGTGCTGCAGGCTGAAGAGGCATTAGGCACCTGGAGGTGACCGGAGGTAAGTCGATGCTCTGCCGGCCACCGGGAAGTTCCATTCCCATCGTGGGCTGCGATGGAGGAGCAGCGGGCGGTGATGCTGCCGCTGAGGGGTCATCTTGCTGACGCTGCAGGGCCTGGTCCGGAGGCGAACGGCGGCCATCTTGGAATGGGGTCTGTGATTCATGTTGTCGGCCGCTCCTCCGCACATCCCCCAGCCCGTGACCATCAATGCTGTGGGTAGTCACCGCGGCTCCCCCGGGTCCCCGCGACTCCACCGTCGACCCCCGCCTCTCCACCGACGTCTTGAGGCCAGTTACCGGGTCATCAGGCCGCGATTCATGCTGCCTTTCCAGCTCGGGCTGCGACAGGGCGCTGGAGCCCCGTGGATGAGACAGATATGCCCCAATTTTACCTTGAGCCGTAGGGGGCTTCTTTGGGGTTCGGGCTGTGGCCTTTTTGCCCGTTAATTTGCCCATTTTGGAGTCTTGGGCCAGTGCTATGGGGTTCTGCAGAGAGGAGCTCAGAGAAGCTGCTTCCTCACTCGGCCATGTCCGGCTCCGCCCCCCCGCCCAAACTTTTTCATATGACTGTATATATTTTTCTATGCTTTCTTTATTATTATTCATGTATTCTTGCACCTTTGTTGCCCCTTTTTCCCATTACACCTCACTTACCTATGGTGCACCATCTATGTTTTGTCCATGCACTTTACACAGCTCTTTTCATTAAATGTATTTTATTGTGCATGTTTTTCATAAATTTAATAAATCCCGATGCGTTTTAATTTTCAAGAGACTCCTGTCATATATGTACTGCTGCTGGGCCAGTTAATAAATTGTCTTTGCCTCCTACTGTGATGTGCACTCTCCCGTTCTGCCCACTTAGTAGTTGCTGTGGTGATGAGCCTTGTGGGCATTGCCGCTCTCCACCCATTGCATGAGTCTGACATTGGCGGATTGCGGTGATGTCAGACATCGAACTCCATGACCCCAGAAGTGGATGCAGGAGAGACAAGCACCGCTACCACTGCATTGATTAGTAAAAATTAATTTAAAAAACCTCAGTTACACCCTGCTAGTTACCCCCCAGGAAGAAGCAGTACACGAAACGTGTGTCGAGGATCTTCAGACCCTAGGTTGTTTGCACGTCTTTATCCTGTATCCTATGTTATGCTTTTCCTTCTGGCATTCCCTCTCAAGTATTTATGTCTTGTTCCCTGGTGCATTACTCACCTAGGCTCTTTGTCATCAATCTGATACATCTGATACAGTCTTTCTTCATGTGTTTTAGCATATCCACATGCAGATATTATGTGTTAAGACTCTGATAACTCTACCATTTATTACATCATCACTTTATAGATGACCACTGTGAACATTTATGTTATCTATATTCAGACTTTCTCCACATCAGATTAATTTATAGCTTTCTCTAGCATGTATCCAGTAAGATTCTGTCAAACTACTTTTTATCTGTGGATTTTTATAACTTTGAAACCTATTGCCATCTTGTGGATACTTGGTTGAATTAATATTTTGTCTTCCCTAGTGAGCCATTATTATTGATATAGTGACTGTTTATCAGATATCTATTTCTACCTTTTTTGTGCACCACACAACCGCTTGGATTTATTATGAGTGACCTCTTCATTTATTTTGATTGTTTTTAAATGTTAAATTAAATTTGATTTGAATTTTTGCATGGAATTTTTTTTGCTCAGCTCCTATATTTGCATTCTTGTAGGTTTATCTATTTATGAGTAGAGCCCTTATAGGTTTCTATAGGATTAATGCTAGGCGTCTATAGGATTTATGTTCTTTTAATTTAGATTTAGCTGCAAAATCTGCATTGAGTTGTTTAATACTATGCTTGCTTTCTGCTATTTTGAGAGAAAAAAAACAACTATTAAGGTGTTGTTGTTAGTATATGTCATAGATGCATTAATCCATAATCAGACACTGAGTGGTGATGACGAGACTAGAGATGAGTGAACTTATTTGATAAAGGTTTGCCAATCTCAAATTTAGTATGATCCTTGGCCAGTTCAGATTGAGCTAAAAACACTGAACACTTTTCCAAAAGTCGTCAATGATCGGTTTTGTTCGATAACTGTTTGCAGCTTTTCTAATAATTTACTATTACTATTAATTTTGGTTACTATAGTGGTGAAGTATGATGAGCGGAGAGAGATGTGTTTGATGAGGGGACGGGGTAGGGACAGGTCAGAGGAGTGGCAGACTTTTTTTTTCTTAACTTTATATGTAGACATCTAGACAGGCAAACACATGCACAGACACGCACACATATGTAGACACAGGCACACTCACACACACATGTACACCTGTACACAGGCAAATGTGGCACCCCAGCGGTCTGGTTGCCACAGTAGTGTTGTCCCACAAAGGTCAATACTAAGCCTGGAAGCAAGAGGGGGGAGTCCCTTGGCCAGTAATTACCTACAAACAATGCAGTTACTACTCAGGTCAGAGGGGGAGCTCTGACCTGGGGGAGGAGTAGTGAGGTAGTGAGGAGAACTGGTTAGAACCAGCCAGGTCTGGTCTGAGTGAGTTTTCCAGTCAGAGAGAAAAGTGACAGTTGACAGGAGTCCAGTCCTGTCAGGAGTTGAAATGCAGACGGCTGAGGAGAAAGGAGCTTGAGTGAGGAACTGGAGTAGTGCGGACATGCGAGCTGGGGTCTGGGGCTAAGATAGCTCAGCCCAGAAAAGCGCGGTCTGCAGAGGGGCACAGGAGGAAGATTCTGGGGAGAGTGGAGCTGAACGGGCTCGCCTCAGAAGAAAACGCTAAAAACCGGACATCAGAGTCCGTGGTTGCCAGGGTGCTTGAGTCCCGGTAACCGAATCCGAAGGGTCTGCAGGTCTCCTGGCCCTAAAACAACCCGAAGGTACAGCCGCTCTTCAGGGGCCCGGTCAGTGAAGACCCGTGCAGCGGGGTCCTGTAGAGGAGAAGAAGAAGGGTGTAGGGAGAAGGCCTCAATACTCACCTGGCCAGGGAGATACCCCCAACTGCTTCCAGGATTACCGGATCACTACCACCATCTGTACTGGTCTCCCAGGACTTCACCAGTTGTTGCAAAGTAAAGGAGAAGGTAAAATAAATTATTGTCTGTGTCTGTTCCTTTCCACTGCCCTGTCAGCCCTGCACCTCATCAACATCCACCATAGACTTTACAAACGGTTGCCCTTGGGTACCCGCTCCACCTGTGGGGAGCAAGAAACACCTCAGCTGCCGTAACACCAGCCTCGGAGGTCCTGTCCAGCAGCCGCGGCTCCCAAGCCACAATCCACAGGCGTCACAACTTTTACTAAATATAAACTACAACTCCCATCATCATTTCCCCCCATCTGCCATTTTGATTGACTCCACCAGGGTCACGGAGTCGGGCTCCGCCACCACTGACTACCCCGGACTAGTCCGGCCCGACACAGAGTCACGCAAGGCCCTGGGGCAGACGAGTCACAAACACATGCACAGGCTCCATTCCAGATCCTCTCCAGCGGAAAGCTGCAGTGCAGGGCGTGCTGCATGACGTCACAGTTAGCAGATGCGGCAGCGTCTGTTAACTGTGACCCGACCGGGGCAGCATACGAACAATTGCAGGCATAGTACAGCCCTGGCCGACACAGACAGTCCCGACACAGCCGCTGGTGGAGCCGCCTGGGGCCCCCTGCCCTAGCCCAGTTGACACTTCATACTCACCTCTCCTCACCTCTACACATCTCAACACGGTGGTGACTGTCGTGCAGTAGTGACGTCACCGCTGTGTTGAGCTGTCAGAGAGCATAGACGCCAGCTGGACAATGATGAGAAGAGAGCGCTGCACTCCGTCTCATCATTGCTGTCAAATGTATCGCATCTGTGATGATACATTTGAAAGTATGATCCTAGATGGGGGGGGCCCAGTACTGGTGCTGAAACTACAGGCAGCCGCCACTGGCCCCCCCAGCTCATTGGCCCAATAGCAGTGGCGTGGCCTGCCTCTATTGACGGTACACCACTGTCAGCTGGTGCCCTCTATGGTCTAAAAATTGTGGCCACAATTCACAGAAATTAGTTCTGCCACTTAAACCGATCCTGCTAATGTTTCTGCGATGACAACACGACGCTCCTAGGGTTGTAAGTCCAGAACTGCAATGCACACTGTGTGCCTCACTACTGCCTTAGTCAAAACCACTCTCAAGAATGTGTACAAGCTTCTTTGGATACTCCAGCATGCTTTCGTCCCTTTCCAGGAAGCATCTAGCTAAATTTACTCCTGTACCATGGATCTAACAGAGTGGTAACCCAGTAGTCAGCACTATTTCTAATCATAACAATATGACCATCATGTTGCAGCAAGAAGACGCTCATGTGTTGGGTGCTTCCATGAGGTCCAAGTCCATAGTATGGTGGTGGCAGGGTAACACTCAAGCTTCCCTAGCTTAATGCTGTTTCTTCCTCTCTTCTTTCATACAAACTTGCAGCCTAGCCTCTCAGCAACTCACTTCTCTACCTATCACAAAATTGTAGGAGAGTGGACACGACAGCAACCCGTTCACGCTGACAGATCTGGTAAGATTAGTGATGGGACACTGACATCTGCTGGCTGACGATATTGTTCAGGAATGAAGAATTGCCCAGGACTAAAAATTCAGCAAGCAGGTTTCTCGGAGTAAGCTGTTCAGTGAAGGGCAAGGTGAAGGGGGAGCAGTAACGCAGCAGCAGGAGATAAAATCCCCAGAGGTGACTGGAAGAGGAGCTTTGGTGCCAAAGAAGAGAAGAAGAAAGGCGCAAATGCAGGGGTGAGGAAGGTTGTCTCTGCTGCAGAAGATTCAAGTGGTCCGATTGCTGCATCCAAAGAGCCCATGATAGGTAGTTTGCTGGAAGAAAACCCAGAGCCTCATTGTCATACCCAAGCCACAGATGCCGCCTGCCAAGCAACAGATGCCGCCTGTCAAACCACAGACATCGCCTGTCAAGACCCCTAACCCACACTACAAGGCTAAGCCGCAGACATCGCCTGTCAAGCCACAGATACTGTCTGTCAAGACACTGAGTCTAGATTGCAAGGTCAAGCTGCAGACGTCGCCTGTCAAAACTGCTGCCCGTGGGTGACCCAAGTGAGCCGAGTCGTTGCTTTTTGCTCGCCCATGTGGTACCTAATGTGGGGATTGTAATTATAGTATCCCAGCCTTAATCCATTATACAATATATATATTGTTTGTCATTTAGAGATTAAAGGGTGCTTTACATGTTGCGATATCGGTAACGATATATCGTCGGGGTCACATCGGTAGTGACGCACATCCAGCGTTACCGACATCACAGCGTGTGTCGCGGGCGGGGAGGACGCCGCCGCTGCGCTCGCTAACGCTTGGGTCTGGCACTGCTGCGGCTGCTGCTTGGTGGCTCGAGCGGTGGGCCAGATCCGGGGACTCGTGCGGCGCTCCTCGCCCGTGAGTGAAAAGGGTGGTTGGTTTGTTTGGGGATTTAGTCCATGATGTCACCCACGGTTGTGATGAAGATGGGCACCACAGCTGCTGGTGACGGGGATCCCAGGAGCGATGGTAGGGAGCAGCTGGGATGTTGTTGTCCCCCTCCGTGGGTAGGGGTCGGTGGTCCCGGGGCTCGGTGGTGTGACGGGGAGGCAGGGTTGGTGAGGTGCAGGGTTGCAGGGACAGAGCAGCGCGGTGCCGGATGGCACGGGTGTACTCACTCAGTAAGAAATGCACAAAGTCCTCGGTAAACCAAACGGCTGGATGGACGGGTCCCGCAACCGGCTGCAGTGTCTCTCCCCAAACAGGTGATGGCGGCTGTCTTTCCCTGCACCTTTGTGTACTGTTTGACTACGATGGGTCCCCAACGGTAGTCCGCTCCCCGGTGTATGGATGCCGGAGGAGCCCGTTTGCCCGCAGGCACTGGCCCCTGGGTCTCTAGCCTTAGGCGGTAGCTGTATACCCTCACGGTGCGGACGGTTGCCTTCTAACAGGTCTTTGGCTCTTAGGAAACCCCTGGGGTTCCTGTCACACTCGGATTTGACTGTTGACGGTGACTCCAAGCCTAGTCGGGGTCCGATGGCCCTGCCTGTGTGTGCTGGCTTCACTTCGCTCCTCGGTTGGTACCGGCGGGCCACCGCCCGTCCCCGGTCCTACGGTTCCGCGTTGATTCACCACTCCTGCAGACGGCCACCACCGTCTGCTAACCTTATTGTCAGTGCCTGGGCCACAAACCCAGACACTCTCCACTTTATTCCTCTCACGTCCTCCTCCTGGACTGAACTCTGACTTTTCCCGCCTCCAGGCCTGTGAACTCCTCGGTGGGCGAGGCCAACCACTTGGCTCCGCCCCACCTGGTGTGGACATCAGACCCTGGAGGAAGGCAACAAGGTTTTTGTGTTTGGCTAATGTTACTGTCTAGTGGGGGTGGATGTATGTTACCTGTGACGACCTGGCTAGTCTAGGGCGCCACACGTGTAACACAAATGAGTGACGATCAATGAGCACAAAAACATGAAAAATTGTTGCTCGTTGACACGTCGCTCATTTCCTTAATATTGCTGCTGCGACAGGTACGATGGTGTTTGTCATTCCTGCGGCAGCACACATCGCTATGTGTGACACCACAGGAGCGACGAACATCTCCTTACCTGCCTCCAGCGGCAATGCAGAAGGAAGGAGGTGGGCGGGATGTTACGTCCCGCTCATCTCCGCTTTTATTGGCTGGCCGCTTAGTGACGTCGTGGTGACGTAGCTGTGACACCAAACGCACCTCCCCCTTGAGGGAGGGATTGTTTGACCGTCACAGCGACGTTGCTGCACAGGTATGTTTGAGTGATGCTGCCGTAGCGATAATGTTGGCTACGGCAGCGATCACCACATATCGTTACAACGACGGGGGCGGGTGCAATCGTATGCGACATCACTAGCAATCGCTAGCGATGTCGCAGCGTGTAAAGCACCCTTTAGGGTACGGTACTGCTGAGGCTATAGACAGACGACTGCATAAGTCAGTGGCCCCGACATATAAAAGCCCCTGATGGTAGTTAATTTGGGTTACTAAGTGCCTAGTAGTGGGGTGTTTATCCCAGGGCCGGCCATATTAGATGGGTGTTGACAAGTGTTAATTGTATGTAAAATTTGAATAGACTGAGATCAGTTTTCCGCTATAACTATTCACTGTATTATCCTTATCCCAGTTTGTGTAATAATAAATATAATTGTTAGTCACCACTGTGTCTTTCTTCTCTGTGTGTTGCATTCTGGGCCTGTTGTTACCAAATGACTAGCCTTTCCTAAATAAACCCTTTTTTCCTTCAATAACTGCTCCAAGCTGCAGAGACTGACTTAGGCTATGTGCGCACGTTGCGTAAATACATGCAGTTACGCTGCGCTTTGTAGCGCAGCGTAACTGCATGCGTCCTGCGTCCCCTGCACAATCTATGGAGATTGTGCAGGGGCCGTGCGCACGTGGCGTTTAAGAGCGCAGCGCTTCGGCTACTGCCGAAGCGCTGCGTAAAAAGAAGTGACATGTCACTTCTTCCGTGCGCTTTGCCGGCAGCTCCTGCTCTGTCTATGGGAGGAGCTGCAGGCAGAGCGCATGGAATCGGCGCTCACTACGGACATTTCTGCAGCGATCTAAAGCGCACATGTGCTCTTCAGATCGCTGCAGAAATTTCTGCAGGGCTAGTACGCAACGTGCGCACATAGCCTAATGGTATTTTTCTCTGCTGAGGTAGCTGCACTGTTACTTCTCCTTTTTAATCCATAGGAACCTGTGGAAGCATGCAATAAAAAACATATATTAGTGTAAATGCACAGCAAATGCATATTGTAAAAAAGACAAAGCACTTACATCATTACAGTTTAGCGTTCAGTTAGAAACAGAAAATCTTCAGGGGAATGCCAATGGTCTTTCACTCGATTACACGCTCTTGTAGGTCTGTTGGTCGAAAGCACAGGAAGCACCAGAAGAGTTTTGGCCCTAAACAAGATGATCTATTGGTCATTGCCGGCAAAATCCAGTTTATAAGGCACCTCCTGGAAAGGTTAATGGAGAGCAGAGGCTACAGAAGCCACTGCACTCTGCATTTTCCAGGAATCTATGTTAGTCTGTCCTTATAAAGATGTGTATTTACTAGATGATACTATGGCTATAAAATTTCTCGTGTTGCCTTTTCTAGTTCCATTGATTTTAGCTGCTTATTAAAAATAGCAAATGAGAAATAACCTGGGATTGAAGCATTGCATAACAGTATTTATGGCGTTATAGGAGATGGTTGACATATTGGACATTGAAATGATGAGTGACAGTTTCCCAAACCCATATTTCTTTTCTTCAATATCAAGTTTCTAGTACAGTGGGTATGAAAAGTATTCAGACCCCTTTAAATTTTTCACTCTTCTTTGAATTTACCACAAATAGCTGCAATAAAACAAAGTTCATTTTTTTCTCATTAACCCCTTCAGCCCCGGGGCACTTTCCGTTTTTGCGTTTTTGTTTTTTGCTCTCCTTGTTCCGAGAGCCGTAACTTTTTTATTTTTCTGTCAATCTTGCCATATGAGGGCTTGTTTTTTGCGAGACAAGTTGTACTTTAAATGAAACCATAAGTTTTACCATATGGTGTACTGGAAAACAGCAAAAAAATTCCAAGTGTTGAAAAACTGCAAAAAAAAGTGTGATGGCACAATAGTTTTTGGCATGTTTTATTCACGGTTTTCACTATATGGTAAAACTGATCTATGGGTATGATGCCTGAGGTCGGTGCGAGTTTGTAGACGCCAAACATGTATAGGTTTACTTGTATTTAAGGGGTTAAAATAAAATCACAAGTTTGTCCAATAAAAGTGGCGTACGTTTTGCGCCATTTTCCGAAACCCGTAGAGTTCTCATTTTCTGGGATCTATGGCTCAGTGATGGCTTATTTTTTGCGTTTCAAGCTGACGTTTCTAATGGTACCATTTATTGCGCAGATGCTACGTTTTAATCCCTTGTTATTGCATTTTGCGTAAAACTTGCGGTGACCAAAAAACGTAATTTTGGCGTTTGGAATTTTTTTGCCACTACGCCGTTTACCAATAAGATTAATTGATTTTATATTTTGATAGATCGGGCATTTCTGAACGCAGCAATACCAAATATGTGTATATTTATTTATTTTTTAGCCCTTTCGTTTTCAATGGGGGGAAAGGAGAGTGATTTGAACTTTTAGGGTTTTTTTTAATTTGTAAATCTTTTTTTTTCCTTTTTTTTTATTTACTAGTCCCCCTAGGGGGCTATAGCGATCAGCAATCCGATCGCTCTGATCTATCTGCTGATCACAGCTATACAGCTGTAAACAGCAGATACAGTCACTTCCTGCTTCACTGGCCTCCAGGCCGGGTGAAAACTAAAGTGAAACGTCATAGCTGCAGGAGTCATCACATGACCCTGTGCTACCATGGCAACCACCGAAAGTCACGTGATCACTCACGTGACTTCCGGTGGGGGTGGCGGTAAGTGAAAATCTTCACCGCGCGTATATACATCTTGCTGCCAGACTTTGGCAGCGAGATGTAAGGGGTTAATGTTACGGGTGGAATGTGATTCCACTCGTAACATGCAAGCACACATGTCAGCTGTTGAAAACAGCTGATATGTGTGCCGATCGCCGCCGCTTGTCCGCGGCAGAGGGTGGGGCTTAACGGGACACACTCCATGATGGATATATATCCGTCCATGCTCGTGAAAGGGTTAATGTACACTCTGCACCCCATCTTGACAGAAAAAAAAACAGAAATGTAGACATTTTTGCAATTTTATTATACAAAAAACATGAAATATCACATGGTCATAAGTATTCAGACCCTTTGCTCAGACACTCATATTTAAGTCACCTGCTGTCCATTTCCTTGTAATCCTCCTTGAGATGGTTCTACTTCTTCATTGGAGTCCAGCTGTGTTTAATTAAAGTGATAGGTCTTGATTTGGAAAGGCACACACCTGTATATATAAGACCTCACAGCTCACAGTGTATGTCACACCAAATGAAAATCATGAGGTCAAAGGAACTGCCCAAGGAACTCAGAGACAGAATTGTGGCAAAACACAGATCTGGCCAAGGTTACAAAAGAATTTCTGCAGTACTCAAGGTTCCTAAAACCACAGTGGCCTCCATAATCCTTACATGGAAGAGATTTGGGACTACCAGAACTCTTCCTAGACCTGGCGGTTCAGCCAAATTGAGCAATCATGGGAGAAGATCCTTGGTGAGAGAGGTAAAGAAGAACCCCAAGATGACTGTGGCTGAGCTCCAGAGATGCAGTAGGGAGATGGGAGAAGGTTCCACAAAGTCAACTATCACTGCAGCCCTCCACCAGTCGGGTCTTTTTGTCAGAGCCTCTCCTCAGTGCAAGACATATGAAAGCCTGCATAGAGTTTGCAAAAAACACATGAAGGGCTCTGACTATGAGAAATAAGATTCTCTGGTCTGATAAAATGAAGTTAGACCTTTTTGGTGATAATTCTAAGCAGTATGTGTGGAGATAACCAGATACTGCTCATCACCTGCCCAATACATTCCCAACAGTGAAACATGGTGGTGGCAACATCATGCTATGCGGTGTTTTTCAGCTACAGGGACAGGACGACTGGTTGCAACTGAAGGAAAGATGAATGTGGCCAAGTACATTGATGTCCTGGAAGAAAACCTCTTCCAGAGTTCTTTTGACCTCAGACTTGGCCAAAGGTTCACCTTCAAACAAGACAATGACCCTAAGCACACAGCTAAAATAACAAAGCAGTGGCTTCAGAACAACTCTGTGACCATTCTTGACTGGCCCAGCCAGAGCCCTGACCTGTCCACCAATGTTCACCATCCAACCTGATGGTGTAAGAAGGCTTATAAGTCTTGCAGTGCTTCTCTGGGAAATTAAATATGCAAATTGCTTCTTCAGAGAGGAAGAGGACTTAACCTCTTCACGACACATGACGTACTGGGTACATCATGGTTCGTGTCAGGGTAATCCCCGCCGGCTGACATGTGTGCCTCCCAGGATCTGCAATCCACCAGTGCCTGTTAACCCCTTACAACAGGCAGTCAAACTGTTACAGCCCGATGTACATGCTCGGCGCCGTAATCGCATACTCACCAGTCGCCGGAAGTCACATGACATGATCACGTAAAGCTGACGGGTGCCATGGTAGCATAGGGTCATGTGATGACTCCTGTAGCTATCATGAGTGACTTCTTCTCACTGCCGGCAGAGCGCTGTGTATGAGAGTAAAGCAGCATTTCTGCAGATCTCAGCTGTGTAGCTGTGAGCTACAGAAATGAATGAGCAATCAGACTTCTGATCCTTATAGCCCCCTAGGGGGTCTAGTAAAATAAAAAACAAAACTTTAAAATTTTAAAAAAAAAAAATAAAAACACCTAAAAATCACTCCCCACTTGCCCCATTGAAAATTAAAGGCTTAAAAACCCAACAAATATACCCATATTTGGTATCGTCGTGTACAGAAATGAAATCAATTAACCTGATCAGTATACTGCGTAGCCGTAAAAAAATTCCAAACAACAAGATTACAAATTTTGCGCAAAATGCAATAACAGGCGATCAAAATGTTGCATCTGAGCAAAAATGGCAGCATTATAAATGCCAGCTCGAGACACAAAAAAAATAAGCTGTCACTGAGCCCCAGATCCTCCAGATCCTGAAAAGTGAGAACTCTACGGATTTCAAAAAATGAAGAAAAAAGTGCGCCACTTTTTTTGGAAAAACTTGTGAATTTTTTTTAACACCTTTGATACAAGTAAACCTATACTGTACACCTATACATGTTTGGTGTCTACAAACTCGTACCAACCTGAGAGACCACTCTGACATGTCGGTTTTACTATATAGTGAATAGGGTGAATAAAATATCCCAAAAACAATTGTGCGATCACACGTTTTTTGCAATTTTTCCACACTTGGAATTTTTTTGCCGTTTTCCAGTACACTATATAGTAAAACTAAGAATAACACACATAGAAACCTAAGTATTTGGCTAAAAATAATTTTTTATTGAAAAAACTTCAATAATAAATGTGATCTACACGCAACCATGACGCAGGAAATCTTCTAGTTATCATCTAGAATCAACTTGGAGACCCTGGGAATTTCCCCAATTCTCTTGTCTCTGGCTACTGCATAGAGGAGGGCCAATAGGCGATATAGGCTGACAGGGGAACCGGGCCCTATGACACCACTGGTGGGCAACCCTGCATTCCAATGCTGGCTTCACGAAATCCGTCCCAGCTTGATTTCAATGCCAACGGGAAGGATCCCACGTGTTAAAGATGTCATTACTCAACAGGGTTGCAGACCACTGATGTCCTTGCTAGATGACCGGCCAAGAGAGCCAAGTCATTGGTTTCAATACTTACAACTACGTAGCTTTGTAGACTCTCTATCTCCGAGATCTGAGATGCATAAGGACTTAACTCCATTTGACAGACTATGCCTCCTTTGAGAAACACCTCCCCACACAGTCTCGATAATCTACAACATAACAGTGTCTGGAGGGACGGGGGGGGACCTGCCCGAGTATGTAGGGCAATGGCAGTCAGAACTGAGAAAGACTTTTTCCAAAGAACAGTGGTATAAGTCATTTAACCACCATCCATCCAAATCCACCATCTCATGTAGAATGCAGGAACTCAACTATAAAATCCTCGCACGGTGGTACAGGACACCCGCCAGGCTCCACAGAATGTATCCAGAGGTCTCAGACACTTGCTGGAGGTGTCAGACCTTGGTGGGCACAATGCTGCATGTTTGGTGGTCTTGTCCAGGGATCCAGGGATTATGGGAAGACGTCTTTGCTCTCTATAATCATTTACATCAAGTGGGAGTGACACCCTCGCCGGAAGTGGCACTCTTCTCAATGTACGGGGGGGCAATCTCTAAGGCGAAGAGAGGTCTGCTCTCATACTTCATGATCTCAATGAGACAGATCATACCGAAACATTGGAGGTCCACCTATACATTGAGAAGAGCAGACTGGGTGGGGGCTATGGATGCCCTGAGACGTTTGGAAGAGATAAGAGTATTTGATGAAGGGAGAGACTCACTATGCTTTTCCACCTGGTATCCGTGGCTTCAATTCAGAGAAACACAACAATTCCAATCCTGGTTACATACGGGCACGCTGCCACACTGATGTTTGGCGGGGCGAAGTGGCCCTCCTGATGGGAGGATGGCATGGTGCCACGTTACAGAACCCTACAGAATCTCCCCTTCTCTCTTTCTCGTGTTTTCCTTCTTTCTCTTCTCTTTCTCCCTCTTCTTCTCCTTTCATCCCTTGCTTTTCTTTCTTTCCCCTCTTTTCCTTCTCTTGCTTATCTAATTAGTGTACATAGGTTTACTTGTTGAAATATATGGCAAGATTATACAGAATGATATTGGCATCTACATATTAAATAGAACAAAAGATAAACGATTGATATATACTTGGGATAAGATGTCATTAAGGATGTTATGAAGAATTTTTCTTGTAAGACCTACGATAAAGTTCACTGTAGTATATGCTGTATAAGATTTAAATGCCCAGACCAAACTGCAACTTTTCCATATTCTGTAAAACTGGGCACTACAAAATTATCTATATTCATGCTTTGTTATATAATTTTTCTTGAAAACAATAAAGAAATATTAAACGAGAAAAAACTTCAATAAAAATAGGATTCTATACAAAAAGCTGCTAATAAAAAGACATAATCTGGGGGAAATTTACATCATTCAAAATAAATTATATAAATATAAACTGACACCATCCATCATATATAAAGTATAGTACTGGTGTAGAAAAATATATATATTTTAATTTGGATTCCTAAAAAGGAAGTGTATACAAGAATATAAAAAATATAATAATAAATAACAGTCACTGTGAAAAATCAAGATCAAAGTGCAAAATGCAAGTTAATCTTAATAGGAAAAATAGCCGGTGCTAAATTAATGGTAATTAAAACCAATTCAAAAGTGCATAGTGCATGTATTATGATGAAACAAAGTAACACCTACTTATAGGAATAAGCTGACCACCAGATCCGACCACCCCAACATATGTTTCAAAAGCGTCTTCTTCATGAGGTGGTAAAACTCATGATTTCATTTAAAAGTACAACTTGTCCCGCAAAAAATAAGCCTTCATATGGCAAGATTGACAGAAAAATAAAAAAGTTATAGATCTCGGTAGAAGGGAAGCCAAAAAAAGAAACGGAAAAACGGAAAATCGCCCGTGGTGAAGGGGTTAAAATCTAGTGTCACCTACTGGAAACAGCATTAGTAACAGTCAATGTAGACCCTTTAATGAGCCTTGCCATGTGACTTAAGGGTGCTTTACATGTTGAGACTTTGCTAGCGATTGCTAGCGATGTCGCGGGCGTTAACACCCGCCTCCGTCATTGGTGCGATATGTGGGGATCGCTGCCGTGGCAAACATTATCGCTACAGCAGCGTCACACGCACATACCTGTTCTGCGACGTCGCTGTGCCCGCCGAACAATCCCTCCTTCAAGGGGGAGGTGCGTTCGGCGTCACAGCGACATCACAAAATGGCCGTCCATTAGCAGAGGAGGGGCGGAAATGAGCGGCCGAAACATGCTGCCCAGCTCCTTCCTTCCTCATTGCCGGTGGACAGAGGTAAGGAGATGTGCGTCGCTCCTGCGGTGTCACACATAGCGATGTGTGCTGGTGCAGGAACGAGGAACAACCCGCTACGTACGAGACAACGAATTTTGGTAAATGAACGACCTCTCGTATACCAACGATTTTTGTCTCTTTTGTGATCATTTAAGATTGCTCCTGCCTTTCACATGCTGTGATGTCGCTAACGGCGCTGGATGTACGTCACAAACACCGTGACCCTGACGATATATCGTTAGCGATGTCGCAGCGTGTAAATGGCCCTTTAGGCTAAAAGCCAAACCCAATCTCAATGTGCAAACATGGTGTTTCAGGGTGTTGATCCTCATCAGTGTAAAGCATGAGATCTCATTTGGCTTTATGAGAGGCTTCTGACTAAGATTTAAAGTGTAATGTGTCTCCTTGTGGAGAGTGACATTCCTGATATGCGAGTGTAAGAAGGCTTTTAAGCCATGTGTGACGCCCTGGCAAAACCAGGTAGTCACAGAAAGAGTTAATCCTCCTTGGCAGCTACACAATCCCCACCCAGATGTACATCAGCCAATCAGGCCCTACTCACCCCCTCCCCAGGAAAAAGGGAGGGGGGCGAGAGGAGCTAAGGAAGTGGAGAGAGTTTTAGTTTCAGTTGTGCAGTAGTCAGGGGAGAGCTGACAGGGGAGCTTGGAGCTCCCCGGGAGAAGGTGGTAGCCGGGGTTGGGGCCCTGGACTACCGGACTAGGTGGTAGTGAGGGCCACAGGCGACGGAGATCCGGTCGTGGGGATCCTGAGGCGACCGGGACAGGGTTGTAGCCCGCCGGTGCTGGGAGAGGGACCCGATCCGGAGGCCGTTCAAACGGACTAGTCCAGACAAGAAAGAGACAGACAGAGAGTGTGGAAAGAAGGGCCCTGGCTGTACATTTGGGACCCGAAGACACCTGCCAAAGGTGACCGGCCATTTGGGAAGTTGGTTGACAAAACAGACTCTGTGTTTCCTGACCCTACACATGAAAGCAGCCTAATCCAACACCAGGACAACCGAACTGTGAGTTTCCTGCTCCCTGCAATCCCTACCACCACCACAACTCCCAATTGGGCCCCGGGACTACAACTCCCCTACCTGTGGAGGGGATCCCACCTTGCTTCCCCACACCATCAGTCCCAAGCATGGTCCCCAGAGGCAGCGGCGGTGTCACCATCTCATCACCGCAACCCACGGGTGGCGTCACAGACAATCTCCCCTGTACATATTTCCCCTTTTGTTGTGGAGCCTGGGATCACAGACCGGGTCATGCCACCGTGATAACTCTAGAAGCGACCTCATTGGCCCGCTTCTAAGTACCCCCTATCCCTGGGCGACACACATGCAATATCCCTCTAGGATATTAAATTGCCTCTTCAGAGAGGAAGAGGACTTGAACTCTAGACTGCAGGAGACCAAGGAAGAAAGGTCAGCACTCACCGACATCTTGAAAAAGTCAATCTTTATTTTATCTGATAAAAGCAGAATAAAGGGGAAGGGGAGGATGCGGAGAGCAGATGGACGACGGCTACCGTTTTGCACGGATGGTTGCGCTTTTACAGGTCCTTGATGTTTTTTAGGACTTGAACTCTAGTGCCAAGTATTAAAAGTAGCAATCCTAAAAGTCAATATAAACCCTTTAATGAGCCATGCAAGAAGCCTCTCATACAGCCAAATCAGATCTCATGCTTTGCATTGATGAACGGCAACACCTTGAAACACTGGGTCTGCACATTGTGATTCTGATTTGGCTTTTATCATAAGTCATATGGTAAGGCTTGTTAAAGGGTCGATAATAACATTTAGGATGCCTACTTCCAATAAGTGGCACTAGAATTCAAGTCCTCTTCGTTGCTGAAGCGGTAATTGACAAAATCATATACTGCCATTTTTTGCTACTGTATTTATTATCTTCAGTCTGATCAGTACAAACATCAATACAATATAATAAACATGATTAAGAAAGTACTAAAGGAATGGTCACTAGTGTGAACTAATTGTGTTGAACAATATTTGCTGTTCTCTTTTTAATGCTATAATTATGTCCCCAAAAGTTTTGAATACATGCAAAAATTGCAGCAATATGAGACTGCATTAAAATTTTACAACTTTTGAAATTCTCAATATTTTTTTCCAGCTTCGACAAAGTGAGTGCAGCTGAGTCAGGGATAATGCATAGCAATCCCCCATCAGCAAATTCATAGGGAGTAATTGCATTCTTTACACTGCAAATCTTAAGGGTGCTTTACACGCTGCGACATCGCTACCGATATATCGTCAGGGTCACGTCGTTAGTGACGCACATCTGGCGCTGGTAGCAACATCGCAACGTGTGACACCAAGGAGCGACGATCAACGATCGCAAAATCGTTCAAACACGGTGATCATGTCGCTCCTGTCCATAATATCGCTGCTGCCACAGGTACGATGTTGTTCGTTGTTCCTGCGGCACCACACATCGCTATGTGTAAAACCGCAGGAACAACAAACATCTCTTTACCTGCGTCCACCGGCAATGAGGAAGGAAGGAGGTGGGCGGGATGTTACGTCCCGCTCATCTCCGCCCCTCCGCTTCTATTGGCCGGCCGCTTAGTGACGCCGCTGTGACGTCGCTATGATGCGCCGAACGCACCTCCCCCTTGAAGGAGGGATTGTTCGGCGGTCACAGCGACATTGCTGACAAGGTATGTGCGTGCGACGCTGCCGTAGCGATAATGTTTGCTATGGCAGCGAGCACCAAATGTCGCACAAACGACGGGGGCGGGTGCTATCGCTAGCGATGTCGCAGCATGTAAAGCACCCTTTACTCCTGCCACTGATGTGACGCCCTGGCCTATCAGGTCGTCACAGGGTATTGTGCAACCTGCCCTTCTGCACAGTATCGCATCCTCCTTGGTTACGGATCCCTGTCCTTTGGTGTAGCTAAGATCAGAGCCAGTCAAAACCCTAAGAACACTTTGCACCACACCCACCAGACACACCATTGAGGGGCCTGAAGGGAATAGGACCACCCACTTGGGGGGTTGGTAGGGGAAGTGAGAAGGGAGAAGAGAGAGAGAAAGTGAAGGAGGAGGAGTGTGGAGTGGTGGCTCTCGAAGTGAAAGGTCACCGTTGTGGAGAAGGGCTCCTGGAGACTACTAGGTGGCAGATGTTGGTCTGGGTCTGGTAGGAGCTGGAACCCTGGCCGCAGGTGATCGTGTCAAGGGGCACGGATCTGCTGAGGAGGGCAGCCAACGGCCTAGAGCCATCTCCGGGCAAGCGCCAGGGCACGACGGGGTACGTGGACCCTAGGCCGGGAAGTAGCTTCAAGCGTCCTGGTAATTTACCCAATGAGTGTGAAGTCTTCAAGATTTATCCCTCACCTGCTCCAAAATCAGGGTACTAGCGCAACGAGGAGATAGGACTCTCCCAAAACACAGTCCAGAAAATCCCAAGCGTGAACCCAGAGAGCAAGCTCACTCCGTTAGCCATATGGGTGAGCAGGACCCGACTAGTTCCACACTACAGGGTCCAAATAGTGAAGAAGGTGCCACAGAAAAGGTCACAGGCTAAAAAGAAAACACCAAGGGCACGGATCTAAGCGTGCTCTCTCCTTGCTGCAGCGGTGTTCAGAATTCTGGTTTACAAGCTATCGGTGTCAGTATTCTTGGACTGAGTGAGTACGCAGAAACCATTTCCTCTCCCAACTGCACCCCTTCTCTACCATCACCGGGTCCCGGGGCAAACCCCCCTACCCACGGAGGGGTCAAACACCTTGCTGCCATACCACTGATACCGGGCGCTCCCAACAGCAGCGGTGGTACTCCATCTTACCACGTAACATGGGTGGCGTCATGAACTCCTAACCCCCTGTACATATTTCCCCTTTTTATATTCGGGTGTCCGCGCGACCCCCCGGCTCCGGAGACCCCTGGAGCCACAGCGGTTCTGGATCTGAGCGGCTCAGCCGCTGACACGGGGGCAGTACACTGACACTTATCTCCAAATGCATCAAGAACTCAAGCATGCCTCCTTATCAGGGGCATAATGACTGTGGGTGCAAGCTCGCGGTCGCGACCAGGGGTGGAGGGGGTCCGCCGACCCTAGCACCTACTTCAGCTGGATGTGTGTCCGAGTTCGCACATACAGCTTGAATTCAATGCTGTGCAGTGACCCATCAGGTCCCTGCACTGTAATATATGCTGCCGGCTAAACAGAGGCCGCAGCTGACGTCAATGTGCCAGTGACTAGTCACAGATAACAGTGACATCATGCATTGGCATAACAGGCATGTCGATGTCAGCTGCCTGCTACTATGTCGGCTGTTGGGGAGGACGCTGCGAAGGTCATGAGAGACAGGGAAGGTAAGTAATTTTTTTTTAATTGGCAGAATGGGAAACATAAACCAGGAAGGGACCCAGGAAAGGACATATATAGCAGAATTTGAGACATATATACCAGGATGGGAGGTAAATTACCAGGAAGGGGCCCAGGATGGGAACATACTGTATATACCAGCATGGGGAACATATTTACCCATAAGTTGTCCTGGATGGAAGACATTTATACTAGGAAGAGAGACATATTTTCCAGGATGGAGAGACTTATACACCAGGATGAGGCACATATTTATCAGGAAGGGTCCCTGGATGACAGACATATATTACAAGATGGGAGACGTATTTATTAGGAATGGGCCTAGAATGGGGACATGTTTACCAGGTTGGGGAACATATTTAACATATTTACCAGGAAGTTACCCAGGATGGAAGACATATATAATAGGAAGGGAGACATATTTAATTGGAAGGAGGACATATATCCCAGGATGGGGGACATATATATCAGGATGGGGGACACATATATCAGAATGGAGGTCACATATTCTAGGAAGGAGCCCAGGATGGGGTAAATTAGTACAAGATGGAGGACATTTCTACATAATGAAAGGGGAGCACGGCAACATGTATGTCTTTCTAGGATTTAGAATGCTACAAGTGCCCAATTTTGCACCAGGGCCAATCGGACTCTAATTATGCCACTCCTACTCATCAAGACCAAAATATTTATGATCTGTAGCTGCCTGCTACTATGTCAGCTGTTGAGGAGGACGCTGCAATGGTCATGAGAGCCAGGGAAGGTAAGTAATTTTTTTTTTAATTGGCAGAATGGGAAACATAAACCAGGAAGTGGCCCAGGAAAGGACATATATAGCAGAATCTGAGACATATATACCAGGATGGGAGGTAAATTACCAAGAAGGGGCCCAGGATGGGAACTTACTGTATATACCAGCATGGGGGACATATTTACCCATAAGTTGTCCTGGATGGAAGACATTTATACTAGGAATAGAGACATATTTTCCAGGATGGAGGGACCTATACACCAGGATGAGGCACATATTTACAAGGAAGGGTCCCATGATGAGAGACATATATTACAAGATGGGAGACGTATTTATCAGGAATGGGCCCAAGATGGGGACATGTTTACCAGGTTGGGGAACATATTTAACATATTTACCAGGAGGTTGCCCAGGATGGAAGACATATATAATAGGAACGGAGACATATTTAATAGGAAGGAGGACATGTATCCCAGGATGGGGGACACATATACCAGAATGGAGTTCACAAATTCCAGGAAGGGGGCCAGGATTGGGTAAATTAGTACAAGATGGAGGACATTTCTACATAATGAAAGAGGAGCACGGCAACATGTATGTCTTTCTAGGATTTAGAATGCTACAAGTGACCAATTTTGCACCAGGGCCAATTAGACTCTAGTTATGCCACTCCTGCTCATCAAGACCAAAATATTTATGAACTGGGCCATTGTATTGGCTGCAAGGAGAGTAGCACTAAAAGGAAGGAGAAATACTAAGCAGGTAAGAGAGAAAGATGTCTCATAAAGTAACATAATATTGTAGTTCTCCTGAGATAGAACCTGTTTAAGCTTCAAAACATTTAGAGAATAAACCACATTGTCCTATACTGAATATGTCCTCCGGATTTCTTGATTTTATAACCAGCATCACAGACTACTACTCTTATCCTGCTACTAAATGTCACGTGGGACAATGAGGATAACAGAAAACTGGGGCCCCTTAGCTGACCCTCAGGCTAGGGTGCCCTGTGCTATCACTATTCTCAGAGATACCCCTAATAATAGTGATGTCTGAGTCTCCTTGCTGGCCCTGCTCCTGATCAGCCCTGATCTTATACCCCTCCCCCAGGAAGGGTCAGGACAGAAGTGTGATGTAACGCACTCTGCCATATGACACGCACACATAGAGGTATAAGACAACAAGAGATAAGATGCAAAACAAGAGCAGGGTGGAAACAACAAGACGACAAGTAAGCTCCACAACACCAAGCACAAGCTACTGTCTCTATATCAAATTTGGGATACCACAGCACACAGACCAACACAGCAGAAACTATAGTCGGCATGGGTGGAAGATCTCCTCCAGTCTAAGTATGAGAGGAGCAGAAGTAATCGTCTTCCTTACAACATGTGATCCCAGAAGCCTAACAAGCAGGCTAGCAGAGGTTAATTCTTGCTAGCCTCAAAAAAGAGAAAAATTCTGTACAACGACTAGATTGTAAAAAAGTTTTTTATTAATGAAATAGCTAAAAGCAGACAAACAATATAGGATTAAAATTGCAGAGACAGATGGTGAGTACCAATAGATGGCGCCCTCACCCCACAATAGGTACATGGTGGCACATGTTAAAGACAAACACACAGCACATAAAGGGCTAAAGAACCCGATTGTATACAAATGAAGTGTGCTGATAATCATATAGTGCCTGTTACAATTGCATCAAAAATACACACTGTAAAGGTCATGTAACAACGCACTGGAGAAATATATAAAGTGCAACCTAACGTACCTATATGGTAGATGAGAGCCCAGATCCCTGACCCATAGGTTTCGGTGTGACTCCTTCTTCCGGGGGTGGTCTCTAATTAAAAAGACTGACCTTATAAAGGGTAAGTATCCAATCACTGTCCGTATCGACCCAGACCAATCAGGCCTCAGAATATAGATTGACCCTCTACAATTTGCCATGAGGTACAAGGATCAAACACGCCCCATGCAGTGACGCTGTGTCAAGGAGCCAATAACACACTTATCACCTCACCAGTAAGCGGACATGAACAATGCGCAGCATGTGGGGGTGTGGCCAGGACCCCCACGTGTAAGCAACACAAAGAGCCGCAGCGTGTTCCCGGTAGCTGGTGACGCCGTACCGGAAGTGCCATGACATAGAACACCGCGTCACTGCAATGGAAGCGCCCACTTCCTGCGACTCATGGAGGCGTACCCTCAGTGCCCACGTGCGCGTACACGCCCGAAAACAGTGACGCAGACCCCTATGTTTGGGCGAGTGTCATGGCGACAGAATCGTTACTGATAGGTGCCCACATATCATTATACGTCACGGACTATAGTATCAGTCCACCTATCAGGGTTAGATATGGTATAGCGGCAAGGATTAAAGGGGAGTGGCCAAAAGCTAAAGGAGCCCAGGTATATCCTGCAAAACCACATCATACAACCGCAGAGACCACTGCGGCGCACACACGCATGACCGACATGCCCCGTGCCGCCATGAGCGCGCCCAAGCCACAGCCACGGGGACAAAGTCGCCAGGGCGGCGGACAAAACGGATGCGCACACGGCGGCACCGGGCCCCCAGGCAAGCGCATGCGCTCACCGGCACCACGGGAGATGAGGGGGCAGGAGAAGGTCACATGTATTTACAAGCATATATTATTATCTATACACCTGGAGGAGAAAGCCCTATTAGTGTCACCATATGCATCAACACTCGTTCCCCACATAACAGAATAACCAATACAGTATACATAAATCGATCCACAGTGATCACGTCGATATGCAAAACAAAGGTTCCACAGGCTTATCGTAGAGACCCAAATGGGTAATATGCTTCTCCAACTCCGTATATAGATGGTACAAAAGGTCAAGACACGATACGGATATGAAAAGAACTGAAAGATAAAAAATATAAAACACAAATAAATATAAGACCAAATTAGAGCAGAGCGTAGGGGACGCAGAATGTAATCCCACACATTATCTTAAACCCAGAGGAAAAAATGGCTGCTATCAATAGGCTTTATTCTAAAAAGGACACAAAACTTAGATATTCATTCAGTCCATCAGGCTGTAAGGTTTTCAATGTCCATATCCACTCTGTTTCGCGTTGTGCAAGGAGTCGGCTAATATTGCCGCCTCGAACCCCAGTAATAATCTGATCTATACCTCGTACCTTCAATAGAGTGTGGTTACAATTATGATGTTTCTTAAAATGCCTCGGTATAGTTTTAAGGCCTTCAATGTCCACATCATCTATGGTGGCCTGGATGTCACGAACATGTTCTCTCACACGGACCTTAAGGGCTCGTGTGGTAAGGCCGACATAGATGAGCGGACACGGACAACTGGCGTAATACACTACGGCCTAGTAATCGTCTTCCTTACAACATGTGATCCCAGAAGCCTAACAAGCAGGCTAGCAGAGGTTAATTCTTGCTAGCCTGTCTATGACTGATCACACAGCTGGTCGATACCCGAGTCTGCATGTGTCAATCAGAAACACCAGAGAAACAATCAGGTGGAGTGTAAGAATCTGCAATGTGAACAGCGTTTGATGCGTCATGACAGTCGACAAGTTTTGTTTAAAACTCCGTGTGACACCAAAAAGTAATATATAAGTACCCCTTCACACTGCATTCTTCTCCACGTTCAGATGCCCTGTCGGGCTTGCGTCCGATCCCTCAGCAGAATGGGATTCAAAAGTATGTGCTGACTGGCCCATTGACTATATTGGTGCAGATGGAGTCACCATGTGTTTTGTCGTGCATCATTTTTAGGCGCATGCGCCTACTGGAGGTGGACACCCAGACATAGTAGACTCTGTCTATCTCCAGTAGCCGTATACGCCCAAAAAATGTTGCATGACAGAGCACACGGTGACTCAGTCTGCATCATAATAGTTAATGTCCCTGTTGGCACATATGTCCTAATCCAGTTTCATGAGGGAAGACTACTGCAGGTGACATGTCACATTTGAAGAGCTGCTATGATGCCAAAACAGCAGAAACCGTCCACATGTGACCCTAATTTGGAATGCACACATCTTGAGGAATTTGTCAAGTGATGTTGACAGCATTTTAAACTCATAGATGATTCACAAAATTGTTTAATGTTAGGCTGATGAAATTAATTTTGTTTCCAATAAAATGTTGTTTTAGCTCCATGTTTTTAATTTTCAAAAGGGTTATGAGGATGAAATGGACCATATAATTTGTAAAGCTATTTCTCCAGTTTACCACTATCCAATATATGGTTAGAAACAACTTTTAAGTCACAGTGCTAAGCTCAGAAGGTAAGGAGCACCATATTGAAATGCAGATTTTGCTGGAATGGTCGTGTCACATTGGCACAGCCCCAGATGTGCCAGAACATCAGAACCCTTTATAAATGATAATATTTTACAAACTGCACCCCTCAGGGAATACAACAATATCTGTTGAACATGGCAACACTCCCCACTCTATCCATGGCAATTATGCCTTTGAAGTGCCAGATACATTGTGTCCAGCTTGTGCCTCTGGAGCCACGAACATAATTAATTGGTCTCTCTACACTACCTTAACCCCTTCACGACCGGCCGATTTTTCGCTTTCCGTTTTTTTTTTCGCCATTCTTTTTCTGAGAGACGTAACTTTTTTATTTTTCAGTCAATATAGTCGTGTGAGGGCTCATTTTTTGCGGAACGAGCTGTACTTTTTAAATTAAACCATCAGTTTTAACATATAGTGTACTGGAAAACGGCAAACAAATTCCAAATGCAGAAAAATTGCAAAAAAAGTGCGATATATTGTTTTTGAGATATTTTATTCACTGTGTTCACTATATGGTAAAACTGATGTGTGGGTGTGATGTCTCAGGTTAGTGCGAGTTCGTAGACACCAAACATGTATAGGTTTACTTTTTTATAAGGGGTTAAAAAAAAATCGGAAGTTTGTCCGAAAAAAGTGGCGCACGTTTTACGCCATATTCCGTGACCCGTAGCGCTCTCATTTTTCGGGATCTATGGCTCAGTGAAGGCTTATTTTTTGCGTCTCGAGCTGACGTACCATTTTTGCGCAGATGCTATGTTTTGATCACCTCTTATTTGCGCATTTTGCGCAAAAGTTGTGGCGACAAAAAAACGTCGTTTTGGTGTTTGGAATTTTTTTGACGCTACGCCGTATACTGATCAGATTAATTGATTTTACACTTTGATAGATCGGGCGTTTCTGAACGCGGCGATACCAAATGTGTGTATATTTTTTATTTTTTTAACCCTTTCATTTTCAATGGGGCGAATGGGGGGTGATTTGAACTTTTAGATTTTTTTTTAATTTTTTAAAACTTTTTTAACTTTTATTTTATTTTACTAGTCCCCCTAGGGGGCTATTGCGATCAGCAGTCCGATCGCTCTGCACTATCTGCTGATCACAGCTACATAGCTGTAAACAGCAGATACGCTCACTTTCTTTTTCACTGTGCCGTGGGCACAGCGAAAGTGAAAGCAATTCATGTGTAGTACAGGAGTCATCACATGACCCTGTGCTACCATGACAACTACCGGAAGTCACGTGATCGTGTCACGTGACTTCCGGTATCGGGCGGTAAGTAAAAGTTTACCGCGATCGTGCTTATAATGGCGCTGTCACATATTGACAGCGCCATTTAAGGGCTTAAACGGCACGAGCAGATAATGATTCTGCTCGTTCCTAGCAGGCACACATCTCAGCTGTGAAAATCAGCTGAGATGTGCGCCGATCGCAGCATGCTGCCGCCAGCAGACCACGGGCAGTAACGTTATGACCACTAGGACGTAATTTTACTGCCCGCGGTCATTAAGGGGTTAATGACAAAAATGTGGATGCCAACTGTGGTTTAGCAACATTGCAGAGCTCAGAAGGGAGGGGGGCATTTGAATTTAGGAGCCCAGATTTTGCTGATTTCTTTTGATGGAAGTCATGTCGCTTTTCCAAAGCCTTTGTGCTACCAGTAACTTAGATACTCCCTATATTTACATTAGTAGATGACGGACTTGAGTAAGGACTTGTGTTTTTGTGGGTTGAGTTGAATGCAATATTGAGCAAATTTGGGGTACAGACCATTTTGGATCAGTTCACATTTATCTTGTGCTCTATGCAGAACACTTACATTAGGGCTTCCATCTACATCTCCGAAATACGTGATTCAGGTGAAACCCCCCATTTACTATAATAAGGCATCAGAGTTATTCCGAACTCTGCTTGGCCTCTGTTCAGTGGTGTCCATCTTTTAAAAGGAAATAAAACTGTTTATGACTTCAGTTTTGTGCACACTTAAAAAGACAATTACAAGGATAGACACTGCTGGAGCACATACCAGTCAGGAGTTCAAAGTGACTCCCTCTGCCTAATCACAGTGAACTTTTTGTTGGCAACAGTTGAGCCCTCACGATGACATTGTGAGCGTGTTATTCGGATGGGAAAGGGTGTTCCCTTAATCTCCCAGCCTTCTAAATATTATAATCATTATTAATTGCGGTATTTACGTAGTTAAACATCCGGGGCAGTGCAGATACCGCTCCTGGCTATAAGAGCCGGGTCTTCACTGTCATTTAAGCTGAGCTCCCAGCGGCGATCATACGGGTACAACTCGTATGCCAGTACGATCGCCATGATGTACCCATACGTCATAGTTTGGGAACCTTCCCAATCATGACGTATTAATACATTATAGGTTGTGAAGAGGTGAAAGCTAGTGATGGGCGAATGTATTTGTTACTATTTGCAGAATAGTATGCTTTTTGCTATATTGCGACTAATGGTGTATTTGTCTTGCTATATTCGGATGTCCCTCCCAGCCGTTTTGGCACCTGATCTGCAGCCAATAAACATGCTGGACTTCTTAACCAATCACAGTAATGCTGCAGCCATCTTCGTTGTGGCATTGCTGTGATTGGCTGGCCGCTCAGCATCATAGGGTCTATAAAAGACCTTCCGCCGCCATTTGGTGCACACTGCATTTGGAGCCTGCTTTGTATCAGAATAGGGATTAGAGTGAAAGGCTGCTAGGGAGAGTGTAGGCCTCTTAATAACACAAAAAGCCTTTTCAGGGCTGACTGCAGCGTAGGTCAGTGTAGCATTCAGAGGGACAGATTTCAGAGTAGGGAGAGTGTTTACAGGAGTGTGTGTCACTACCTCCACAGTACCATCCAGAAACCAGAATACAATAGCTCTTTTAAGAGCTGGTAGCACAGAAAAAAGTCACAGCAGGGAGAGAATAGATTGTGCATTAGGTAGGGAATAGGGACCTGTTTCCACATTATTTAGGGGTTCACAGCCTGACTTGTGGAATCCAGATCACCCACATTCATAGTTGCTAGTGGCTTTTGTAAATAATTACAAAGCAATATTCTAGCAATCAGTGCTGTCTGATACAGTAAAGCAGCATTCCTATTTCCACAATAGTTAGGGTTTCACAGGCTGACTTGTGCCATCTGTCCACCTCAGCCACATTCATATGTTGCTAGTGGCGTTTGTAAATAATTGCAAAGCAGGACTCTAGCAATCAGCACTGCCTGATACAGTAAAGCACCGTTCCTGTTTCCACAATAATTAGGGTTTCACAGCCTGACTTGTGCCGTCTGTCCACATCAGCCAGATTCATATGTTGCTATTGGCTTCTGCATAGACAGAGCATGTTTTCAGCTGGGCCAGAGGTTTGGAAAGGACTGCTCTTTTAGGTGGTCCTTCCCTCACTGAGACTCATATAGTGAAATACATATTTCATAGCAGTTTACAATCTGCCCTTTGTAGCATTGGGATTTACCCTCCTCCTCCATGTCATTCTGCAGCTCTCAATTCAAGTTTTCAGGGGGCCATTATCAGCTGATCATCAACAGTAATTGTAAATTGCTATTGAATATATTGCCCCTATCTCAGTCACAATTGAGACAACCCGTGATAAGGGTCTCCAATGACAAATATTAGTTTGGTATGACTACTGTCCTGGTTTGTCCACTGCACAATGTGCATAGTGTTTACAAAAATTAGCCCTATGGGCTGAGTCATGATTGACGCAGCAAAGAAACGGCTTTATATGGGAAGATATATGGGAACATTAACAGCAGTAGTAAAAGTGAACATTTGGTTGAATTTAGCTTGGCTTGCTCTCATGTGGAGGAATTAGAAACTGTGGAGAAATGTAATGCATGTTGAATTTAATCAGAGTAAAGGCCCAGTCACACTAAACAACATCGCTAGCAACATCGCTGCTAACGAACAACTTTTGTGATGTTGCTAGCGATGTTGCTGTGTGTGACATCCAGCAACAACCCGGCCCCTGCTGTGAGGTCGTTGGTTGTTGCTGAATGTCCTGGGCCATTTTTTAGTTGTTGCTGTCCCGCTGTGAAGCACAGATCGCTGTGTGTGACAGCGACAGAGCAACAACTAAATGTGCAGGCAGCAGGAGCCGGCATCTGCAGACGCTGGTAACCACAGTAAACATCGGGTAACCAAGGAGCCCTTACCTTGGTTACCCGATATTTACCTTCGTTACCAGCATCCGCCGCTCTCAGCTGTCAGTGCCGGCTCCTGCTCTGTGCACATGTAGCTGCAATACACATGAGGTAATTAACCCCATGTGTACTGTAGCTAGGAGAGCAGGGAGCCAGCGCTAAGCAGTGTGTGCGGCTCCCTGCTCTCTGCACATGTAGCTGCAGTACACATTGGGTAATTAACCCCATGTGTACTGTAGCTAGGAGAGCAGGAAGCCAGCGCTAAGCGGTGTGCGCTGGTAACCAATGTAAATATCGGGTTGGTTACCCGATATTTACCTTAGTTACCAAGTGCAGCATCGCTTCCACGCGGCTCTGCTGGCTGGGGGCTGGTCACTGGTTGCTGGTGAGCTCACCAGCAACTCGTGTAGCCACGCTCCAGCGATCCCTGCCAGGTCAGGTTGCTGGTGGGATCGCTGGAGCGTCGCAGTGTGACATCTCACCAGCAACCTCCTAGCAACTTACCAGCGATCCCTATCAGGTTGGATCGTTGTTGGGATCGCTGGTAAGTTGTTTAGTGTGACTGAGCCTTTAAGCTGGGTTTACACACTGCAACATCTCAAACGACATCGCTGTAACGTCACCGGTTTTGTGACGCAATAGCGATGTTGTTTGCGATGTTGCAGTGTGTGAAACACATCAGCGACCTGGCCCCTGTTGTGAAGTTGCTGATCGCTACAAATCGTTCAGGACCATTCCTAAGTCCTTTGTTTCCCGCTGTACAGCATGCATCGCTACAAAGTTTCAGTGTGTGAAAGACTTTGCAGCGACTTTGTTAGCAACTTCCCATTCAAAAAGCTGCTTATCAACGTCCCCAACAACCAGCTAGGTCGCTCTACAGGTCCGGATCGCTGTTGCGTTGTTGGCCAGGTTTGCCTGTTTGACAGCTCACCAGCGACTCAACAGAGACTTAGGGAGGTCGCTGTTACGTCACAAAACCGGTGACGTTACAGCGATGTCCTTTGCGATGTTGCAGTGTGTAAACCCAGCTTTAGTCTGCATTTTCTGTGGAGAGGCGTTTGCACTTATCAGTGATGATTGCCCCAGCAGAATTGATAACACACTCTGACGTCACACTAGCAGACTGCACAGACAAAAACAAAGAACCATTGCATCCAAATAAAGGCCCATCCTAATGAAATAAAGACAGACACCATTTTGTTGGCAGATATCGGTCACAGCTTTACTGATATATTATTATTTTACAAACTTTTCCAAACTCATTAAAACTTGTAACACATATTTTATAAACTTTTTTCAAACTCTTTAGAACTTGTAAAACATAACTTGACTCCAGGTGAGAAGGGACACTCTACCACAGGACCAAGGACTTCCGCTCTCTCACCAGAATGCTGTTGACACATGCTGCTGTGACTTCACTGTACAAACATTTAGAAACTGTTAACAAAAAAGAAAAACAAGTAAAAAACAAGCATTAACAATAGGGAGGGAGGGAGGGAGAGCTGCTCCGGATCCTGGGATACCAGGGGAAGAGGCCGGACACCGGCCCAGACCCCAATATATAGGTAGAAATTACACCCTATAGGTGGGATTGGGAATTCGGGAGGGGCGAGGATGGAGTCCCCTCCCAAACAAAGGAAGAGCAGGGCCTGGACGGGAGAGGGGGCTGGACAAAAACAGCATTGGAGGTTAACCCCTTGCTGCACAGTCTGGGGCAGTTTCATTATGCACTACACTGCCCACCAGACTGCACAGACAAAAACAAAGAACCATTGCATCCAAATAAAGGCCCGTCCTAATGAAATAAAGACAGACACCATTTTGTTGGCAGATATCGGTCACAGCTTTACTGATATATTATTATTTTACAAACTTTTCCAAACTCATTAAAACTTGTAAAACATATTTTATAAACTTTTTTCAAACTCTTTAGAACTTGTAAAACATAACTTGACTCCAGGTGAGAAGGGACACTCTACCACAGGACCAAGGACTTCCGCTCTCTCTCACCAGAATGCTGTTGACACATGCCAAGGAGGAGACCAGTCTCAAACTGAACTCCGACCCCCACCATTTGGAAAAAAGGCTTGCTCCAGGCCGTCATGGATCATAGATAAAATTGTGTCCAGACCGATATCTGCCAAGAGCACACCATCTTGAAGCATTAACCTTCGGTTGTCACCTTCCAACTAAAATCATCGGAGCAGACAACTGCCTGCTGATGGCAACCACTTCCAACAACCCAACCTCGAACCCAACCACTAAGCAGTTCGACAGAGTAGAATCCAAGATTGCAACTGTTACCAGCTCTCTGAACAGCCCAAAACACGTAGAAATGGCCAACAATCCAAAAACCTTTTTTTTTTTTTTTTTTTTTTTTTTTTTATAGCAATGCCGAACCTTTAAAGAAATTAACTAAAGTAAATGTGCTATAAAATTGGTTACTTCCTGCAATAAATCGTGCGATGCATATCTGACAAAAAAAGCAGAGCGCAATTTACCAATATGCACTGTATATCAGAGTCTGATAAGACCCGCCCTGGCAGCCTCAGTGGCTGCCACAATGAAAAGGAATGAGTCCCAAAGTGATCAGGGGGTGAAAAAACGGCAAGCGGTGAGGCAGCACCGAAAAAAAGGAGCGGTAAACTGGTACCTAGTAAGGGGGGACCATCCTAATAAACTAACAGTGAGGTACCAGTAGACCGACAAACAAAAATTCCATCAAACGCAAAGGGCAGGTAGGGCCAGGGGAAGGAACAGTCTAATCCCAGAATCTCTGGCCACTTGGTCAGTTTGGGCTCCTGAATGCGGATACGCATGAAGGGTTAATAAGTAGTATGGCACACAATTGAAGGCAACAAAACTATTCTTGGACGGTGTGGCGAGTTCGCTGACTCTGAGGGCCCAGAAAGGCCAAGTTAAAGGTTGTGGACAACAGGGATATCTCCCGTGGGATTGAACAAACAGCCTGCATAGTCAATTAACTGAAGAAGCATCAGGTAAAAAATTGGGATGCCTCTTATCTATGGATTGGTGGGACTTAAACCAGCCATTAAAGGGGTTTGCAAATAACAAAAGATTTAGTAACGTAGAACATCCCATCAAAAATGAAACAAAATACAAATAAATGCTTCTGGGCTACAGAGGCGAAAGAACCAAAGTTATAAAGGTGCATCAAATATTGGAGGGTAACCTCCGAACAGGTAAATTTATCAGAACCGAGGGACCAGCTACCAGCATACCTATACCTAACCACTGTTTCACGCCTATCCATAAAGTTGCCACTTTGAAGGGGGATCTGAAGTCCTAATCTCTGTCAGGAGTTGGTCCCGACAAGATCTCGCAGCGGTGTGGCAATGGCAACCCACCGGGCTGGCATTGGGTACCAGCTGAAAAATCCTGCAAACAGAAACGAGACAATCAATATGGAGCATTACTCTGAGAACCTGTAGCCCATGCTCGGATCCAAATGTGTATTGTATGCAGAGTAACAGCAAACAAAATATTACAGTTGGCTAGTGACTTGTGCCATAACTCCACAGCAATGACAATAGGGAACGATTCTGAAAGGGAAAAATTAGCAGTCAAACAAAAAGTTAACAAGGTGAGGGCCAGGTGCCCCGGCACCACTGATTGCCAAAAACAGCGCTAAAACCATCAGAAAAAAGAAGATTGGTGAGCAAAAATAAAACCTGGTTAGACACCACAGAACACATGTTGTACATACACTCATTAAAGGTGAAAAGGAATTGAGACCAAATCAGTAAATCAGAAGTAATACGTAATCCTGTGGTCAGGGTGAAGCGCCCCTCTGGTGAACACAATAATCCTGTGGTCAGGGTGAAGCGCCCCTAGTGGACAATGAGAGGCGGTGAACTGCATTTGGCGCAATGTAACTTTCCTGTAAAGACACAAATACTTATAACTATACTATGCCTGTAATTCTAATTAGCTCGGGCTGTAATTCTGACCTTTCTAATGCTGCGGTTCAGTAACATAACATCACATAAGCAACAAAATTGTCCAACAGAATTACCAATTAGACAAAGTGAATGTATTTTCATGGTATGTAGAAAATCCCTTTAAGACTGCACCGTACAAAAACAAAACCCACACTCAATTGAAACAGGGTCTGAATCTTTCGTGCCCTAAGTTTGTTTGGGGGCAAAGGGACAACAAACTCAATATCAACTGAAAAAAATTTCAAAAATTGTTTGCATTATCGAAGTCACTAGAGCAATTAAAGAAAATCATCAAGTAGTGAGTGACAAATTTTGAGACCGTCTCACACCACCGCACCCATTGAAGAAATGAACTGAAGAGTTTAAAAATAATGGAATGACATAAAGCATCCCATGGTAAGTAAAGAATCGTAATAAAAATTGCCCTACATGCAACAACCCAAACTATGGAACAGTACGGATGAACAGGTAACGGACAAAACACAGATTCGATATCAGATTAAGCAAAAGTGCACTGCGTCCGAACTCTCGTATAAGAGAAATTACACTGTAAAAAGACACAGAAATCAAAGCTTACTCAGGAGGGATACCATGATTAACCGACCCACCGTGTGGGTGAAATACAGTAGGTGGTGTATCAATTGAAATTTACCCGGTTCCGTTCCTTTTAGCGACAATAAGGGAGCAATTAGAAAACTTAAATAGAATAAATAAAGTGAAAGAAAAATACAAAACTGATATGACCAGCCACATCCTTATTGGGATATTTGTCAAGCCACAAGGGGCATCTCTGATACCTTTACCGGGGTCGTCTGAGACATTTGTACCATTTTACCGAGGACCTTGGAAGGAGGGTGAGGGCATCTAACAGCCAAATGGCTCCGCAGCAAGCAGAACACTCGTGCTAGGATTGCATAACCCAAAGAACTAGAAGTGTCAATCATTAAACAACCAACACGCTCCTGGGCGGCGCACGGCCACCATGGCTGGACCTTGTGAAGCTCCCGGCACAGTGGCCGTGGATTGAAAAGTGGTATACTGGCTTCTGTACGGTCATTAACCAAAGCCAGAAATCCATGGCTTGGACACTCAAACCAATGCCAGGGTGTAGGGGCAAGCCGATGCTGAAAATCCTCATAATACCAACTACACCCATAACCACCATGAGTTTATAGGAACTATAAATTAGGTATTGATAAATGAACATTTCAGGACCACGGTTGGGATGTTTCTGACCCAGGACTGAAAAACATGTAGCCAATTACTAATCGTTCTCGTGACCCTGGGTTTCTTATCATCAGTACTGGGACAAATATAAACGTGACTTAGTCGACATGATGCTATCACAGGGGGAGTATCCATCAAAGCACCACCGTTGACGTGACAGCACAAGACCGCCAGGCATCCTCGAAGCGCCCGATCTCTCAAACAATGAAGATGGAGAATGCCACCTTAAGGAGCTGCAATGCCTTAATCCCCCAAGCCTCCGTGAACACACCGGATGTTGATGTGGATGCCATCTCTGGGGAATTCGCCGTAGATACACCACCGCTGACGTGGGAAGGGGCATACCTCACATCCCCGGGCTGTTCAGTAGCAGACCAATTCCTCTGTGTCCTCGTAGGCTGCACCATAGATGTTCGTGCACACTCATCAGTCACCCTCGAGACGCTTGAGCCCTCAAAAGGAATTCGAAAGGCGACTTCTACCAGATGAGTGTGAACGCCGGCTTCTGTGTGTACGGGAGAAGTTACGTGAAGAATGCCTTAAGCGCCTCCTGCACCGATCCGGCAAGCGACGCTGATCATGCAGATCCGACCGATGCAAGGCCATGTGCCCACGCTGCGTTCTATCCCTACAGAAATTTCCGCAGCGATCTGAACAGCACAAGTGCGCCCCAAACCGCCGCAGAAACAGTCCGTACTGAAAAGCCGATTTCATGCGCTCCGCACGCAGCCCCCCCCATAGACAGAGCGGGGGCTACATGCAGAGCGCACAAAAGAAGCGACATATCACTTCTTAGAACGCAGCGCCCCGGCAGTAGCCGAAGCGCCGCGTTCCAATACACCATGTGGGCATGAATTATGCACAATCTTCATAGATTGTGCTGGGGACGCAGGACGCATGCAGCCAAGCTGCGGTGCAGAACGCAGCGTAACTGCATGAAAACACGCCACGTGGGCACATAGCCCGACGCAGAGGGGAAGCGGGACCGATCACTGGTAGGACATAAGCAGGACCCCTGTGGTCTGCAAGGATTTAGACATTGTGAAAGTAGCTGTGGATGTGAAGAAGAGGACAGCTTGGGCATCAAGGGTTAATTGAGAACGTGGCAGACCATCACAGGTATGCAGCACAGGAGGTGGGTTAGGGGTGGGGGGTGGTGTTCACTGTTTGGAGGCTCTGAGCCAGGGATGCAGGCTGGTGAGCAGACACACTGCCCAAAACCTGCAGAAGGGAAGTGGTGTCATTGTCCATGGCAGTATATGAGGGATTAAAGTAATACTGCTGTGATGCTAATGCACTAGAAGTGCTGGGAGCTGCAGGGGAGATGAAGGGGGCGTGGAGCAAACTATGCTGTGTAAAAACAACAGGGAGGGGGGCTGAGGGAGCAACAGTTGTGAGATGTTTATTAAAGCCTGCCTGCAGTGCTAAAAGCAGGGACAGGAAAAGCAGGGATGCATGTGGAGCAGGGGCCCGAGGGAAGCACCTAGGAGAAGACACACTTCCCCGGCAGGTGCTGCAGGGCTCTGCAACATAGCCTCTAGCTGTGACTGAGGAGAGCTGAGCTCCACAAATAAATGAGCCAGTCATCCCTAACCTTCATGCCACGCATGGGCCTGCAGCGTCTCAAGGATGTGAAGGTCCATCGGGTTTCTCCTGCTTCCACCAGGCAGAGCTGCTCCGGATCCTGGGATACCAGGGGAAGAGGCCGGACACCAGCCCAGACCCCAATATATAGGTAGAAATTACACCCTATAGGTGGGATTGGGAATTCGGGAGGGGCCAGGACGGAGTCCCCTCCCAAACAAAGGAAGAGCAGGGCCTGGACGGGAGAGGGGGCTGGACAAAAACAGCATTGGAGGTTAACCCCTTGCTGCACAGTCTGGGGCAGTTTCATTATGCACTACACTGCCCACCAGCCGGGCTGGCCAGCACCTCCCAGGCATATAAGGAAAGGTTTGGCCAAGTGATCAGCTTGGACACAAAATAATTAAAGGGAACTGAAGCGTCAGAAAGGACACAGGTATTGTCACTTAGGTACCCCTTGACCATGTTGTGCAACTTCTCCCTCCTTGGCATTGTTACAGGCACAGATAACCCTTGCTGATGAGCTGGTTTAATGAAAATGGCCAAGTTTGCTCACATTTTCTCCCTACTTCTGTTGGACCTGGTGATCATGTCTCTCCCCATTAATCCTTGGTGTTGAAGAGTCAGTAACTCTGCCACCAGCGTTGTCTGAGGGGGATGTTTTCAGCAACTGATCTACAACGAATGACACTCTTGAAGGCTTCCATTGTGCAACCCTTTGGTGGCTGAAAAAGCAGAGAAGGAAATGTCTCCTTGTACAGTGGGTTCAGAAAGGTGGCCAACCAGTATAGGTTGTTGGAAAAAATTTGTATCACACGAGGGTCTTGCCACAGACACACATGAATTGTGCTATTTGGGCCAAGCTGCAAGCAGACAAAGGTTCTGTATCCCCAGCAGGAGGAACAATACCCATTCTCTCCTCACATTGACTCGCCGCCTCCTCCTCCTCCTTCAACTCAATTTTGTATTGTCTCATATTGTCTGTACATGTCCCCTCTGAATTGTAAAGCGCTGCGGAATATGGTGGCGCTATAGAAATAAAACTTATTATTATTATTTAACTCCTCCTCTCCAGCTAATCCATGCTGGACAGACATGATGCTGGGATTGAGAGTCCTCTGTGTAGCATTGGGAGTCCCCTCAGTAGCACAGAAAAACAAGTCCTCTCCCTCCTTATCCTCCTCATCACCACCCAATGTTGCCTCAGAATGTTGGTTGGGCTGGGTAGTATCACTCATTGGGAAATCAGGTTAAATAACTCAAAGCTTCCTCTTATGCAGTGATTGTTTCAACAGACAGAGCAGCGGGATGGTTAAGCTGATAATAGCCTGATCACCGCTCACAAGCGTAGTGCAGTACTGAAAGAACTTTGGCAGCTACAGCCAAGAGATCACGGAAATATTGTGTTCCCACAAGCCTAAATGGCAAAATCTCCACGGCTAGCATTTTGGCAATATGCGAGTTTAGGTTTTGTACCTGTGGTTGCGTGGCTGTGTATTTACGCTTTCCTTCAAAGCTCTCAGGTACGGACAACTAGACGCTTCTCTGGGACAAGGAAGTGGATGTCATCCAAAACATGTATAAGTAAGAGCAGTCCCTCCCAAATGTATGTTACTGGGCCACCTCAGGCCCTCACCAAACTCAGCTTACCTGACACCTGCAGGCCCTCTGAAAACTTGAATTGAGGGCCACACAATGACATGGAGGAGGAGGAGGGTAAAGCCCAATGCCACAATGTGCACATTGTAAACTGCTATTGTGCCGCCCCTGTGCCCAGCAGCCTGCCGCTGTTCGGGTCCGAACCTTCCGGTGGGTGGCTCGAGGGTCTCCGGACCCGGGGGTCCTGCGGACACTCCGAATAAAATGGGGGGATTGGTGTAGAAATGTAGATTTACGGGCTGAGCCGTATACAGTTCGTGACGCCACCCACGGTGTGTGGTGAGGTTGGGCACCACCGCTGCTGTTACAGGGCACCCGGGGGAGATGTTGCGCAGCAAGTTGTTAACCCCTCCGTGGGTAGGGATGGTGGCCCCGGGACCCGTTGGGCTTCGGTGCAGGGAGATGGGCGACCGCAGAGGGTACTGGTGTACTCACTATTAGAATGAAACACTCGAGTCTCTGGTAAACCAAGGTGATGGTGGTCGGTGCCCGCAGCCGGCTGCATTCTGGTTCCTCACCCGGGTGGTGGTCTCCGTCTTTCTCCTGCACCTTTTTAGTAGGATGGACTGCCTGTGCTTGCAACTCCAGGAGTCCGGTCTCAGCTGGATGTGGCCTAAGGAGCCCTTGCCCCCAGATGCTGGCCCGTGGGATCTCTGAGCCTTGGCGGTGGCCTGTTTATCCCCCTCGGTGGGCTGTTGTTTTCTATTAGGGACTTTGGGTGGGACAGGACCTCTAGTCCTGGCCGCAATCAGTTAATTAACTAGTACCAGTAGCTTCTGGGCCTAGTTTCAGGGTCTGAGTACCCCCCTGGTGCTCCGGTTTCCGAGACGGTTCCCTGGGTCGGTACCGGCGAGCCAATACCTTGCCCCGGTCCACCTCGGTTCCACCGAGCCGTCTTCCCGGCTCCTGCAGAAAGAGGCCTCCTTCTGCCTCCTAGCCAAAGGCACCAGGGCTTCTACCCTGGCACCTGTCAAATTGGGATCTTCGCCTCTGCTGGAGCTGCACACAGCTCCAGCCCACACTCCTCTCCAACTTGAACTCCAAAACAGATCTCTCTACTTTCTCGCCCCAGGCTGTCTAGACTCCTTGGTGGGCGTCTTCCAACTGCCTGGTTCTGCCCCCTGGTGTGTCTATCAGGCCCTGGGGGTGGTGACTAGGGTTTAAAATGGTTGGCTGCTGTCACCTGATGTGGGAAGGTGTTGTGTAAGGGCCTATTTGTGACTACCTGGCCCGGCCAGGGCGTCACACTATGGAATATGTATTCCATCATCTGAGTCTCAATGGGGGAGGGACTGCCCAAATGTAAAAGTAAGAGCAGTCCCTGCCAAACATATGTTACTGGGTCACCACTGGGCTCTCACCAAACTCAGCTTTCCTGACATCTGCCAGTCCTTTGAAAACTTGAATTGAGGGCTGGAAAATGACATGGAAGAGGAGTAGAAGGAGGAGAGGGTAAAGCCCAATGCCACAATTGGCACATTGTAAACTGCTATGGAATATGTATTCCATCATCTGAGTCTCAATGTGGGAGGGACTGCCCAAGTGTATAAGTAAGAGCAGTCCCTCCCAAACATATGCTACTCGGCCACTTAAGGGTTCCTCACCAAAATTAGATTTCCTGACATTTGCAGGCCCTCTGAAAACTTGAATTGAGGGCCGCAGAATTACCTGGAGGAGGAGGGGAAGGTTAAAGCCCAACGTTACAATGGGCATATTGTAAACTACTATGGAATATGTATTCCATCATCTGAGTCTCAATGGGGGAGGGACTGCCCAAATGTATAAGTAAGAGCAGTCCCTCCCAAACGTATCTTACTGGGCCACCTAAGGGCCCTCACCAAACTTAGCTTTCCTGACACCTACAGCCCCTCTGAAAACTTGAATTGAGGGCCGCAGAATTACATGGAGGAGGACGAGGAAGTTAAAGTCCAACGCTACAATGGGCGCATTGTAAACTATGGAATATGTATTCCATCATCTGAATCTCAATGAAAGAAGGACTGCCAAAATGTATAAGTAGCAGGAGTCCCTCCAAAACTTATGTTACAGGACCACTTGAGGCCCCTCAGGTGAATGTTCAACATACCAACAGGCACGTTCTAGCTGGCCTTGTAAAGTACTGGGGAACAGCTAACTAGAAATTATGTATGACAGAGGGATCTACAAAATGTCAGGGCCCTCCCAGATGTAAAAGTAAAAAAAGTAAAAAAAACTACATGTGAACAAACACTAAAAGGGATATTTTTTTTCTCTCCAGTTTATTTAGCCTTATATACAAGTGATTATGCAGGAAAGACTGTTTTTTAGCCTTTTTGGTCTGTAAAATGCAATTTAGGTTAGGTTTGGTAGGTGTTCTTATGCATCTGTAAAAGTGGCGTAATACTGTGACATCCTTATTCCCAGAAACAATATGTGAGTCAGAAATACATGCAGGTATATTCTCCAGGGTTTCCCCATTCAGTTTCATCACTTTCCCATCCATTTCAGCCTTTTCCTCAGGCCCCCAGACGTCTATGTTGAGTCCAGCAAAAAATTACTTGCATTTCCCATTGACTTGCATTGTACTCGCTATTCGGAACGAATACACAAGTATTACAAAGTACTCGTTACAAGTGTAGTCATTACGAATATTACGGTACTCGCTCATCTCTAGTGAAAGTGTATCTGTCATTTCAATTTTTATTTCATAAATGAATAGTACACATGAAAATAATCAACTTTGTAATATATCTATCACATCTCCACCAAAGCCTGCTCCTGCAACATCTGCTGCTGTTATCAGGCTCTGCCATATTCACTCTGTAGATGGCGCTAGTGATAGAGAAATCAAAGCCAGAAACTCTGGACAGCATAGGCTTTGCCCATCCAGTACGGTTAGAGTGGCTGGGACCTGCAGTTCATTCCAATCTCACAGAGTGGGTTGTGTGCTGTCCAGCTGAAGTTGCCAGCTCTTGGCTTCAGCCTATTAGAAGGCGACCATTCCTGCCTCTGGTTCATACCTCTGGATGGCAGCCCATCCATAGGCAGTAATCTTCTGGACTCCATTGTAAATCCAGATCCCAGTGTAACGGGGTGCCAGGGGTGCCTCTGGCCTTGTAGTCGTGGCCCTTGCAATCAGGCTTACCCCTGGCTCCACCGTCACTATGGGGACAGGAGATGACTTGGTGGGGCAGAGTGTGGTGGTGATGCAGATGTTATCCGGCGCACAAACACTCTTCAGGCAGGGTTCGATGCAATGAACAAACATTCTTTTATTCTTCACAAAGTCCCAAACAAAGCAATAAAGGTGATGATACGCTTTCTTAGCTGGGGGAAGCCTGTCCTTGCGTCCCCTCCAGTGGGGATGTGCCTGGCTACTCCACTTCGCCCGGCTCCCACTTCTGGCTACCCACAGCCCGGACCCACACCGGACTGCTTCACACTATGAGGTTCCGCCCGCTCCTTTTCTCACCGGCTTCCCTGATTTCCAGCTCCCACACTCTGCCCCGGCTCTGCTGCTCCGCTCCTGTCCCCGAGACGACTGCTCCCTTGATCTAATCTTTTCCTCACACCCTTGCTCTCTCCTCCCCTTGTCTCTGCCGGCTCCTCCTCCCCGCTGTGGTGACAGCCGTCCCACCCGGCCACTAGGGGTACCCTAACACTATACACATGCACATACAAATAAAACATTTTTATTAATAACATTTCCGGGTTAACTATGCTCCCTTTTGCAGGGGGTCTGCTCACCCACTGCATACCTCCCCTCTTAAAACCCGAGCCTCCCGGCACGGCTCTTACTTAAAACACACAGAAGCACGTAAAGTCTGCAATACCGTCCACAATAGGCGCAGCACCCACACAGAGGGCTCCAGTGTGCCCAGTTCTCCTCCTCTGGACGGCCACCAGTGTGCGCAGCTCTCCTCCTCTGGACGGCCACCAGTGTGCGCAGCTCTCCTCCTTTGGACGGCCAGCAGTGTGCCCAGTTCTCCTCCTCTGGACGGCCACCAGTCCCGCGCAGCACTCCTCCTCTGGACGGCCACCAGTGTGCGCAGCTCACCTCCTCTGGACGGCCACCAGTGTGCCCAGTTCTCCTCCTCTGGACGGCCACCAGTCCCGCGCCCGGCGGTTTCTGCAGCGCTCCCGGTCCTTCTTTCAACTAGCGCCCGGAGGCTCAACAGCGCTCCCGGTCTTAGATGGGCGCCCGGAGGCTTGGCAACAGCGCTCCCAGTCTTAGATGGGCGCCCGGAGGCTTGGCAACAGCGCTCCCGGTCTTAGATGGGGCGACTGCCCGTACAAACACACAGAAGGGAGCTCGTCCCGTGAAACTTTAAAAGAACTTCTGCCGGCTAAACGGCGCCGGACTTAAACAACAGATCAGCAGTGGTGACTTACTCTGGGGGCCAGGCCCTCTTCCATTCCTCCGCTTGGGCCTGGATGTATGCCCCCAGGGATTGTCCCGGCTGCTGACGGATCCTCTGGAAGGACGCAGGGGCGTAGGGTGGCTCCACAGGCGCAGCTGCTGCAGCTCCTCTCGGTGGTGAAGGCGTCGCTGCCCCTGACAATCTTGCTGGTAACGGCGGCGGTGTCAATGCTGAGACTGGGTAGAGTGGAGGCGGGTCCTCGTTTCCCGCTCCTAAACAGACTCCACCCCCAGCCCCACGCATCATCTTGACTCCTCCGCTGAGGTACTTCTTTTTCTTCTTCTTCCATGCCCTGGAGCTGGCGCCTCCCCTCTTTGGGCGGAGTACTCCATGCTTTCTCTTCGGCACCGGCCAGCCTCAGGCTCTTCTTTCGGCGCCAACTTTCCGCGCCTTTTCTTCCTCACAGATAACGGCCTCCTTGCCGCCATCTTGTACCCGGTCCAACGCTACGGGTACTAGGTTCTCTTCCCACCACGGGACTGGAAATCCTGTATCACGGTCCGGATCCTGTGCTTCAGGCACGACCCCGATCTCCAGCCTCCTGGGTTCCTGGCAGGGGAATCGCATCCTGCCGACTACGCCACATGTAACGGGGTGCCAGGGGTGCCTCTGGCCTTGTAGTCGTGGCCCTTGCAATCAGGCTTACCCCTGGCTCCACCGTCACTATGGGGACAGGAGATGACTTGGTGGGGCAGAGTGTGGTGGTGATGCAGATGTTTATCCGGCGCACAAACACTCTTCAGGCAGGGTTCGATGCAATGAACAAACATTCTTTTATCTTCACAAAGTCCCAAACAAAGCAATAAAGGTGATGATACGCTTTCTTAGCTGGGGGAAGCCTGTCCTTGCGTCCCCTCCAGTGGGGATGTGCCTGGCTACTCCACTTCGCCCGGCTCCCACTTCTGGCTACCCACAGCCCGGACCCACACCGGACTGCTTCACACTATGAGGTTCCGCCCGCTCCTTTTCTCACCGGCTTCCCTGATTTCCAGCTCCCACACTCTGCCCCGGCTCTGCTGCTCCGCTCCTGTCCCCGAGACGACTGCTCCCTTGATCTAATCTTTTCCTCACACCCTTGCTCTCTCCTCCCCTTGTCTCTGCCGGCTCCTCCTCCCCACTGTGGTGACAGCCGTCCCACCCGGCCACTAGGGGTACCCTAACACTATACACATGCACATACAAATAAAACATTTTTATTAATAACATTTCCGGGTTAACTATGCTCCCTTTTGCAGGGGGTCTGCTCACCCACTGCACCAGGATAGGGGTTAAAGGGTGTCAGGGTTTCTTGGGATTATGACAAACTGAGTGGCTTGTGCCTAGTCTCCTCGAGATAGTCGTTTTGAGCCAGTGGCCTCTGAAAGACATCACAATATCTTATCAGGCAAATTTGCTTTTTTTTCTCTGTCAGAATTGATCAGACTTTATAAAAATTCTTAATTCTGAGGTAAAATGTTATGTGCACAATAGTGCAAATGTGCTAAATACCTACATCCTTAACAAACCAGGGGAAGGTGCAGAGTAAAATTAGGTAAACCAAAAGTAAATAATAAACCAGAAGAAACACAAGACCAACAGGCTATTGGGTCCACTTTAGAAATATCATCAGCAGGGAATGGAAGCCTGGGGAGGGTTAAATATTGATACCCGACGGGTGATAGTGCAGACCAAATTACAAAATAGGAAACACTTGTTGGCAGGAAGAAAATGAATACCAAACGTGTAAAAGACAGAGGCTAATAATTCAGCACCTGGACAGCAACAAAACCTGACTGTGGTCCAGGACAGGAGGCAGCCGGATCAAATCTGAGACATGGCAGAAGATCAGTATTCAGTGATGACCTTTCCATTACTGAGATAGGAGATGACAGTTGATACTGATTAGATTCTATGAAAATGGGAGGAGCAAAAGGCAGAGCTCCGCCCTTTTCTAGCTTAATAGAATCTCATCAATAACCACCGCCATCTCCTATCTTAGTAATGGAAAGGTCATCACTGAATACAGATGTTACCTCAAAATTGATAAGTTTGATGATGACTGATCATTTCTGGCAGAGAAAGAAGCAGATTTGTCTGATAAGATACATTACACAGTTGCTTATTTTGATGTGCACTATTGATGTATGAAATTAAAATTAAAATGAATGTTACGCTTTAAGTGTCGATCACAAGCTGTGCATGAGACAGGACTAGTCTGTTGAGCTATTTATTTTACTGGACTAGTCTTGCCTCAGATCTGCTCACAACAACTCTATGGGCATGACTGACAATCCCTGATATGATAGGACCATTATGTACATTCTTTAATAACACCCAGGAAGGAGTGATCCCATGCAGGACTAGTCCAGTGACTGCTGCCTCCCTGTGCATTTCCGTTATCTAATGCATTGCAATAAAATGAACTGAAGATATTGCTGTATTGTATGAAAATGTTAATTTCTCAGACAGTATATTGGAAAATTGATGAAAGTATGATTGTTGATCTGGAGACAGGGATTATAATTATGAAACCAAAAAGGGTGTTTCTGCACACAAAAATTTCATCCAATAACCATCATGTTTTTAGAAAAAATATCAAATTTTATTCCATCATAATTGAAGTATAACATTATATTACTTTATTAATTGCTGGTATACACAGAGTTAAAAAACCCTACCCCATAAAAACAACCAATGAAAACAACTGGTGCATTGTGGAACAGGACATAATATCAAAAAATTCATGCATCATGCACACATATGAGTTCCTGGGTATAAATGGGCACGGGCACATCCAGTGATTGCCCACTACTGTGTTAAAGTGCCAAAAAAGGGGCTCAAAATATTTTAGATCTTAAACCTGCAATTTGCATTCCATATTGCGACCAAATCTATAACTATGTGGGTGAAATAAGGCTATTTCCTAGTTGACAGAGTTGATATATACATCATCTATAGGGGACATCATTCAAAACCAATATATATATATATGATGCAATCCCTCCTATTAAAGGGAAAAAGACCTTTTCAAATGTTGACAAAATTGTGTTATTGCATAGAGTATCTCCCAACATTTAAACATATTGCATATTTTATCAGATATTTGCCTTGGATTGTAAATGAGTTACCCCCATCAGAGTTGAAAATAATTCAGAGGGCCAAGGTTGATATCCCCGGCAGGTGAGTCACAACAACCAGCACCTCAATGTACACTGGTACATAAAGAAACAACCACGATGATAGTGCTTCCCATATCACATATATAATTGTGAGTTGCTAGATACAATTGTAAATAGGTGAAAACACCTCCGGAGATTTCCCACAAGATCTTAAGTTTAAAGGAAAAAACACCTCCATTGAGATCATAGGGATTATAATTATGTTAAGGAGCTGAAAGGCAAGAGATGTGCCAATGAGCTGGTTGTAGGAGGCTGAGGGAAAAGGAGAGGTGACGGGGAAAAAATTATTTCTGGATAGTGTCTCTGCAGATATACACAACAATATTTTTACTATTTTTTACATCATATTTTATTAGATTATTTCACACTCATTATACCCAATTCTAGACACTATTTTTCTGTCATGCAATTAATATTCAGTTATTTTCTTATCTCTTTTTAATGTATTCACTCAATCCTTACACATCTTTCACATTCATTTTATGTACTCATACATTATTTTTTTATTGATTTATTTATTAATTTTTAACAATTTTTTTTTTTTTCATTTTTTTTTTATTTTTCATCTTCATGCATTAATTCTCCAAATTTATTCCCGATATAAACATACACATATATGGGATAACTCATTCCTTTTTAGATCAGAATTTAAATGTACCTTCCAACATAACTATTCATACATGCCTTTTCATTATAAGATATCTAGACAATATTTAGGATGCATTATATTTCTAAATCACTAGATGGCAGTACAATCTTTTAGAAATTTTGATATTGATGTTTTCAATGCCATTAGTTTCAAAAGTTGTCAGATTTAGTTATAAAATTAGCCTTTTCTTAATAATTTTCAGCTCCAGAAATCAAATCTGAGAAGCAAAAGTTTTAGTTGACTTGTTCTTATAATATCAAAGAGTTTTCATTTTACTGCTACATATAATTAATGCTTAATTGTGTCAATACCTTGGAACATTATTATTTTAGCAACTATAAAGATGCAGAATATTTGTTATGCCAATTTTCTGATATTTATTTAGATGATATTTAGCAACAATTCAAATAATTAAAACCTGTCTAAACACTTGTGAATTATAAACAGTTCTATACATTTTTTTCTTGTCCAACATTAATTTGTAAGCATTCATGGATTCGATTTTCCTTGGTATCTTTTCTCCACAGCTGCAATATCTTGGTGAAATCTCTCACGGTGCTCGTCGCTCACTGCTCCGCAGTTTTGGGAAGAAAAGTCTATATGCAAATGTAAGAAATAATCTTTAAGTCCTTGTTTTGTTTTGAGGAGATATTCCAACAACTCTTCATAGTTATCTAGATACGTATATAGACGCCTCTCCATTACTAAGCCCTGAGATTGATGCCAGCTGCCAATTCACAGCTGACATCAACCCCAAAAGTATTACTACAATTGCCACCGCACCAGGGCATTTGGGACGAGCCAAGCAAAGCACCAGAACTGGAGCATCGAATGGATACACCACTTCTGGAGTGGTTGTAGGGTGCTATTTTCAGGCTGAGAGTTGCCAAATTACCATGGGCCTTCCCAGCCTGATAATACCAACTGTCAGCTATCTTCTTTACCTTAGCTGGTTATCAAAAATAGTATCAAGCCCACAACATTTTTAAAATTATTTATTTAAATCATTTAAAAAAACGACTTGGGATCCCTTCAATTTTTGGTAATCAGGAAAGGTATAGCTGACAGGTGAGGGTTGCAGCCCCCAGCTGTTTGCTTTACCTGTTCTGGTTATCAAAAATAGGTAGAAACCCGTCACTTTTTTTAAAAAAAAAAAAATTACCTAACTACATTTGTTTGCAGGGCAATTGCCACGATTTTGCTTCTGTACCGCTACCCGTGCCAACGGCCGAGCCGCTTGGATCCAGAACCGCGGTGGATCGAGGGGTCTCCGGACCCGGGGGGTCATGCGGAAACTCGAATTTAAAAGGGGGGGATATGTACAGGGGGTTAGAAGTTCGTGACGCTACCGATGGTGTGTGGTAAGATGGAGTACCACCGCTGCTGTTGGGAGCGCCCGGTGGCGGTGGTATGGCAGCAAGGTGTTTAAACCCTTGGGGGGTTTGCCCCGAGGCCCGGTGATAGTAGTGAAGGGGTGCCGTTGGGGAGGAAAGGGTTTTCTGTGTACTCACTCAGTACAAGAATACTGACACCGACACCATGTAAACCAGAATTCTGAGCACCACTGCAGCAGGGAGGGAGCACGCGTGGATCCGTGCCCCTTGGTGTTGCTCGTTAGCCTGTGACTTTTTCCGTGGCACTCTCCTCACTATTTGGACCCTGTAGTGTGGAACTAGTTGGGTCCCGCTCACCCGTATGGCTAACGGAGTGAGCTCACTCTCAGGGTTCACGCTTGGGATTTTCTGGACTATGTATTGGGAAAGTCCTATCCCTTCGTTGCGCTAGTACCCCGATTTTGGAGCGGGTGGAGGATGAATCTTGAAGACTTCACCCTCGTCGGGTAAATTACCGGGCTGCGTAATGCTACTTCCTGGCCTAGGGTCCCCGTACCCAGTCATGCCCTGGCCCCTGCCCGGAGATGGCTCAAGGCCGCCAGCTGTCCTCCTCGGCAGATCTGTGCTCCTTGACAAGATCCCCTGCGACCAGGGTTCCAGCTCCTACCAGGCCCAGACCAACGTCTGCCACCTAGTATTCTACAGGGAGCCCTGCTCCTGACCTCCTCCAACCACTTGTGACCTCTCCTCTAGAGTGTCACCGCACACTCTCCTATTCCTAACACTTCTGACTCCCCCCCACCAACCCACCAAGTGGCTAGCCCTATTCTCTTCAGGCCCCCCAATGGTGTGTCTGGTGGGTGTAGTGCAGCGTGTTCCTAGGGTTTTGACTAGCTCTGCTCTTAGCAACACCGAAGGACAGGGATCCATAACCAAGGAGGATTTGGAAACTGTGCAGAAGGGCAGATTGCACAATACCCTGTGACTCCCTGATAGTCCAGGGCGTCACACTTCTTTTTGCAGCCCTCGAGCCCTTACTACGACTATTTTACAGCCATTTTACAGCACACAAATTCCGTCCATTACCTCAAGTTAAAAATCCGGTCCATTATATCAAAGTTAAAAATCCATCTTCAGAAACCTTGAAGTTCCTTTAACCTCGATTCACAATATAATCAAGAAGTTTACAACCCGTGGCACTGTAGCTAATCTCCCTGGATGTGAACAGCACTGAAAAATTGATGAAATGTTGCAACGCAGGATAGTCAGTATGGTGGATAAGCAACACCAATCAAGTTCCAACGATATCCAAGCTGTTCTACAGGGTCAGGGTAAATCAGTGTCAGCGTGAGCTATCAGTCGATATTCAAATTAAGTTAAAAGTTATGGCTGATAGACACATAAAGTAGATTGCAGTTTGCCAAAACGTAAGTAAAAATCATTCTGTGAAAGTGTCTTGTGGACAGATAACACCAAGATACAGCTTTTGGTAAAGCATATCATTCTACTGTTTACTGAAAATGGAATGAGGCCTACAAAGAAAAGAACATAGTTCCTACAGTCAAATATGGTTGAGGTTCAAAGATGTTTTGGGTTGTTTTGCTGCCTCTGGCACTGGTGTGAGGGCCAGGGAGGACTGGTAGGCCCAGGAGGTGGATCCACTGGACCGAGCACCCCACCTGGAGGGCAGGGTACATGGTAGCTGGAGCACTAACGTGGCAGGAACGGGTGCAGGTATCAGGAAGCAAAGACAGGACCAGGTCACTAAGGTCACAGCGTACCTTAAGGCAGTAATAGGAAACAGGAACAAAGACCTGAGCACTTAGCTCACAAGACAAGGCATAGAAACACAAGCGATGATCAGGCGCCGCCCACATGGAGAGGCCAGTCTTATATACTCAGCACAGCCTCAGGTCATTTCCTATTGCAGCAGTGCTGGGGCTATAAGACCAGGTGAGTGGGCGCGGCCCGGTCCTATACAGAACATTAGTGAGAATCAGACTCCTGAGACCAGGAACAGGAGTCTGGGGAGCAAGAGCGGGAGCGGCAGCCATGACCGGTGGACACGTGGACTGGATCAGTGGGTAAGGAGTGGTGCTGGGACACGGGGAGCGTGACAGTACCCCCCCCTTGAAGCCCCCCCTCTCCTTAGCCGAGACATTAAGGCGCACCGAAGAGAGGCAGCAACGTACTTCCGGGACAACCAGGACCGGGCCTCAGGACCACAATCCACCCACTTGACCAGGAAGGACTGCTTACCCCGGACCGTTTTCATGGCCACTATGTCCCGTATCAGGGAACCCATGTCAGCGGCAAGGGAGGCAACGGAAAGGGAAGGACAGTCAGAAGCAAAACTGGAATCTTGGACGACCGGATCGGGCGTCTCGGACCGGGTATCAGACAATGTCTCATCCTGGGCAGCCGGTGGAGTCAAAGTCTCATCTCCAGAAGATAGTGGAATCAAGGTCTCAGAGACTGGGGACGATGGAACGACACTGGATAGCGTCGTCTCTTCTTCAGGGGTCGGTGGTTCCAACGGTTCAGGTGACAGGGACCGAGGAACAGGCTGTAGGCAGTGGTCATGACACAAGGGACTCCAGCGGGTAATCGCGCCAGAGCGCAACTAATAACAGGGTCATGGAGTTTCAGCCAGGGCAGGCCCAACAGGAGCTCAGGAGCCATCCTCGGGATCACATAGAAGGCGATGGTCTCCGTATGCGAAGTGCCAACCTGGAGGCTCACAGGCTTGGTTCGTAGAGCGGTTTGCCGTCCACTGAGGCGAACCAGAGAGGCTTCCTCAGCGGGGTGACAGGGACCTGGTATTTGTCTACCGTGGCCAGGTGAATAAAGTTGCCTGCTGCCCCAGAATCGATGTGGGCCTCAGCTGAAAACCGGGTCCCCTCTGTCGTCACCCGGACAGTCTGTTTAACTGGAACCAAAAGGGATTTCGGTGGCAAGGGTGGCGGTTCCCACCATCCCTTGGACCTGGGGTCTACCTGGTTTCACCTGGCAAGAACGGAGCATATGTGAACCGTCTCCGCAATAGAAGCACAGGCCCCGGGCGAGCCGTTCTGCACTGCGTTGCTTGGCTTGGGTCAGACGGTCCACTTGCATGGGTTCTGGCGATAAGTCACGGAAAGGCAGGGACGAGGGAGCGGTAGATCTCTGTGGGGGCAAGATGTGGAGAGGTGGTCGCTTCTCCCGGACTACCTCCTGGGCACGCTCCTGAAAACGGAGGTCAATCCGAGTGGCCAGGGAAATCAAAGCGTCCAAGGTACGGGGACCGTCACGGCCGGCGAGTTCGTCTTTGATGCGTCCAGAGAGACCCTCCCAAAAGGCTGCCGTTAAGGCCTCATTGTTCCAGCCCAGCTCCAAAGCGAGCGTGCGGAACTGTATGGCATACTGGCCGACTGTTTGGGTCCCTTGGCGTAGCCGGAGGAGCGTAGAGGTCACTGCGGTAGTTCGTCCGGGTTCGTTGAAGGTGCTCCTGAAGGCTCGCAGGAAGTCCTGGATGTCGGTGGTCATCGGGTCCTCATTTTCCCACAGGGGGTTAATCCAGGCCAGGGCTTCGCCTTCCAGGTGTGACATCAGGAACGCCACCTTGGCCTGGTCTGAGGCAAACAAGTGCGGGAGCAACTGGAAGTGCAGGGAGCACTGGTTCAGGAAACCACGGCAGGACTTGGGATCCCCTGCATAGCGAGGCGGAGCAGGGAGGCGAAGTTGTGAGGCTGTGGAGGAACCTGGTTCAGACCTGGAGACTGGTTGCTGCGTGGACTCAGACGAGGCGGCGGTCTGCAGCGTATATAACCGGTGGTCCACGGACGCCAGGAATTTCAGCATCCGGTTCAGGGTTTCACGCTGTTGTGCCAGCTCCTGGCGCAGCTCAGCCAGCTCTGATGTTTGCGCTCCAGCGGGATCCATGGCCTGTGCTCCAGCGGGATCCATGGCCTGTGCTCCAGCGGGATCCATGGCCTGATCATACTGTGAGGGTCAGGGAGGACTGGTAGGCCCAGGAGGTGGATCCACTGGACCGAGCACCCCACCTGGAGGGCAGGGTACACGGTAGCTGGAGCACTAACGTGGCAGGAACGGGTGCAGGTATCAGGAAGCAAAGACAGGACCAGGTCACTAAGGTCACAGCGTGCTTTAAGGCAGTAATAGGAAACAGGAACAAAGACCTGAGCACTTAGCTCACAAGACAAGGCATAGAAACACAAGCGATGATCAGGCGCCGCCCACATGGAGAGGCCAGTCTTATATACTCAGCACAGCCTCAGGTCATTTCATGTTGCAGCAGTGCTGGGGCTATAAGACCAGGTGAGTGGGCGCGGCCCGGTCCTATACAGAACATTAGTCAGAATCAGACTCCTGAGACCAGGAACAGGAGTCTGGGGAGCAAGAGCGGGAGCGGCAGCCATGACCGGTGGACACGTGGACTGGATCAGTGGGTAAGGAGTGGTGCTGGGACACGGGGAGCGTGACAACTGGGTGCTTTGACTGTTCAAGTTATCATGAAATCTGAAGATTATTAAAAGATTTTTGGTCGCAATGTAGTGCCCAGTGTCAGAAAGTTTAATTGGTGTCCTAGGTCATGGGTCTTCCAGGAGGACAACGACCCCAAACATACTTCAAGATGCACCCAAAAATAGATGGAAACCAAGCGCTGGACTTGTTCTGAAGTGGCAGCAATGAGTACAGATCTAAATCCCATTGAATACCTGTGGAGAGATCTTAAAATTGCTGTTAGTAGAAGACAGCCTTCAAATATGAGAGACCAGGTGCAGAATCCAAAACTCCAGTGGATATCAGTAAGGATGGGCGAACACGAACTGTAAAGTTTGATGTCTGTACCGAACGCATGGTGTTCGTACACACAATCCAGATCACGAGCTTTCCTGAGATGCTTGTGTTACAGTTCGGGTCCAGGGGCTGTAAAAAAAAAAAGCACATTAATAAAAAAAATTCTGATCATACTTACAGGTCCCCCGACACATCCTGCAGAACTCTGTCTCCCGCCGCTTCTGCGTCCGATCATTGCTGTGCTGCCCAGTAACCACCAGTAACTTAAAGGACCTTCCGTGACGTAATAGCCATGTGACCAGTCACATGTGAATGTTGTATTACTTCATTGGCTACAGACTGGTCACAAAACTATGACATCATCAAAGGTCCTGTTACTTTGTAACTTTGATTGTCACTGTGCGAGTGTGGCATCGCATCACGGCACAATCTCTCGACAGCAGCGGGTCATCTGCATGTGTTTCAATGCAGCTGATGTGCTCCTGTCCAGGGAGCGACAGGTATGGGGTGATGCAATACGAGACTGCACGAGTCATATCCTCACTGTCAGCCTGTTTCTCACTCTGCACAGAGCGATGTAGCAGAGCTGACATGGCTCTCGGTGCTTCTCACTTTGTATAGACTATCTGTACAGAGTGATGAAGCTGACATTGCTGTCCTTGTGGATTACATTGGACTAAGGATTGTTTTTATAATAAAGATGGAGTCTCTAATTGTTTTTTTTGTTTTATTTCTCATAAAAAAAATATTTTCTCTGTGCTGTGTTTTTTTTTTACTGTCTACTAGAAATTCATGATGGCCTTGTCTAATTTGGCATGACACCATGAATTTCAGGCTTAGTACCATCTGATAATACAAAGCTTGTATTAATTAACCCCTTTATTACCCAGTGTTCCACCCGGCTCCAGGGCCGCTGGATGAGCTGGGTAAAGCACCTGGAAATGGTGCTAAGAAATAATGCGCCATTTTCAGGGGTGGCTGCAGGCTGCCGAGATTCCCAGCCCCCACCTGACTTGCGATCAATATACGGCGGGAGCCCAAGCATTTTTTTAAATAAATAAAAAAATAAAAAAAAATAGGCTTCCCTGTATTTTGATCACCAGTCAGGTAAAGCCAGGCAGCTGGGGGTAGGGTTGGCAGCGCCCGTAGCAGTCTGCTTTAGCTACGCTGAGAATAAAAAATACCGCGGAGCACTATGTCATTTTTTTTATACACACACATATATATATATATATATATATACATATATATATATATATATACAGTACAGACCAAAAGTTTGGACACACCTTCTCATCTCTAGAACAACTGTTAAGAGGAAACTTTGTGCAGCAGGCCTTCATGGTAAGGTAAAATAGCTGCTAGGAAACCACTGCTAAGGACAGGCAACAAGCAGAAGAGACTTGTTTGGGCTAAAGAACACAAGGAATGGACATTAGACCAGATTTTCTGTATAAAGTGTGTGGTGTCACGTACATAAAAAGGCAGGCTCTGGACTAAGGGTTGTAGATAATAGTCCAAATATGAACCTGCCTTCTCACATAGGTTGCAATTACCAGAAACTATAGGGCGGCCCGGTGGATCTTGTAAACTCTTGTGTACCTTTGGGAGTAGATAGAACCTAGGTACCATAGGTTTGGCCACCCAAAGGAAACTCTTCTCCTTCTTCGTAATGATGTCATATTCCTGAGCAGAATCCAAGAGGTGTCCCAGTTTTTTCTGGAAGGTTTGGGTGGGATCCGATGGTAATCTGCAATAAAACTTGTTATTGAGTTGCCTGCTCACCTCCTTTAGGTACATCTCTGTGGGCCAAAGCACCACATTACCACCCTTGTCTGCCTCTTTAATTAGAAGTCCCTTGTTGTTTTTAAGTTCAGAGAGGGCCCTCTTTTCCTTGATGTTTAAGTTGTTGCCACCAAGTGGCCCATCAGGTAACTCCAGGATATCCTTTTTTGTGAGTTCGAAAAACAGCTGGATAGATGGAAAGAGGGACAAGGGAGGAGAGGTGGTAGATTTATTTTTTAGAGGGCATGGAGGCCTACCTAGGGTGGTTTCATTCTCCTCCAGAAGGTCCAGAAGATCATGCAAAACCCGCTGATTCATATCAATGCATGTTTCAACGATCCGTGGTTGTTGGTAAATTGCACGAAATATAAGCCTCCTGCAGAATAGATAAACATCTTTGATCAAGGTGAATTAATCAGCTTTGTTGGTGGGTGAAAAGGTGAGCCCTCGTTCCAACACAGATTTTTGATCTTCTGTTAAAATAAATTGAGTCAGATTTATTACCTTTAGAGCATTCACATTGTGGGGGGATCCTTCTCTTCCTTGGTTGGTCATCTCAGGGATCACTTGCGGAAGAATGTGGGTCTATAATTGTTTCCCCTGTGGCTGGGGTTCCTGTATCTGACCCCCTGTCTTCTTGGAAGTCCTCTTGCCCCGTCTGATATGCTTTCTGCGTCGCTGCTTCCTGAGCCTAAAAAATCACTCTCACTAGAGGTCATGGGCGCAAGTCGTTCCATGGTGGGGCCCATAGAATTCATGCCACGTGAATTGCCCCTATGCTTCCATCTATAAGCTGTACCATTCGCAAAGTCCTCCTTGTCTCTACTAAATTTCGTTTTTTTCTTGTCAATTATGATTTTTTCAAAGTCATCCAACACAGTGCCTAGTTGGTTTTGGAATGGTTGAACTTGTTTTTCTTTATCAAAACCAGGGAGCTTATTTTCCAATAATTTAATTCACTCTTTTGTTTCACCTATAAGGGCTCTATTATGCTCTAGTAACATATTAATGATTATCCGAGAGCATTGGAGAAGACCTTTCTCCCATGTATCTTTAAAGGGAGCCTGTATCTCCCACGCTGGGAAGATTTGAACCCTGAGACCTCTGGGTATAATAGACATTTTCAAATATTCCTCAAGTGTTCTAATGTTCCACCAGGTCTTAATGCCAGATTTGTGTTCCATAGTAATATCCTTACAAAGCTGAGTGAATTTATTACTTATAGGGGCATTAGATGTGGTATTAAATACATTAGCTGATTCACTAGCCCAAGTGGCTTCTCTCACATCCCAGTTGGATGCCATAGAGACAACAAGCACCAACTGTACCAAGGCAGGATCAATAACTCCAATAAAAAACAATTCCAATTATAGACATATACCATATATCACAATTAGCATAATAGCCAGGCGTGCAACTCAGAAAGGCTCATACAAGCCCATATATAACATACAAGAAAAAACAATTAGAAGTGCACAGCCATAGTTTATACGGTAAATTTATCAGTAATAGGGGGGGGGGGGTGCACCTGTCAAGCAAAACCAACTATATCAATCACAAGAAAAGCGCTTGACCAAAAGGCACTCACTCCAGAATTAGATTATAATACAATTTTTATTTGTGTATCAAAAAGTTTAAAAACACACATACAAAATACAACACAGTGCAGACATATTAAAAAACACAAGGACAATAATAATGAGACCCAATCCAGAATAAGTCCTCTCAAAGATAAATATTGTACCAGAATCACCATAGATCGTTCAAAATGTACATATAATGAATCAGAGATATAACCATCTTATAATAGGTATACATTGAGACAGACATTCTATCTTTCAAGCAGCATTGTGACCAAATAGTCAGAACAGCAACTGCAATGCCTCATAGGCAGAAAATCCCTATCATGGTGATTCCCTATCTGAAAATAGAGGTGGAGAACCTGGCCCAACGCGTGTCGCTATGTTAGCTTCATCAGGGGCAGTGGGTGTCACAGGAAATAATCACACAGACAAACATTTATACACGTGCCAATAAACTATTAAAACCATATTGCCTACCAGTGTGGTGCATGATCCCTCATGGCATTGCAATTGTCGCGGGCGGAGGAGGGGACGCCGCGCTCTCCCACTGCTCGGGTCCGGCTGCTACTGCCGTTGCTCGGTGGCTCGAGCGATGGGCCGGATCCCGGGGACTCGAGCGGCGCTACTCGCCCGTGAGTGAAAAGGGGATTGGTTTTGGGGATTTATTGTCCGTGACGCCACCCACGGTTGTGGTGATTTTTGGTAACACCACCGCTGCTCTGTATGAGGATCCCGGGAGCGGTGACAGGGAGCAGCAGAGTTGTTAGTTCTCCCCTCCGTGGGTTGGGGATGGTTGTCCCGGGGCCCAGTGATGGGGTGGAGGATGAGGTGATGGCAGGCCAGGTGCGGGGCCTGGTGAGGTGCAGGGTCGCGGGGGCAGCGCTGTGCCTCACGGCACGGTGGTACTCACTCAGCCTGAGATGGTGACACAGTTCTCGGTAAAACACACGGATGGAAAGACGGTTCCCACGGACGGCTGCTGTTGCTTTTCCCCGGTAGTTAACGGTGACTGTCTCTTTCCCTGCACCTAGTACTTCTGTTGGTAGCGATGTGTTCCCACCGGTAACCCGCTCCCCGGCTTGGATATGGGCCGGAGGAGCCCCTCTTTGCCCGCAGGCGCTGGCCCTGAGAAACTGGTGCCTTGGCGGTGGCGGTGTCTCTCTCATACGGTTGGACTGTTGCCTTCAATCGGGACTTAGTTGTTTGGAAACCCGGAGGTCCCCTTCACTGACGGATTTGGCAAATTCACGGCGACTCCTAGCCTTGCCGGGATCCGAAAGGCCCCTGCCAATGGTGCTGGCTTCTCCTTGTGTACCGGTCTGGTACCGCCGGGCCACCACCCATCCACGGTCCTTATGGCAACTCCGATAGGCCACTCCTGCAGACGGTCACCGCCGTCTGCTAACCTTGCTGTCTCTGTCCGGGGCACACACCCGGACCAACTTCAGGCTCTTAAGCTGTCACTTTCCTCCTTCCACTTTCACTACTCAAACAGATCTCTTTCCTCTCCACACTGAACTGCCCTCTGCACTCAAGCTCTGCCTGAGCTAAACTGCCTGGTTTTCCCGCCTCCAGGACTGTGAACACCTCGGTGGGCGGGACCAACCGCCTGGCCCACCCCCTGGTGTGGACATCAGCCCCTGGAGGAAGGCAACAAGGATTTCTGGGTCTAGCTTTGATGTGCCTAACCGGGGTGTAGGGTGTGGTGATGTCATTACCTGTGACCCCTGGCTTGTCCAGGGCGTCACATTCCCCCTTAGCAAAATGCAGACCGTCCGCGGGCTGCCCGTCCAACACCGGTTTTATTTTTCTTTTAAACTGCAAAAAGATAGAAAACACAGTACAAATAAAATAACATCATCCCACATCGGGAGGCACTTTCTTAAACGTTACGGTAACGGTTACAAACGGTTACGGCTTCCGCTCTCTCCCCACCCAAGCAACCTGGCCCTGATGCTGCCCCCTAAGAAAACAGGCAGCACCCCTTGACCCCAGTCCAGCACCAAGTTACCCGAGCAGGATCTGTCCTTTCCCTCCAGAGGGTAGCCACCGGTTCTGGTGGTGGCTGGGCCCCAGCCTGCTCCACTGCAGGCCCTCCCTCCAACCTGCCTCTCCGGAGGCGGCACGGTGGAAGCTGCAACAACACATATTTACAAGCCACTAACGTTTGTGGTTGCCCTGCAAGTTCACGGGCTTGTCCGTAATGAGCCCCTTACGCAAACTTTAGACGGTCCCCACGGGGACAACGGTGCCGGCAATGACCGGTTCAATCAGCAGTAGTACACAATCAGGTGAACTTCGGTTGATCACTTATTTTCATTTTTCAAAACTTTTAAACTTTTAAAACACACCCTGTTTCCCCCCCCCTCTAAATAGTAGTTTCCCTGTACCTAAGTGGGGGTCTACCTAGGTTGGGGCGAGTGGACCTCCGGGGTCCGGTGTCAGTGGTGACAGGCAGCGGGGAAGAGGGGACAATCAGTCTCTCTTCCCTGTTATCGTGTGGGGCAGGCGGAGGCGTAGAGGAGCTGGGCACAGGTTCATCCCTGGGCACTGGCACTGGCTCATGGTTGACTGCCTCCATTACGTCTTCATCCACAGGTTGTGGGAACAGTATCACTGGAAGAATCACCGTGCCGTTCTGTGTAGGCCAGTCCCCTGGGAAGTCACCCATCACGGTGTGAATTATCTCCTTTGCCTTCTCAGCTGGTGGAGGAACTGGAGCTTCAGCTGCTGCTCTCAATGCTGGTGGGCACCTTTTTAGATGGTCCCTGGAAACCGTGGCCAAAGTGCCCCCTTGGTCACGACTGATCTGGTAGGCCTTTTCATCTTCCCATCCTGTGGGCTGTATGACGTATGGGGTTTGTTCCCATTGATCATCCAACTTGTGGGTTCTCCTCTTCCGCTTCAGCACTACATCTCCAGGCTGGAAAGGGCCAGCAGACGCCTTCTGGTTGAAGCGCTGCTCCCGACTCCGACTCAAGTTCTTCTCGACATATTCTTGAATCTGTCGGTACTGCACCCTCCGCCAAGTTTCCCATTCAGCTGTCGAAGGGAGTGCTTCTGGGGCCTTCAATCCCATGTCCAGATCCACCGGTAGCCGACCGGGGCGAGCCCTCATCAGGTATGCTCGGGTGCACTTCGTTGAGCTGGAAGGGATATTGTTGTACATATCGACCAAGTCGGGTAGCTTCTCCAGCCACAGGTTCCGCTCTTCCAGCGGCAACATCTTGAGGAGTCCCAGGACCAAGTGGTTCATCTTCTCACACATGCCGTTGGTCTGGGCATGGTAAGGGGTGGTCCGGATCTTCTTGCAGCCGTACAACTGGCAAAACTCATGGAACACCTCCGCTTCAAAGGCCGGGCCTTGGTCAGTAAGCACCTTCTCAGGGTATCCATGTGGTCGGCAGAAATAAGCCTGGAACGCTCTAGCGGCGGTACGACCAGTTAGGTCTTTGACTGAGACAACCACCATGAACCTTGAATAGTGGTCTACTATGGTCAGAGCGTAGGTGTACCCACTTCGGCTGGGGGTGAGCTTTACATGGTCCAGGGCGACCAGCTCCAGCGGCTGATGTGTAACGATCGGGTGTAAGGGCGCCTTCTGGCTAGCCTCGTCCTTCCTTCTCAGCGTGCAAGGACCGCACTCTCGGCACCAGGCCTCTACAGACTCCCGCATCCCACTCCAATAGAACCGCTCTCTCAACAGCATCTCCAGCTTCTTCCATCCGAAGTGTCCGGCACCATCATGGTACGCTTGCAGAATGGTGGGCACATTAGCTTGGGGAATCACCAACTGGCGGATTTTCTCATGAGTCTTCGGGTTAACCAGCTCACGGTACAACTTCCCTTGGTGTAGATACAGCCAGGTCCATTCCTTCCACAAGCGTTGGGCTTCAGCTGGGGCGGCAGGGTCTATTCCAGCAGCACCTTGCTCCACCAGGGTCTTGACTAGGCGTACAGCGGCGCATGGTTTTGAGCTTCCTGCCACTCCTGACTGGGCAGCGGGTCCAGGTTCACCCGTTGTTGGTGGACATGTACCTTCTCAGTTGGTGGCTGGTGAAATGCAGGCAACTCGATCTCTTCGAGGTCATCATCCTCGCACCCTTCTTCTGACAAGTGGGGCATTTGAGAGAGAGCATCAGCATTAACGTTGACACGACCGGCCCTGTATTTGATTGTGAAGTCGTAGTTGGCTAGCCTGGCCACCCACTGCTGTCCCAACGCACCCAACTTGGCCGTGTCCAGGTGGGTCAGCGGATTGTTATTTGTGAAAGCGGTGAATTTTGCTGCGGCCAAGTAATGGCGGAACCGCTCGGTGATAGCCCACACCAGCGCCAGGAGCTCGAGCTTGAAAGAGCTGTAGTTCTCAGGATTCCTTTCAGTCGGTCGGAGCTTTCGGCTAGCATAAGCAATCACTTTTTCCTTCCCATCTTGAACCTGGGACAAGACTGCCCCCAAGCCCACATTGCTGGCATCAGTGTAGAGGATGAACGGGTTGCTGTAATCAGGGTACGCCAGGATCTCCTCTCCAGTCAATTCCACTTTCAGTTGATGGAAGGATTCCTCATGCCTCTCTTCCCACACCAGTGGGGCTCCGATGGGTCTACCACCTTTGGCCTGTCCCACGAGGAGGTCTTGCATGGGGGCAGCCATCTTCGTGTACCCCTTGATGAAGCGTCGGTAGTACCCCACCAGACCCAGAAACTGCCTTACTTCCCTCACTGTAGTTGGTCTCGGCCAGTCTTGGATGGCAGTGATCTTCTCGGGGTCGGGGGCGACACCTTCTGCACCCACCACATAACCCAGGTACTGCATTCTGGGTATCAGCAGATGACACTTGGAGGGCTTCAACTTCATCCCATATTTGGCAAGGGACGCGAACACCTCGGCCAGGTGCTCCAGGTGGGCTTCATATGTCTGGGAGTACACAATCACATCATCCAGGTATAACAGGACGGTCTCGAAATTTAGGTGTCCCAGACAGCATTCCATCAGCCGTTGGAAGGTTCCAGGGGCGTTGCACAGCTCAAACGGCATACTATTAAATTCACAGAGCCCCATCGGGGTGGTGAAGGCAGTTTTCTCCCGGTCCTCGGGTGCCACGGACACTTGCCAGTATCCGCTGGTGAGGTTGAGGGTAGAGAAGTAGTTTGCGGTTCTCAGTGCGGCCAAGGACTCTTCAATACGGGGCAGTGGGTAAGCATCCTTATGCGTTATCTGGTTAATCTTCCGGTAGTCCACACGCATGGTGCCATCCTTCTTCTTAACCAGTACCAATGGGGCGGCCCAGGGACTACAGCTGTCCCTGATAACCCCTGCCTCTTTCATGTTCCTCAACATGTCTTTGGCACATTGGTAGTGTGCAGGGGGAATAGGCCGGTACCTCTCTTTGATAGGGGGGTGCTCACCGGTGGGGATATGGTGCTGGACCCCTTTGATCTGCCCAAAGTCTAGGGGATGTTTGCTAAAAACTTGCTCGTACTCCCGTACCACCCTGTATACCCCTTCTTTGTGATGTGTAGGGGTATCGTCAGTGCCTACGTGTAGCTGTTGGTGCCACTCGTCTAACTCCCCTTGGGGCGGGTGAGTGCTGGCAGCAGGTGGTGAAACTGGAGGAGCTGCTTCGTGGATGGTGTGGGGATCTAGGGTGAGCAACTTGGCAAGTGTAACATACCGGGGAAGCCTGACTTCTTCCTCCCCACAGTTCAGCAGCCTCACGGGCACTCTCCCCTTCTTTACATCTACCACCCCTCTGGCGGCCATTACTGTGGGCCAGTGCTCGGAGGGCATGGGCTCTATCATGGCAGGGTAGTCACGCCCCGGAGGCCCTACTGCTGCCCTACACCAAATCATCATCTCACTCCTAGGGGGCACAATCAACGGGGCAACATCCATCACTCTCACCCCACCAATCTCTCCTCCAGTCAAGTTTACATGCTGGCGGTACATCAAGGCTCGGATCTCCCGCTGCACAGCTCTCTGTCGGCTCCCCACCGCCGTGGCGGCCAGCTGCTGCAGTAGGGTCAACACATCACTCATACAGTGCTCCATCACATTGGTTCCTAGCACTATCTTCGGGTTATGATCACTGGGTTCATTCATGATCACAATCATACCCTGGTGTTGTAGTTCAGCTCGCCCCACAGTCATGGCCACTTGTTTATATCCCACTTGGGTTAGTGGGAGTCCATCAGCAGCAATCAGTGTTATACTAGTATCTGGGGAGCCAGCTCGTCTGTCCCCCAATACCGTTGGTACAATGTGTATGGTATGGTGGTTACCTGTGATCCAGTGTCCAAGAGAGCCATCACCGGTATGCCGTCCACAGCCACGGGGATGATGGGCCGGACCCCGATATATCGGTCCCGCCAGTCTGGGGGGCCACGGGGTTCTACTCCTGAGGATTGGCCCGTGGCCCCAGGGGTTGCTCGTTTAACGGGCACTGTCGGAAGTAATGGCCAGGCTTTCTGCACCTGTAACAGATTGGAGGTCTGTTCCGCGAATCATTAGCCCTTCTCTGCTGCATCCAGTGAACATCCTCAGGGCTGTCGGCGAGCTGTATCTTTGCTGGAGGCTGGGATCTGGTCAGAGGCTGGAGTGCGGCGAGAATCTTGGCGAGGTCTCCATCCATGCGGCGGACCTGGGCAGCCAGTTCTTCCATCGTACTGCTTGGGGCTGTAGGTACTGGAGACGCTGGTAGGGCAGGGGCCACCATGACGGGGGCCGTCTCAACTGGCCATGGGGCTGGCTCCAAGACTTCCGAAGCTGGGGGTTGCAGAGCTTTAATGGCCCGCTCCTTTAACACAGCAAAGTCCACATCAGGGTGTTCTAGGGCCCACAGCCGGAGTTGTTTGCGATCCTCGGAGGACCTCATCCCCTGCACAAATTGCTCTACTAACATTTTGTTGCTGTCCGCCTCATTGATGGTGTTTACCCGCTTCAGTGTGCGGAGTGCGGTTTGCAGACGTAAAGCATAGTCCCGAATACTGTCCACAGGTCGTTGCCGACATTGGTAAAACTGCATTCTCAGCTCAGCTTCGGTACGGGTCTCAAAGGCAGTCTGTAGTCTTTCAAAGATGGTGGCTACAGAGGACAGGTCCCCCTCGGCCCAGGTCTCCGCCTCCTGCTCAGCCGCGCCGGTTAGCTGCCCCAGCACTACCGCTGCACGTTGCTTATCAGTCAAGGGGTACAATTCCAGGAGCGGGCTAAGCTTTTTCCGGAAGACCTGTAACGCATCAGGTTTCCCGTCGTACTGCGGCAGCCAGGTAGCTCCGGGCACATAGGGCAAGGAGAACGGCATCACCTGAGCAAGAGCTGGGGCCGCGGCAACCCCCGCCAGCGCGGCCGGGACCTCGGCAGGCCCATTCCCATCCACGGGTGCTACTGCGGCTGCGACCACCGCTCCGCCAGCGGCTCCGTCGTGCGCAGACATCTTGTTTCCATCCCCCTTAGCCTCTTTCCGGCTCCTCCTCTATCGGGGCGGGGTTTTGGCCTTCGCGCCTCCACTACTCGAGGAGACGCTCGAGCGGGGACTTTCCGCGCCAAAGATGGCGACTTCTGAAATTTTCTGGCCGGATACCTCCGGTGGTAACAAGGTGCACCTCTACCAAACGGCAGAGCGGTAAGATCCTGTTCGTGACGCCAAGTTGTCACAGGCGGAGGAGGGGACGCCGCGCTCTCCCACTGCTCGGGTCCGGCTGCTACTGCCGTTGCTCGGTGGCTCAAGCGATGGGCTGGATCCCGGGGACTCGAGCGGCGCTCCTCGCCCGTGAGTGAAAAGGGGATTGGTTTTGGGGATTTATTGTCCGTGACGCCACCCACGGTTGTGGTGATTTTTGGTAACACCACCGCTGCTCTGTATGGGGATCCCGGGAGCGGTGACAGGGAGCAGCAGAGTTGTTAGTTCTCCCCTCCGTGGGTAGGAGATGGTTGTCCCGGGGCCCAGTGATGGGGTGGAGGATGAGGTGATGGCAGGCCAGGTGCGGGGCCTGGTGAGGTGCAGGGTCGCGGGGGCAGCGCTGTGGTACTCACTCAGCTTGAGACGGTTACACAGTTCTCGGTAAAACACACGGCTGGAAAGACGGTTCCCACGGACGGCTGCTGTTGCTTTTCCCCGGTAGTTAACGGTGACTGTCTCTTTCCCTGCACCTAGTACTTCTGTTGGTAGCGATGGGTTCCCACCGGTAACCCGCTCCCCGGCTTGGATATGGGCCGGAGGAGCCCCTCTTTGCCCGCAGGCGCTGGCCCTGAGAAACTGGTGCCTTGGCGGTTGCGGTGTCTCTCTCATACGGTTGGACTGTTGCCTTCAATCGGGACTTAGTTGTTTGGAAACCCGGAGGTCCCCTTCACTGACGGATTTGGCAAATTCACGGCGACTCCTAGCCTTGCCGGGATCCGAAAGGCCCCTGCCAATGGTGCTGGCTTCTCCTTGTGTACCGGTCCGGTACCGCCGGGCCACCACCCGTCCACTGTCCTTACGCAACTCCGATAGGCCACTCCTGCAGACGGTCACCGCCGTCTGCTAACCTTGCTGTCTCTGTCCGGGGCACACACCCGGACCAACTTCAGGCTCTTAAGCTGTCACTTTCCTCCTTCCACTTTCACTACTCAAACAGATCTCTTTCCTCTCCACACTGAACTGCCCTCTGCACTCAAGCTCTGCCTGAGCTAAACTGCCTGGTTTTCCCGCCTCCAGGACTGTGAACTTCTCGGTGGGCGGGACCAACCGCCTGGCCCACCCCCTGGTGTGGACATCAGCCCCTGGAGGAAGGCAACAAGGATTTCTGGGTCTAGCTTTGATGTGCCTAACCGGGGTGTAGGGTGTGGTGATGTCATTACCTGTGACCCCTGGCTTGTCCAGGGCGTCACACAATCAGGAAATGCTCGATGAAACAGGAAGTCATTTCTAACAGCTCATGCAGCACCTGCGTTAGTTTACGCAAAGTACTTACTTAGGATGTAAAAAAAAAACAACGCTTGCGCAAAATACATGTTAGGAAGGTTCTGCAAAAAGAACAATACAGTGCAACCTACATTAGAGAATATTAGAATACAGGAGGAGAAGCAGCATAGTCACAATAGACTAAGCTATATTAGATATATAGGATTTCCTAAGGCGCTTATATTAACAGCATAAAGCACATATTCTAGGGTTTTTTCCAGACAGAGGTATAGCACATCCCATATTTATAGAAAATATAGCCATGAATGTTTATGAACCACACTTTTGCACAGCACATGTGTGAAGCCCCACATGTGCAGTGTCGGTGCATTACCTTCAGGGACTCCACTCGGCTGGATCTCGTCACAGGAAGGGAATCTTCTATTTGTCGTGACGCCACTCTCAGTATTGCGGTCAGTGGGGACCGCCACTGCAGGTTGAGGGACGCCTGGGGCTGATGGTGAGAGTGCAGTTAGTTGGAATAGCCTCCTGAGAGTGAGGCAAGCCCCAGGGCCCTGTGTAGGTGCGTAGTACCACAAGGCGCAGAATAACTCCACACACGCAGAATGTCTTTCAGGGGTTTTACTCACTTTAGATGGCAGGGTGAGTAACCCGGGCGTAGCTGGGATGAACCAGGCTGGAACCAGGTATCCTTCAGGCTGACTTCTGATGGTGACTACCAACTCGCCTTCCTTAGCCCTTGGTGGTTTGGGGTAACCCCGACTTTTAGTCCCTATGGGGGTTACCCAGGGAAGTTGCTGAAGCCTCACTCCCCTTCGTTTGCCGTTTGCTTGTTGCCTGGGCCAGATCACTCCAGCTGCTTGCCTCCTGTGAGCTATGGGCCCTAACTGTGGCTACGTGGCTGCGGCTTTTGTGGTGTTGTGGTGTGGGCTTTGAGGGCCCCACACCGGCAGGTTTAGCAGGGAAAGGTGGATCTATCCCCGCTCCGGGATCTGCCGCCCGTTTGGGCCTGGTACTCCCTAGCAGTCTCCTTACTTCCCACTCTGTGCTCTCTCTCTAGCTGGAGATGGGTTTCGGGTAGCACTCCTAGGTGACCGTTCTCCCCCGTCGGTAGCCACTGCGCGGACGCTGTCAGACTGCAACAGCTCCAGGGGAAGGGGTCAGCTCTCCTCGGAGCTCCCTGGACTCTGCACTGAACCGGCTCACTGCTCCTCCTCTCCTGTTCTTGCCTACGCCACCTAGCAACCAGGCTCTCTTACCACACCCCTTGAGAGGAGATGGAGGCTTTTGGCCCCCTCCACTATTCCAGTGGAGGTCAAGGCTTTTCCCCCTCCTGGGATCCCCAGGGGTCCTCTCATAGGTACATGTGTGAGACCTGATCACTATGCGCCTGTATAGTCACACCTCGGTCAGCCTTCTGGATTACCTGTATTGTACTGTCCCCAGCATGGGTGCAGTACTCAGTGGTGCCTGACCAGGTCAGGGGCGCCACATTCCCCCTTAGTTATCACCAGCACGTCCTCGGGCTGCAAGACAACATTTTAAAATGCATAAAACATTAAAACATGGTAAAACATTTAAAAGCACCAGGTACCATACATCACCACCCTCCACCCACAAGTCCGTTAACCCACCTAAAACCCTCTCACGTTGGCCGCACCTTCAGCCACTTCTGGCAGGATGTAGAGGCGGCTTACATGGGCTGGTGGTCTTCAGGGTATACCTGGCCTGGTGGATCCGCGCCTTCAGCCTCTTCTGGCAGGATGTAGAGGCGGCCTCCACAGTTGGTGCTGACCAGGTACCCTCTTTGTGGTGGAGAGCCAGGCCCCATAAACAGGCATGCTCTCTGGTCGCAGGTGAGCCAAGGCCCTATATACGGACGTGCCCCCTGGTTGCAGACGAGCCAAGCCCCTAAACAGGCTGACTCTGGTGGTGGTGGTGCCCTCTGGTGTAACTATTTACACTGCGAGAGTTTGTGGCTATAGCCAGTTCATAGCCTTAAGGTTCATTTCTCACATTAGTTTATGTGGGCACATTCTTAAACTTGTAAAACGTTGCAAAACAAACTTTTTCCAAACTGGTAACTTCTATGCTTCTTTCTGTACTCTATGTGGATTCCTCCTCACCAGGGCTTGGGCCTGTAGGGCTGCGGCACCTGTTGCTTCCTTGACCTTTTTCTTCATCTGTGGTAGTCTCGTCAGTAGGTCCTTTGTCTTTTCTTTCTTTATCGCTGTCTTTCCTTTCTTCTTCTTTAGGACATGGTGCTACATCTAGCGCGTACCAGCCTCTTTCTCCTTGATGCATGGTAAATTGTACGGAGTCTCCCATCTTTAAGTTTCTTCCAGGATGTCCTCTGGGCAAGTGGGCTCTGACGTCTCTTCTATTGACGAAGATACCTTCCTTTATACCAGGTGCAACGATGAATCCGTATCCTGACTTCAGGCTAAAGTCTTCCACAATTCCTCTACAAAGGGGTCCTCTGACCTGTGCTTTGGCTCTTCTCAGGAACCGTTTTTCTTCTAGGTCTCTGGCCGTGACTTCTCTCTGCTCTGGGGATGGCGGTGCAGGGAAAGACTGGGTTCTGCTACGGCGCCGTGTCTTGCGGACTGGATTCTGCGAGGTACAGCTTACCAGCTCCCAGGTGAGGCTTTTAGGCAAATCTTCTTCCGCAGACGGTGTCAGGTCTTCCTCATCCCAGCGGGAGTATGGCAACATCTCCGGCTCTGGGCATGGATCCACTGCTGGTGGCTCCTGAGTCAGCTCCTCAGCTTCCTGGCCTCCCCTCCCCCTTAGTTCTTCTGAGCACTCCTTTGGTGGCAGTGCTGGGGATGGACTTTCATCAGCAGGCCCAGGCGGGGGACTCTTTGGCGTGGTTGCTGCAGGGGTTGCCGGAACCCTCTTGGGGGTGTGCGGAGGGAGCATGTACTGATCCACCATCTCCTGTGGGAACTTGGCCTCCATGTCAGCCTTCAGCTGCCAGTATGCGGAGTCTTCACCTATCAGGGATTTCCTTGCAGGGACTTCCTTGGACTGGGGAGCGGTGGCTGCTCTGGCCTTGCAGGCCGGGGAAAATGGTGATGCAATCTTATCTTGGCGGGCCGCGCCCGATATGGCGGCGGCCTGGTCTTGGCGGGCCGCGCCTGGCATGGCGGCGGCCTGGTCTTGGCGGGCCGCGCCTGGCATGGCGGCGGCCTGGTCTTGGCGGGCCGCGCCTGGCATGGCGGCGGCCTGGATGGGCACTTCTGGCGCAGCTTGGATCGGCGTCGCAGCTGCGATGGGGTCTTTGCAGGCTGGGCTGGGCGTCGCTGCAGCGATCGGAGCTTGGCGGGCCGCACCTGGCGTGGCTGCGGCCTGGTTCAGCACCTCACTTGCGGCGCGGACGAGCGTTGCTGCTGCGGTGGGGTCTCGGCGGGCCGGGCCTAGCATGGCGGCGGCCTGGGTCAGCGTCACACCCGCGGCATGGATGAGGGTCGCGGTGGCAGCCGGTTCTCTGCGGGCCGGACTGGGCGTTGCTGCAGGGACCGGGTCTTGGTGGGCCGAGCAGGGCATCGCTGCGGCGGCCTGAGCTTGGCGGGCTGCACCTGGCGTGGCTGCGGCCTGCTTCAGCGTCGCCGCGCCGGACGCCTCCTCAGGGACTGCGGGCGTGGCAGCAGGGATCGGGGCACTCGCGCTGGCAGGGGCATCACTGGACTCACCCATCGGTGGCAGCATCGGGGTCTGAGTCGTCACCGCCCGGTCTGGCACTCGGCGCGCGGCTCTCCCCTCATAGGCCTGAACCGCCGCGGTCATCCACAGAAACTCTGTCCGTCCCTCTCTGATCAGCCTTCCGACCCTGGCCTCCAGTTGATCGCAGAACTCGGCGAGCTCCCGGCACCACCAGGCAGCGGAGCCCGGTTCTGGGTCTCTGCATTCAGACGCCATTTTCTCTAGCAACAAGCTGCTGGCTTCTTTTCCGTTCCGCCGTCTCTGGACGCTTCCGCTCTCTTCACAAGCGAGGTCAGAACTCTGCAGGGGATCTCTGGGTAGCCACACCTCTTCGTGGGCGGTAACTTCTTCCAGCGCGGGCTGCTGTTGTTTTTCAGCGCGCTTTTCATGGTGGCAATATGGCGGCGCTTCCAATTTTTCAAGCGGACCGCCCAGGCACATGGTCACCTGTCTGAACAGGTCTAGTCCTTATCCTGTTCGTGACGCCAGATGTGAAGCCCCACATGTGCAGTGTCGGTGCATTACCTTCAGGGACTCCACTCGGCTGGATCTCGTCACAGGAAGGGAATCTTCTATTTGTCGTGACGCCACTCTCAGTATTGCGGTCAGTGGGGACCGCCACTGCAGGTTGAGGGACGCCTGGGGCTGATGGTGAGAGTGCAGTTAGTTGGAATAGCCTCCTGAGAGTGAGGCAAGCCCCAGGGCCCTGTGTAGGTGCGTAGTACCACAAGGCGCAGAATAACTCCACACACGCAGAATGTCTTTCAGGGGTTTTACTCACTTTAGATGGCAGGGTGAGTAACCCGGGCGTAGCTGGGATGAACCAGGCTGGAACCAGGTATCCTTCAGGCTGACTTCTGATGGTGACTACCAACTCGCCTTCCTTAGCCCTTGGTGGTTTGGGGTAATCCCGACTTTTAGTCCCTATGGGGGTTACCCAGGGAAGTTGCTGAAGCCTCACTCCCCTTCGGTTGCCGTTTGCTTGTTGCCTGGGCCAGATCACTCCAGCTGCTTGCCTCCTGTGAGCTATGGGCCCTAACTGTGGCTACGTGGCTGCGGCTTTTGTGGTGTTGTGGTGTGGGCTTTGAGGGCCCCACACCGGCAGGTTTAGCAGGGAAAGGTGGATCTATCCCCGCTCCGGGATCTGCCGCCCGTTTGGGCCTGGTACTCCCTAGCAGTCTCCTTACTTCCCACTCTGTGCTCTCTCTCTAGCTGGAGATGGGTTTCGGGTAGCACTCCTAGGTGACCGTTCTCCCCCGTCGGTAGCCACTGCGCGGACGCTGTCAGACTGCAACAGCTCCAGGGGAAGGGGTCAGCTCTCCTCGGAGCTCCCTGGACTCTGCACTGAACCGGCTCACTGCTCCTCCTCTCCTGTTCTTGCCTACGCCACCTAGCAACCAGGCTCTCTTACCACACCCCTTGAGAGGAGATGGAGGCTTTTGGCCCCCTCCACTATTCCAGTGGAGGTCAAGGCTTTTCCCCCTCCTGGGATCCCCAGGGGTCCTCTCATAGGTACATGTGTGAGACCTGATCACTATGCGCCTGTATAGTCACACCTCGGTCAGCCTTCTGGATTACCTGTATTGTACTGTCCCCAGCATGGGTGCAGTACTCAGTGGTGCCTGACCAGGTCAGGGGCGCCACACATGCACTAATTTGCACAAAATAGATATTTAGAGGTTCATCAAAAAGGACTGAATCAAGATCCTATATGGAGGACGTTATTGTCCATGCTCTATATACACAATCAAGGATGTATGATATAAAGTTTACGCTAATTTATGCAGAGTATAGATGTATTAATGAGGAACTCCCTTTAATGCATATATGGTTTGAATCCCATAAGCCACAATAGACAGGGTCCCATATATAAATCAAAGCCCACAAATATTTCCAAAAGGTACTCAATCAGAATATAAAGTATAGAACCCGAATGGATCATAAAGTGGGATCCTTGCTTCATCAGAAGAAGGTTCCATAGTTCAAGGATAGGAGACTTGTCACCACAACATATGATTGGCATATGTTATCCGTTTTCGAGATAAAAATGCTAACTCCGCTGTTTTCCACCAGGTGGTGCTATAGGTGGTTTCATTGTGTAGCGCAGGGATACTTTACTATACCTAGACACCACTTTTTATGCCTATAGCTGCCGCCGTTCTCAAGTTAATGGCGGTGGACAGGATATGTGTGGACACACTGTATACCAGAATGGGGACACATATCAAAGGAAGAGGGGCTTATATATATGGAAGGGGCCCAGTATGGGGGACATATATACCAGAATGGGGCCGAGGATTTGGAAATTATATTCCAGGATGGGGAAAATATATACCAGGATGAGTGACATACAGTTGAAACCAGACGTTTACATACACTATCTAAAAAGACACATATGCATGTTTTTCTCACTATCTGACATGAAATCAGAATATGCCTTTCCTGTTTTAGGTCAATTAGGATTACCAAAATTATTTATATTTGCCAAATGCCAGAATAATGAAAGAGTGTTTTAAGGCATTTTTATTACTTTCTGCAAAGTCAAAGGTTTACATACACTAAGAGTACTATGCCTTTCAACAATATAGGACAGTCCATATGATGATGTCATGTCTTTGGAAGCATCTGATAGGTTTATTAGTAACATCTGAGCTAGAGACACACCTGTGGATGTATTTTAATGCACACCTGAAACACACTTCTTTTGACTTTCCCATGATGCTACCAAATGAAGCAATCAGCCGAGATCTCAGGAAGAAAATTAAGGCCTTGCACAATTCTGGTTCATCTTTGGGTGCAATTTACAGATACCTGAAGGTGCCTCATTAATTTGTACAAATAATTATACACAAGTACAAACAAGATGGGAATGTCCAGCCATCATACTTCTCAGAAAGGAGACGGGTTCTGTGTACCAGAGATGAATGTACTCTGGTCAGACATGTGCATATCAACGCAAGACCAAAAGACTTTGTGAAGAAGCTGGCAAAAGCTGGTAAGATTGTATCATTATCCACAGTGAAACGAGTGCTTTATCAATATGAGCTGAAAGGCCACTCTGCCAGGAAGAAGCCATTACTCCAAAAGAAACATAAAAGGCAGACTAATGTTTGCAAATGAACACAGGAACAAATACCTTAATTTTTTGAGACATGTCCTGTTATCTGATGAAACGAAAATGTAACCGTTTGGTCATAATGACCATTGTTACGTTTGGAGGAAAAAGTGAGAAGCTTTGAAGCCTAAGAACATCATCCCAACTGTGAAACAAGGGGTGGCAGCATTATGTTTTGGGGCTGTTTTGCTTCAGGAGGGACTGGTGCATTTAAAAAAATAGATGGCATTATGAGGAAAGAAGATTATGTGGCAATACTGAACCAACATCTCAAGACATCAGGCAAAAACCTAAAGCTTGGGTGGAAATAGGTCTTCAAAATGGACAATGATCCGAAGCATACTACCAAACTGGTTACAAAGTGGCTTAAGGATAACAAAGTCAATGTTTTGGAGTGGCCATCACAAAGCCCTGATCTCAATCCTATTGAAAATTTATGGGCAAAGCTGAAAAGGCAGGTGTGAGCAAGGCGACCTACAAACATAGCTCAGTTACACCAGTCCTGTCAGGAGGAATGGGCCCAAATTCCTACTAACTATTGTGAGAAGCTTGTGCAAGGATATCTAAAACGTTTCACTCAAGTCATACAGTTTAAGGTCAATGGTACCAAATACTAATGAAATGTATGTAAACTTTTGACTTTGCAGAAAGTAATAAAAATGCCTGAAACATTTTCTCTCTCATTATTCTGGCATTTGGCAAATATAAATAATTTTGGTTCCAAATTGACCTAAATAAGGAAAGGTTTATTCTGATTTCATGTCAGAGTGAGGAAAAACCTGCAGATGTGTCTTTTTAGATAATGTATGTAAACTTTTGGTTTCAACTGTATATGTCTTGAGGGGGTCAGGATGGGGGACATTCGTACAAGATGGGGAACATTACTACATAATGGGGGAGGTCAACACATGTTTGAAAATTCTTTATAGAATTTAAATCTCAAGGGGATCATACATCTGAACTATCAGGGGGGTCAATAAAAAGAAAAAATAACATCAAGAAAATCTTTGTGGAATTTTTTAACTTTACTTGTGCTTGCAATAAGACATTTTTCAGAGAAAATAATTTTTCAGTAGATGAATTTCTTAGATGGAGCATACATAAACTGATATTTTTGTTTACATATACACTCTTATATGCATCAAAAACAGTTGAAATTCATTAAATTTTTAACACTTTAGATGCCAGTGGAAGTGTCTTTTTGACTAAATCTAGACAATACTAAAGTCCATATGATTTAGACATTACATCCCATTTGGGTACATTTATAAAGTGCGGTGCATAATATGTTCTTGAAAATGCAATGCAATATTGGCCAGAAAAAAAAAACCACTCACGTGGAGCTCCTGATTTCATATACGGTGGAGACGTTTCAAAGTTAAGACTACCATGTGCCCACTGACTGACAAAAGAAAACAAAACAAAAATTTTTGGAAAAAAAATTGAACAAACTTTATTTAACCAAACATAAGGATACAACAATACAGAGGGTATTTACCCCTTTAAAAGCATGATAAAAAGTACAAAAAACACAGGGCGGCGGTCAGGATAACATGTTGTCACATATAGGTATACAGAAAATACCATTAAATATTGCAAAAAACTGGAAAGCAAAGTCTGAAAATACAATAATAAATTCCTTCCTCAAAATTGGATAACAATAAAGAGACAGAAGATTTTAGGATTCCTGTGTATAAAATCAGGTCTATTATATAAAGGTGTGTGTGTGTGTGTGTGTGTGTGTGTGTGTTCACACAGTCACATTTATAATCACAAAATTTTGCACAGCCACCTCCCTTGACTCAGAGAACATCATAAACTATGTTTTGAGTGGAAAATTTAACCTCGCGCTTCACAGTTATTCGCTAAAAAACTTACATTAAATTAATAGAGCTGGGAGCTACAGGTCATTAATAGGAGCTCTGATTGGTTGCTATAGGCAACGAAGGACATTTTTTCTATAAGCAGCTTATGTGTGAGATTATTTCGGTAGAGACAGACACACACAGAAGCAGACACAGACACAGACACACACACAGATACAGACACCGAGACCGACACACATACATACACACAGAGACAGAGGCGCGCGCGCGCGCGCGCACACGCGCACACACACACACACACACACACACACACACACACACACAGAGAGAGTCAGAGAGGGAGACAGACAGAGGGAGAGTGAGTAGGAAAGAGGGAGAGCGAGAGACAGACAGAGAGGCACTTAGTTACTATCTTGGGCAGCGCCGGGTACTACAGTTAGTACTGTATAAAGTGCAAGTGCAGATTCCCTTATCACATAGAACAGTGATAACAACGTAGGAAAATCTTCCATATATCACCTATACTATGCAAAGATAAGTCATGGGATAGTACCCACCAGAATTAGCCATGAGAGAGACAGCAGACCACACTGCCCCACACCTTGAAGCTTGTTTTGCGGACAGCTTCGTCGGTAGGTGCTAGAGCAATAGGTTAGTGGCCGAATATATACAGTATGTAGTAGCTAAACCCACCCGTCTGAGGTGTGCACGACATTTCACCATGAAGACAGCCATACAGATGAGGCACTCACTGTAGTGTCAGACCACACAAGATTCAGCCCCTGATTAACCCTCACATATCTACTGGTGGGGAAAGGCGTCGGGTTGGTGATAAGGGTGAGTAACGTGCTATCTTGCATGTAGCATTTATCTATTTAGACTTGCTTGTAAGGTATCGAAACGTGGTGTTATTGGGATGGTGAGAAGGATGAGTATCTTTTTAAAACCTGCCTATAAGGTTTCTCTACTTATTGTTGTTTTATTGACCAGACGTTTTTTATTTTTTTTATTTTTTTTAAGCTGCTGTAATCTGTATTGGCATTCAATGTATGTGTGGCGCCCTGGCCAAGCTAGGACGTCACAGGTACTGCAACAACACACCCCACACCCCGGTTAGGCACACCAGTCACACACAAATCCTTGTTGCCTCCCTCCAGGGGCTGATGTCCACACCAGGTGGGGTGGAGCCAGTCAGCCAGCCACTGAGGAGTTCACGGTCCTGGAGGCGGGAAAGGAAATGAGTTGGAGTTGGAGAGTGAGAAGTGAAGGAGTAAAGTAGTAGTGGAGGAGCAGACTGACCGTGTCCGGGTACGTGGCCCGGGCACATACAGCAAGGTTGGCAGACGGTGGTGACCGTCTGCAGGAGGGGCCGATCGACGCGGAACTGTAGGACCAGGCACGGGCGGTGGCCCGCCGGTACCAAACCGGGGAGCGAAGAGAAGCCAGCACCATTCGGCAGGGCCTACGGACCCCGACCAGGCTTGGAGTCGCCGTAAAACTGGTCAAATCCATTAGCGACGGGAACCTCCGGGGTTTCCCAGCAGCAAAGACCCGATTGAAGGCAACCTCTCAACCGTGAAGGGAAATACAGTCACTGCCAAGGCTACAGTTCCCAGGGCCAGAGCCTGCAGGCAAAAGGGGCTCCCTCGGCATCTATCCACGCTGGGCAGTGGGTTACCGGTGGGAAGCCATCGGGGTCGAAAACACACGACAGGTGCAGGGAAAGGCAGTCACCGCCAACCTACCGGGAGTGACCACCGCAGCCGTCTGTGGAACCCGTCCATCCAGCCGTTTGTTTTACCAGAGACTCAGTGTACGTTACTGGCTGAGTGAGTACAACAGTGCTGTCTTGCACCGTGCTGCCCCCGCGACCCTGCACCTCACCAAACCCTGCCATCCACTATCCAGTTACCCCAACTGGGCCCCGGAACCACCAAATCCCCCTACCCACAGAGGGGAGAGAAACATCTCGGCTGCTCCCTGTCATCGCTCCCGGGATCCCCGTCCAGAGCAGCGGTGGTGTCCCAACCTCACCACAAACCATGGGTGGCGTCACGAACAGACTTCCCCAATCCCAAAAACTACCCCCCTTTCACTCACGGGCGAGGAGCACCGCTCGAGTCCCTGGATCCAGCCCACTGCTCAAGCCACCGAGCAGCGAGCAGCAAGCAGCAGGCTGCAGCAGCGCCGGACCCGAGCGCCAGCGAGAATGCAGGAGCGACGGCCCCCCTCCCCGCCCGCAACAACTTGGCGTCACGAACAGGATCTTACCGTTCTACTGCCTGGTAGAGGTGCACCTTGTGTTCCGCCGGAGGTGTCCGGCCGAAAAATTTCAGAAGCCGCCATCTTGGGCGCGAAGATTTTCCCGCTCGAGCGTCTTCTCGAGCAGTGGGGGCGCGAAAGCCGAATCTCCACCCCTGAAGAGGAGGTGCTGAGAAGAAACCAAGGGGGGGCGGATGGCGTCTGGCCGCATGTAAACCGCGGCTATAAAGGCAGGGACGCTAGGACTCTGCGGCCATCTTTGGTTCCAGGAAGAGGCCGCTGCAACGATGTATAGTCCGTTCGGCAACACAGTCGTCCCCGCGCCCCAGTACCGCGGTGTGGGTGGAAGTCCGGACCGTCCAGCTAAGCAGCCGTCTGCAGGTCCGTGTGCAGCTCCTCCTGGAGGAGTGGGAGGCCGACAAGGCGGACGTAGGTGGCGGCTATGCGGAGACACGAGGTGGAGGAAGAGTTGGAGAAGCGGGTAAGCGACCCACGCCCCTGTAGTCTGAAGGGATCGGCCGTTGCGGCTGAGGGACCCGGCCTGCGCCCGCTCACCCTGCTGCCTCCCCCGCTACCCGTATTAGTTGCTACCACCCCGCCACTAGGCCCGCTACCTGCCCAACTAGTAGCGGTACCTTGCCCGTCCGCCCAAGCGGACCGACCTGCAGTCGAAGTCCATAACCGTCTTGAACCGCTTCCCTAGAAGCTGCCGAAGACCGAGCCCGTCAGCGGAGATGTACCGGAGGCACATGCAGTGACCATGCCTGGTCCGTGCCAACTCCGGCACCCCGTCCCGTACAGCAAGAGGCGGAGGTCAAGCGGGAGAGGAACCCTGTACCCATCCCCTACGCCTCGGCTGAGGCTGCGCCGGGTCGTTGCTGTGAGGCAGCACCCCAGGCCATGACACCGCGGGATCTTCCACAGAGGGCGCCAGTAGTGGGCAGCGTGGTGGAAGTCTCGCGGGGCCCGACCCGCGCGCAGGGGCAAGCAGTAGCCCCTTACTGGGACAGGGAAACGACCCCGCTGGGCCGAGAAATTGCGGAGAGGGAAAGGCGGAAGGCTGCACTGATAGCCGCACCATCCATGAAAAAGAAAGCCTCCGCAGAGGCACCTTCCGGGTACGGGGCCCAATCCACGAGGGGCAAGTGAGGAGATTTGATGTCCGTTGGGGATACGGGTTTATCTTCGAGCCGGCCCTGGAGGCCGAAGTTTTTGTGGCCCGCCGGGACGTTAATGCCCATTTACCGGAGGACCACCTGGGCCGTAACCTGCTCCCAGGGGATCTGGTCCAGTACACGAGACATTGCGGAGAGAGGGGCTGGTTTGCCCTGGACGCCAAACTGAGGGGCAGTTAGGAGGCCCAAGCACCGGCCCAGCCTCCTCCTCCGACCGCTGTGGTGGACCTGCAGTAAAGTCAGCGGTCCCTCCGCTGTGCAAGTTGTCCCCGTTGGGACCACCAGTACCGTTGTTATGTGAGTAAATGAAAAGGCCTGAGAACTTGCAGGGCAACCACAAACTTGTAGCATGTAAATAATTGTTGGCATACATCCGTTACCGCCTCCGGAGAGGCAGATTGGAGGAAGGGCCCGCAGCAGAGTAGGCTGGGGCCCGGTCACCACCTGGACCGGTGGCCATCCTCCGGGGGTCAGGGTTCCCCGTGGACATGGGTCCCCTGAAAGAGACCGTACCCGCTCGGGCAGCTTGGTCATGGACTGGGGCAAGGGGTGCTCCCCACTTCTTAGGGGCAGCATCAAGGCCAGGTTGTTTGGGCGGGAGAGAGCGGAAGCCATTGCCGTTAATAAAAATGTACCGTTAAGTAACGTTTAAGTACCATACCTCCCGTTAAGGGAAGTTTCATAAAAGTATGCTTATGTTGAATGTTTTTATATGTTTTACCTTTCTTTTTCAGTTGTGAAAATAAAACCGGTGATGGACGGGCAGCCCGCGGACGGTCTGCATTTAACCAAGGGGGAATGTGGCACCCTGGACAAGCCAGGATGTCACAAGTACTGCAACAACACACCCCACACCCCGGTTAGGCACACCAGTCACACACAAATCCTTGTTGCCTCCCTCCAGGGGCTGATGTCCACACCAGGTGGGGTGGAGCCAGGCAGATGGCCCCACCCACTGAGGAGTTCACGGTCCTGGAGGCGGGAAAGGAAAGGAGTTGGAGTCGGAGAGTGAGAAGTGAAGGAGTAAAGTAGTAGTGGAGGAGCAGACTTACCGTGTCCGGGTACGTGGCCCGGGCACATACAGCAAGGTTGGCAGACGGTGGTGACCGTCTGCAGGAGGGGCCGATCGACGCGGAACCGTAGGACCGGGGACGGGCGGTGGCCCGCCGGTACAGAACCGGGGAGTGAAGAGAAGCCAGCACCATTCGGCAGCTACGGACCCCGACCAGGCTTTGAGTCGCCGTAAAACCGGTCAAATCCATTAGCAACGGGAACCTCCGGGGTTTCCCAGCAGCAAAGACCCGATTGAAGGCAACCGCTTAACCGTGAAGGGAAATACAGTCACTGCCAAGGCTACAGTTCCCAGGGCCAGAGCCTGTGGGCAAAAGGGGCTCCCTCGGCATCTATCCACGCTGGGGAGCGGGTTACCGGTGGGAAGCCATCGGGGCCAAAAATACACTACAGGTGCAGGGAAAGGCAGGCACCGCCAACCTACCGGGAGTGACCACCGCAGCCGTCTGCGGAACCCGTCCATCCAGCAGTTTGTTTTACCAGAGACTTCGTGAACGTTACTGGCTGAGTGAGTACCACAGTGCCGTCTGGCACCGCGCTGCCCCCGCGACCCTGCACCTCACCAAACCCTGCCATCCACTATCCAGTTACCCCAACCGGGCCCCGGGACTACCAAATCCCCCTACCCACGGAGGGGAGAGAAACATCTCGGCTGCTGTCATCGCTCCTGGGATCCCCGTCCAGAGCAGCGGTGGTGTCCCAACCTCACCACAAACCCTGGGTGGCGTCACGAACCGACTTCCCCAATCCCAAAAACTACCCCCCTTTCACTCACGGGCGAGGAGCACCGCTTGAATCCCCGGGCAGCAAGCAGCAGGCTGCAGCAGCGCCGGACCCGAGCGCCAGCGAGGAGCGCAGCAGCGACGGGCCCCCTCCCCGCCCACGACATATGTGTGTGTCAATCTTTGTGTTTACTGAAATTATCTGTCAGTTTAGAGGCAATTTCTCTGGCAGATAAATCAAAAGTTACCCTTCAGATTTTGATAGAGTCCTGGATAAATTGACTATTAGGACTAAAGGCCACTTTACACACACAGATAAATCTGCGGCAGATCTGTGGTTGCAGTGAAATTGTGGACAATCAGTGCCAGGTTTGTGGCTGTGTACAAATGGAACAATATGTCCATGATTTCACTGCAACCACAGATCTGCCAAAGATTTATCTCTGTGTGTAAAGTGGCCTTAAGACTGATTTGCACACTGCACTTTAGGCCGGAGTCACATTTGCGAGTTATTTGCGTGGGTCTCGCATTGGCATCATCCGGTGTCCCTGACAGGACCAGGTCAGCTGCATGTATTTCTGTGCAGCTGAGCCACTCTTGTGAGGAGTGTGCGGCCACGCCGGGTGATACTGTTGCGAGTCACTCGGAAGTGTGACTCAGGCAATAGGGTGTCGGTAGTGGTTTTGTAAGAGGGGCTAAGTGAAGATTTTACATAGGAACAGCAGATATGGAGAGGCACCAAAATAGGGTGTTTAATCTTCGCTTTCAGGCAGGGTTTTTTGGTGAGGGACAGAATATTTACCCCTCTTGAGTATGGGGTATTAACCCCATCTGTATTCACCCTTGCCACAAACAAGTCTGCAATACTCTTTGTGTATCACTCCCACCTTTTTATTGCTATAAGGCACATGTTTTGATGGGTTAGATTATTTTAAATGACTACAATAAAATCTGTTTTTAGTTTTTTCTTATGGTTTTGTTTTCGATCTCTATACTAATAATTTGAGAGGTCTGTAACTAATTATATTAACACCACTCTTATCTGCATTTAGTGTACGGCAACCTGCTGGAGAATGGATAGTATATTAGACGCATGTAGGCAGGAATTCTTGCCTTACAAGTAAATGTACACTTAAAAGTCAGGACAGAAAGAATACAAAACCTAATATAATAACATAATAGAAATGAAAATAATGAAATTGCGCTTGGTAATGGACTGTAAAAGGTTACACACTAAATACATAAATTAAAAAAAAAAGTGCTCAATAAACCAATGCAGAATAACAATTTTTATTGAGTAAAATGAAAAAATATCACAAATGGTAAAAATACCACAAATAGCCACAAGGTGGCACCACACTCAAATAAATATAATCAAACTGGTGAGAAAGTGTAAATATTAACAATAAATATAAGTTTACATTGCAGTAATCCAAATACAGAAGGAAAAAACTTCACACTATATCCTACCACTGTGGTGAGCGTGGCATCGCAGTCCTCATCGAACATTTCAGCGCTGAAGAAGGTATCTTTGGGAATTTTTTCATTGTATTTTGTTTTTGATGTATTTATTGGTTTGCTACAGCACTTGCCACCATATACCCATTACTGTGTAACATCGGTTCAGCTGCGCTCTCTTGACTGGTTTATGTTGCCTTATGCCCTTTGCTTTACAACTTTCCACATACTACTTGCCTTTCATAGCTTAATTTTTGTTGTTTTTGATATTTGCACATATACATAATTGATCATTTTTGATAAATTATTAGTCTACCTATTAGGTTTGACCACTACCACTGGTAAGTTTCATTGCAATATTATTTTGGGCCAGTGCAATATTATTCATATCGTACATTAATAATTATATATTATTTTTTGCAAAATGTTTTTTGCACATATTATTAACCCTTTTTTCTTACTATTTTTTGCCTTCCTTATTACCTAAAATGATGTTACATATTATTACTACGGTAATTTGTTTTTTTTTTTTTTTCCAATGTGGGACTTTCAGTCCAATATTACATTGGGCCATTGCAATTGAATTCATTTTGTTACAATAATGGTTTAATTCCTGCAATAGTATGGGTTTGTGCAATTGTTACATAGAATTTATTTTGCTATTTGGATTACTGCAATTTAAAATTATATATTTATTGTTACTTACACTTTCTCACAAGTTTTATAATTATGTTTGAGTGTAGTGCCTCCTTGTGGCTATTTGTGGTTTTACCACGAATTTTAACTTTTTTAATTTTACTCAAAAATAAAATTATTTTATTCTGCATTGGTTTCTTGATCAATTTTTTCCTCTTTTGATTTTAGGGATTCTAGCCTTACAGATCTTGCTGCTGCTGTTAGATAAAAAAAAAAATCTGTTCTATTCTCTAAGGCTTTGTGCCCACGGGACTCTGTAACCGCAGAATTTGCAGCGGAAAACCTGCGGATTTATCTGGATTTTCTAGATAAATCCGCAGGCTTTAGAAAGCACAGACATTCCCCATGTTATCCTATGGGACATGGGGAGTGTCTGTGTCCATTCTGCGGTATGTGCGGCTGCGGAATATTTTGCAGATGTCCAGGAGCCGCACATAACTGCATGTCAATTTGTCCTGCGGAATTACCTGTGGAAATCCCGGCCCTCCACTATGGAGATAGAGGCCGGGACTTCTGCAGGTAAGTCGCACAAATGTTCGCAGGTTTACCGTAAATATTTCGCTGGAATCCCGCAGCTATGGATAGCTGCGGATTGCGGGGATCAGCTGCGGGAAACCTGCGGCTGTACCTGCGGATATATCTGCGGGTACAGAGTCCCGTGGGCACATAGCCTTATAATACCGCTCTTAGCTGCATTTACTGTAGGGTAAGCTGCTGGTGAATGGATAGTGTATTAGAGGCATGTAGGCAGGGATTCTATCCTTTCAAGACCTTGCTGCTGCTACCTAAAAAAAAAAAAAAAAAATCTCCTATTCTCTCATAATACCACTCTTAGCTGCAATTAATGTAGGGCAAGCTGCTGGAGAAGAGGTAATGTATTAGAGGCATCTAGCCTTACAGACCTTGCTGTTGGTATTTAGTATATGGCAAGCTGCTAAAGAAGGGATAGTATATTAGAGGATTATATAGGCAGGGATTCTAGCCTTGCTGCATAAAAGAAAACTATTCGATTCTATAATAATACCGCTCTTAACTGCATCTTGTGGACACTGATACTGTTAACAGTGTAGTATACAATGTGGTCAAGAGCCAGTCCGGCCCATCTGGCTGCTGCCAGAATTTCCCATTGCCAATCCAGCCCTAGATATGTGTAATATCATTCCACCTGTGTGCGTGGCTGTTCATCAGTATTTAGCACCTGTGCTACCTCCACCTTTTATCGCCTCCCTTTGAAAAAAAATTGGATTTTAATCAAAATCGCAAGACAAGAATAATTTACTAAATTTTTACAAGACTGAGTTACAGAGAACATATAATTTACCCATAACATGAATGTAAGGTTGATAATAACTTGTCTTACAAAATCTTAAGTAGGCAAGTTAGTTGATTTAAAATGAATACACCCAACATGAAAAACTACTACGTTGTTTATTTTGTACGACCTCCACCTCCATGATTTTTATGGAGAGCAATAAGTCTTTTGGCATGGAATTAAGATGTTGGTAACATATTGCAGCATTTTTTTCCCCATTCTTCAAAAACGTCTTTTAGAGCTCTAGTTGCTAGATGGAGAGTGATACCCACCATCCTAATCAGAACTCCTTGTGTTTGGGATCAGATTAGGACAAATAATGGGCCACTGAATCACCTTCATCCTGTTCTTCAGAAATCCAACAAATGTTTGTTTTGGATAATTCTGATGTTGAAAAAAATGCACATCTCGCATGGGCACGGCGTGATGATAGCATCTTCACTTTTATTATAGAGCAGTACATATGTGAATTCATCATACTATCAATGGAAACTTAGCTTCCTGACACCAGCAGCATTCATGCAGCCCCACATAAGGCCCCTGCCACCACCACAATTCCTGTAGGCACCATGGATCGAAAAAAAAAAATAAATTTAGAAAAATACATTAGTACCTACAGTGAAACATGGTGGTGGTAGTGTCCTAATGTGGGGCTATATGAGTGCTCCTGATGTCAGGCACCTACACTTCATTAATCGTATCTTGAATTCACAGATGTACCACTCAATATTAAAAGAGAAGATGCTACCATGCCCTTGGCAGAATTGCACTTATCCAACATGGCAATGATCCGAAACACATCTGTTGCATTTCTGAAGAACAGGTTGAAAGCGATTCAGTGGTGAAGTATGTCTCCTGATCTGAACCCAATTGCAACACCTCTAGGGAATTCTGAAGAGATAAGTTGAGAATCACTCTCAATCTAGCTTGCAGCCTCTAACAGAGGTAATACTTAATAAACGGAAAAAGTTAGATGTCACAATATGCCACCAACTTGTTCATTACATGCTTAGAAGGCCTGGTGCAGGCCTTAAAAATCATACAAAATGCTAGATTGAGTAGTTTTTCATGTGAGGGGGTATTAAATTTTGCATTAACTAATTCGAGTAAAACTGAAGATTTTCTAATGAAAGTTTTATAGTATTAACCACACTTATGGGTTAAAAGAAGGTTCTATGAAACAGTCTTGTCAAAATGTAAACATTTGACCCTTTCCTGATGTTTGATGTTACAGTATAATCACAGGTCAAGTTCCTGAGTATGGAGCAGGCTTAAAAAGCTGAGCCTAAGGCCTCTTCTCCACTAGCGTTTTTTTCTCCAAATTCCATCGCATTGAGAAACGGATTGCAATCTTGCAAAGGTTTTCTAATGATGCTGTCTCCATTTCCCCTTTTTTTCCAGACGATACATGGGCTCTCCTTGAAATCGCAGCATGCTGCGATTTGATGCGATTCTCAGCTCTCTCACCCCCATGCAAGTCAGAATCCGGGTGGCATGCGCATGTCACACAGATCCTGACACTTGCATACCGGGTCAGACTGGCTACCGGAGGAATCTCCTGGAAAAAAAAGGCCTGGCCGCGGTTACATGCACTGAACCCCGAGCTGTCCCCTGAGCTCCAGAGTGCAGCCTGAACAGCGAGCGCCGAGTGATGGATTCCCCGGCGATTGCTGGTCAGGTCAGCACAGCTGCAAACAGATCAGGCAGACGCTGGAGCTCAGGTTACAGCTCTGGAGCTGAGTGCAGGTAACAGCGGCCAGGACTGGTTTTACAGGAGATTTCTCCCGTAGCCAGCCCTACACTGCTTACCTAAAAACTCACAGCACTCGCATGACGCTCACATGTCATACGGATGCTATGTGAGGAAAAAAACACACATTGTACGCATATCACACGCAGATCACACGCAGGACACTCGACTCACATTTTGAGCCGAGTATTGCTGTGATTTATAAAACGCTAGTGGAGAAGAGGCCTAATGCAGGGAGAAGCTGTCCATTTTACATAGCCAACATTTTCCTGTAGCAACAGTAGCTGCTGGAATGAACTTCGATCAGTGTTATTTAACTTTATAAATGTCACTCTCTGATTGTGGCGTTTAAATAGGATGATAACTGATTGATTACCATAGCACCTGGGGCCTGCTTACTCCTCGTGAAGCTGAGCCATGCGCTGCGGTCAGACGGCCATAGATTTGCTCATGAGAGAATTATGCCAATGCCGCTGTGATCAAACTCTGATCCAAGTATTAGCTTAGTGTGATTTGATTCTATTGCATAAATATAAGTGATTAAACAATTGCAGGTTGAAATCCCCTAAGGGGACTAAATAATAAAATAACATTTTTAACAAAATGTTTAAAGTAAAATATTAAAAGAATTCGAGTTTTAAAAAGTGTGCAAAAGTAAAAAAAAAGTTAAATATTGAATTACTATCTTTGTGTACAACAAAAATCTGAAGAAAAAGTGGCAAAATAATATTATGCACCTCTAAATGCTATAAAAAAAAACAAAACAAACAAAACAAAAAAAACCCACAAAAAAACACCCCAACTTGTTTTGCAATAAAAAAACCCCTTTGGGTACATTGCCACGATCAGGAGAAACTGCCTTCTAGACATAGTGCCATTCCTCTTTGCGAAGATGCTAGTGTTGCCGAGGATCAGAATTCTGGCGAACACATAGCCTAACAGGTATTCTGCCAGTGTCACACTGACAGGTGTAATATATTGCAAAGTGTGTGTATTGCAATGCATTACACCAGCAACCAGACTAATAAAAGTTAAAGCCCCATAGAGCAACAATGTTAAGAAGTTAAAAAAAAAAAAAAAAATAATAATACACCATAAAATACATATTTTTGCCATAAATGAACTAAATGAAATATTACAGATATTTGGTATCAAAGTGTCTGGAACTACCCAATCTATAAATCTGTCACCCTAGTTAACCTTTTCAGTGAACGCTGTAAATATAAAAAAAACCCTAGGCTTTCAAACCATCGGAATTAGGCCTCTTTCACACGTCAGTGATTCTGGGACGTTTGTGCTTTTTTTTTAAACGTACCAGAATCACTGACATACGCAGACCCATTATAATGAATGGGTCTGCTCACACATCAGTCATTTTTCACTGACCATGTCTCCGTGCAGCGTTCACGCGTGTCCGTGATTGCCGCACGGAGACATGTCCATTTTTTTCTGGCATCACTGATGTCCCACGAACCACGCAGTGGTGTGATCCGTGAGACACGTGCCAGAAAAAAACGTGCTTTTAAAATAAAAATCATTTTTACTCACCCGGCTCCAGCGATGTCCTCTGCAGCCCGTGCAGCCTGCTGCTTCTGAGCCGGCTCATTACTGTCGCGCATATTCATGATGCACGACACAGCCGACCCGGAAGCAGCTGCTGCGGGGGTCAGCGCCGGCCGGATGCTGCACCGCGGGAGCGATCAGCACCATGGAGAGCGTGAGCGCGCACAGGTGAGTTAATCTCTAAGTGCAATCACGGGCCACGGAGAACGGAGCCCGGATTGCACTTAGACAACCCACGTGTGCCGTGATTCACGGCACACAGAGGGACATGTGCGTGTTTTACACGCCAGTGAAAAACGTCAGTGTTTTTCATTGACGTATGAAACAAAGGTAGAATAAAATGCAATCAAAAAGTCAAATGTAAATAAATATGGTATCTCTGAAAAGCTTATCTTGTCCCACAAAAAAAAACAAAGTCCCAACTCAGGTGTCAGTGGAAAAATAAAAGTTATAGCTGTCAGAATATAGAGATACAAATTATTTTTCTTTTTTCTATAAAATAGTTATGGTAGAAAAGAGGCAAAAAACCCAAACACACACACACTTACTGAAATGCGATTTTACCCAAAAAACAAAACAAAAAAAACCCCCAACAACTTCTGAATTTCTGGTCTTTGTTCAGTCTGCGTCGCAAAAAAGTGAATAAAAAGCAAACAATATTATGTGCGTAAGAGTGGCACCAAGAAAAACAAAAGTTTCAACTTAATACACAAAAAAACCTCTGGTCTGTCATCTGTTAGCGGAAATTGTGGCTTTTCACTTTACTGGTAACGCACAGGCTCTGGAAAAGTGCCATGTCAGGGTATGTGCGCACGTTGCTTTTTACCTGCTTTTTACCTGCTTTTTTGCTGCTTTTTCTTCTGCGCTGTTTAATGCCAAAATGGATGTGTTCTTCTATTCAAGCAAAGTCTATGGGAATTTGGGTTTCTTGTTCACACTATTGTTGTTCAAAATGCTGCCTTTTTGTGGCAGAACTTTGGTCAAAAACTCAGCTTTTCAAAGAAGCAACATGTCAATTGTTTTTGCCATTTGGGTTTTGCACTGCAAAGCTGAGTTTTTGACCAAAGTTCTGCCACAAAAAGGCAGCATTTTGAACAACAATAGTGTGAACAAGAAACCCAAATTCCCATAGACTTTGCTTGAATAGAAGAATACATCCATTTTGGCATTAAACAGCGCAGAAGAAAAAGCAGCAAAAAAGCAGGTAAAAAGCAGGTAAAAAGCAACGTGCGCACATACCCTGACCCCCCAAAAAAGAAATCAAAGCAATATCTGTCCTCCCAAATCCAAATGTTCCTCTCCCTTCTGAGCCCCACAGTGTGCCTTAACCACATTTAGCATCCACATGTTTTGCATTAGTGAAGAAAGCCCACTTAAATTTATTGGGTGTGTGTCTCCAGAAGAATGAGCCGTGCACTACCTACCAGTATAGGAATTACAATGTTCTGGGCACCAGAATGACAGATTTACAAATTTTCACTTAGTAAAATCTATTGGTTTGTTTCTGGAAAACACACAAGTCAAAATAGTTACTACACCTGTGGATAAATTCCCAGAGGGATGTAATTGTAAAATGGGGTCATTTGAGGTGGGATGCTGCTCTTATGGCACTTAGAGGCTCTGTATTTGGAGTCTGCTGTCACAGAGTTTTGAACAAACTTCACCACTGTCATAGTGGCATTGGGCTCTGTTCAGATTGAGGATTCTGACACTCCACCCGATGATTTCTCTGGTGTCTCAGATTAACACACAGACTCTAGCATTGACCTGCTACATGCTGATTTATAGGCAGGTTAGAAAGAGTTAATCTCTGCTGGTCTCCTTTTTCCTTTGTTCAAATAGTGTGGATAGGCCTATCACATCTGCTCCTGTTGGTTGAATCCTTCTACCTACGGCAACTATTGATTATTTCAGGTTGGTCTGAGTGGTATGGTGTCCCAGACTCTGGTGAAAGTTGTACTTATTGCGTGGTGCAAATGTAGAAGTTTACCTATGTTCTGTAGCTTCCTACCAGCTCTTGTTCTTTCTCCTGAATCCCTTATTGTCTTTACCTTTGTGTGTGCTTGCTGTGTGAAATAGTTTTGGTTTTCCCTTGCCTGTCTATATCAGAGTTTCGTTACACTCCTACCATGGGGGTAGGGAAATCAGATCAGAACTGGATCAGGAGCAGGGCCAGGAAGGAGACTCAGGCCTCTCCATCAGGAGTATCCCTCAGATTATGGATAGCATAGATCCCCCTAGCTTGAGGGACATCTTAGGAGCCCCGACTATCCTTTATCCTATAAGTATTGTGACATCCGCAAACCATTATAGGAAAATCTGTTCTCCAAGAGTCAACTAGGGCTCCTTCCCTTCCGAATATTGTCATGTGGCTAAACAGTACTGTACAGCCTGTACATGATGGGTATTGCAATGCTCAGCAGAAATTCTATGACAAATTTTAGTGCACATTTTCTTCATTCCCATGTAAAAAACTAAAGTCTAGGGCTAAAATGAAATTTTTGTAGTAAAAACTAAAGGTTTCTTTCGCTTCCCAATGGGATAAAATTCTGTCAGATACATGGTGCCAACATGTGCACTTCCCCTCCATAGTTGAATTCATTGAAAATTGTAGTTTGTAAAATAAGGTCACTTATTTGGGGGGGGGATCTGCTGTTCTAGAACCTCAGGGTCTCTGCCAATGGGATGTAGCACCCGCAAACCACAACAGAAAAATCTACACTCCAATATAGTGCTTTGTTCCTTCTGAGTTTTGCACTTGCCTGAAAAGTAGTACCTGGTTACATATAGGATTTTGGTGCAGCAACAAACTGCATAGTCAATTTTTTCCTATTAACCCTTATAAAAATTAAAAAGGGTTAGCCATAAAACATCATTTGAGTAGTAAAAATGTAATTATGCTTTGACCACCCAATGGTATACATTTCTGCAAGGCACATGTGGTGTCAACATGCTCATTGAACCTATAGATGAAATTATTGAATGGTGTAGTTTATAAATTGGGATCACTTATGGAGTGGGGTGGTGTTTTTCTGGCATTTCACAGGTTTTGTCAATGTGACATGGCACCTACTACACTCTTATACCATTGGCACTACAAATTAGTAAGATTTTTATTCTAAACGGTCGTGAAATCATTGCAGAACATACGCTTTGTGGTATACTGAAAGTTTCTGCTTTATTACATCATGTGACCAGTTTATATAGTACCCCAAACAAAGAAATAACTTGTCTGAACTATGCACCAATAAGAGCCACAGGGGTGTGTATAGAAATGTGAAACTTTCCTGCTTGTCAGTGTTAGCTGAGCCTTATGACATCATGCAGTTAAAAGACAAGATGAACTGTATTCTCTCACAATCCCCTTTTGTTACCAATTATGGGTATACCAGGAGGTACATAGGAGCACGCTATCCACATCCTTGAGACTTTCCTACCTGCTTCACCTCAGTTCCCTACCTGGATACCTATAATTATATCCCAACAATAATGGATCTCTTAATGTCTCCGGTCCATATTCCATGACCAGGAGATCTTTTACAGGCTTAGGGTACCTTCACACTTTAGCGATGCAGCAGCGATCCGACCAGCGATCTGACCTGGTCAGGATCGCTGCTGCATCGCTACATGGTCGCTGGTGAGCTGTCAAACAGACAGATCTCACCAGCGACCAGTGAACAGCCCCCAGCCAGCAGCGACGTGCAAGCGACGCTGCGCTTGCACGGAGCCGGCGTCTGGAAGCTGCGGACACTGGTAACTAAGGTAAACATCGGGTATGGTTACCCGATGTTTACATTAGTTACCAGCGCACACCGCTTAGCTGTGTGTGCAGGGAGCAGGGAGCCGCACACACTGAGCGCTGGCTCCTTGCTCTCCTAGCTACAGTACACATCGGGTTAATTAACCCGATGTGTACAGCAGCTACATGTGCAGAGAGCCGGAGCCGGCAGCACAGGCAGCGTGGGAGCTGCGGAGGCTGGTAACTAAGGTAAATATCGGGTAACCACCTTGGTTACCCGATGTTTATCTTAGTTACCAGCCTCCGCAGCTGCCAGACGCCGGCTCCTGCTCCCTGCTCGCTTCATTTGTCGCTCTCTCGCTGTCACACACAGCGATCTGTGTGTCACAGCGGGAGAGCGCCTTTGAAGAAAACGAACCAGGGCTGTGTGTAACGAGCAGCGATCTCGCAGCAGGGGCCAGATCGCTGCTCAGTGTCACACACAGCGAGATCGCTAATGAGGTCACTGCTGCGTCACAAAAAGCGTGACTCAGCAGCGATCTCGGCAGCGAGCTCGCTGTGTGTGAAGCACCCCTTACTCTTACACATAGACCTGATTACCTTTAGTATTACACACAGTAGCACTTCTACGGCTACCATCAAGACAATACCATTTACATACCGGTGTGTGTTATCTTTGAAAATCACCCACTTAAACCCTTGAACTAATTCTTTGGATCAGAACAGAATGTTTCTTCCACCACAAGTCCTTTGTGTCACGCTCCTGTAATCATCACTCTTATTTTGGCATCATCACTCTTATTTTGGCTATTTCCCATATAAACAGCCCCAATCTAGAAATTTTCTATAAGGTCCTATGTGAAATAGTCCAGCACTATGGTGAGTTGAGACAATCATTCTGCTGGTGCTGTGACTCTTTACAGCAGCTGTTGTGTATCCAGGTGGGTTTTTCCCTCAAGCTTCATCAAAGTTGCTGTAGTCAGGAGAAGCTGGATTGCACCATCTAATCTTGGCTCATGGCTCTGTCGCTTGTCTTCTTGGGATCACCCAGTCTCCTGGCTTGAGAGAGAGTGCTCCTGGCACTGATTTTAGGATCTGGAATTGGAGAATACACTTGTTTATCACACTATTTAGTCAATCATATAAGACTCTTACATCCCTGGTCACGATATCATGCTGAATCTGAAGTAATTATCTATGGGAAATATAATCATGTTCTAGGTGCTAAGCCAAAAAAAAAAAGAAAAAAAAGGATCTTATGTGGAGACCTAGTTATTAAGAAAAACAAAGCATGCATTCAGTCCATGACTTGCCAGTCTTCACCTTTACCTTCTGTATTTTTTCTTGAATGTCCCATTCAGCTTTTCCACTGCTCTATGGATGGTAACGAGTGTAGAAAGGCTGCTAATTCCTAGATACTGTAAAATATCCACAATGACCCCTCCTATAAAATATGCACTTTTACCACTTCAGAAATCTAATCTTTACATACCACCACCATAAGTTTTTCAATAATAATAATATTTTCTGCACTGGATATGCCGCAGAAAATGATGAGCAAGTTTCGAAATACTCAGACTTGCGATACTCGTAATGACTACTGTGTAATACTCGCATATTCATTCTGAATAGTATGTGAAATGAAAGTCAATGGGGAATGCTCGCAATGTAACGAGTAACAAGAATGCTGTACTATTCGCTACTTGCACGAATAGTGTGGCATTCGGGTTACTCATTGCATTGCGAGTATTCCCCATTGACTTGCATTGCACACACTATTCGAAATGCATACACGAGTATTAGACAGTACTCATTACGACAATACGGTTTGGAAAAGCGTTTCCTGTCCAGCATCACGTCCAGAGATGATTTAATTTAAAATTTCACTTTATTTGTAAAAAATTGTTTAAAAGAACTAAAGTCCTCAGTGGTTGATACCTTTTAATGGCTAACTGAAAAGATGGTAATAATTACCATTATCTTTTCAGTTAGCCATTAAAAGGTATCAACCACTGAGGACTTCAGTTCTTTTAAACAATTTTTTATCTCTACTGGCTAACACGGTACAAAGATATATTTTATTTGTACTCATTACGAGTATCACAAATCTGAGTATTTCAAAACTCTCTCACCATTAGCGGCAGATCAATCCTGGAAAGAAATTTATACAACAAGCACTTACTCACATAAACATACTTGTGGTAGATGTGTATAATTAATCTGCAGTCTCTGGAACGGGTAAAGCAGACAAGGGGCATGTTTCTGTGGCATCTTTCCAGTATTTCCTATATTTTAGACACACATCTTACAAAACTGGGTGCGTCTGACCACGTGGGTACTGAACCCTGGTACCACCCATAGTTTGTCTACTAAAACAGGCACTCAGAACTGTCTGACAGATGTGTTAGTCAATGAGTTACCTGGGTCATAATTGAGAAGAGAACTCATGGCAGAGTAAGCTTACTGCCCTTTATCCACAGATCTTCGTCAGTCAGCTGGGCTCCCTGCATCTCACACTCAGTTCCCTGTTAAACTGCTTGTTCCTGTAGGGATTTAAGAACATCAGGAGTGAGGTGCCACTGAAATGACAGATGCTACGTAGGTGCTCTGCATTTGTAAAAGATTCATCTGTAGACCTGTTTGCTGCTTCCTCGTTGGCTGTGCAGTGCCCCACGAGGCAGGTGGTTAACCCACGCGCCCCGGGCCTAGTCCAAGAGTTCCTGAAGTGGGTTGTCAGAACTATGGTCCCAACTCGTCTGTCTCTATGTGAGTGTGTTGCGCCTATTTCTACCCCCCAAGTGGAACCCGCCCCCCATGTGCTGACTTCGGTGACCGGGGAAGTCTCATGCATCGTGATGGCCACCCCCCTATCTACTCTGAGACAACTTCCCTGTGAGAAGACTCCTAAGCTGTATGTAAAGTGTGAATGTGGAACACCGGTGATTAATCCCCCTTACCTGAGATGGATACCGCACCCTTACTGAGGTGCAGTACCCTGTGGCGACCAGAGCCTCAGGGACGCCACAGCTGCATCTGTGCAAGCATATTCTCTGGCTCAATCATTGTCAGTTCAGGTGTGAGCTTTATCTTCTCTATGCCAGGCTCATTTGATAACAGGAAAGCCTCCATCCGGGCTTGTATACACTCTGCGGTCTTTATAGGTTTCTGATGTGACATTAGGAAAGATCTACCACCTACATACACATTAGACTACCTTACGGTTTTCAACTCTACGTGTCTCAGAAAACATCTTCAACTCTGCCTCCTGTACCGAGAGAAGGGAGTGGTTCAGCGTATCACCTCATGTGTAAACTGTAGCATATGCAGTTTAGAATCTACCAACATCTTATCTTCTTCTATGGAAAAAAAACCAAATCTGCATTAGATCTATAACTTTAGCTCTGACTGATACCATAAGTGGTCATCTGTACTTGACAATGGATGAAGAAAATAAATAAACATAGGACAAGATTTTCCTATTTTTCACGCTCTCATTTAGTAGACATATTTACTAGTCAGAAGAACACCAAAACAGGGGGAAAGCAAGCAAATGCAATAAAATAATCCTTTTATTTATAATGATTAAAAAAACATGTTAATCAAATGGAACCGCCCAAAGACTGATGGAATATTAGGATGGGGGACACAGCACCTGTGGTGATAAAACATACCACCATTAATCGCAGGGATAATGTAAGAAATCTTTATATATGCATATATATGCCTCTCAGTAGAAAACGCAGCCAAAAAAAATAAAGAAATGTAATACAAGTGTATCAGAGCATAAAGTGGCTATTTGTAAGAAAAAATATACAAAGTAGTGACATTGTCATGGAAAAGCATACATGATATTACCACAGTGTAAAGTATCCACAGCGGGTATCGGTGCAACGGCCCCCACCAACACTGACGCGCGTTTTGCAGCTCGTGTGCTTCGTCCACTCTTGGACGAAGCACACGAGCTGCGAAACGCGCGTCAGTGTTGGTGGGGGCCGTTGCACCGATACCCGCTGTGGATACTTTACACTGTGGTAATATCATGTATGCTTTTCCATGACAATGTCCCTACTTTGTATATTTTTTCTTACAAATAGCCACTTTATGCTCTGATACACTTGTATTACATTTCTTTATTTTTTTGGCTGCGTTTTCTACTGAGAGGCATATATATGTATATATAAAGATTTCTTACATTATCCCTGCGATTAATGGTGGTATGTTTTATCACCACAGGTGCTGTGTCCCCCATCCTAATATTCCATCCGTCTTTGGGCAGTTCCATTTGATTAACATGTTTTTTTAATCATTATAAATAAAAGGATTATTTTATTACAATTGTTGCATTTGCTTGCTTTCCCCCTATTTTGGTGTTCTTTTGCATATTAGCAAGTTTTTTGACAGCTTTGTGGCATTGGTGGTATATTTACTAGTCAGGAAATATGACTTGTGGGGGAAGGGCCAGTTTCAGGGTCTCTATAGTATGCATGTGTGCTACGCCCTCCACTGTTGGAGAATATAATAGTATACTGAATTCAAAAAGGGGGGAAAAGAGGTCACTTCTTTATAGTTGGATTAAAAAATGTGATGCAGCCCTGGTATTTGGGTCCAATCTAGCTGAATAACCCACAATTTTCTGCTTTAAACTGTGTTTTTATACTCTAAACTAGATCCATGAAAGGAAAAAAACAAAACCAAGACAAAATAATGCCAGTCTGAGCAGAAGCATGGAATAAAAATGTATTTTTCAAGTAAATCACTGTAAAATGCTTTAATAAAAAAAAAACACAAAACAAAAAACACCGTGGCGGGTGAAGTCATGCCAGACTTGCAAAAGTCTGACAGCGCATCACTGGCACAGCCGCACACACTTCTGACAGGAATATGCAAGTGTTTCTGAAACACATGCACGTTCACCATACTGACCCGCAGACACTTGCACTGCTTTCCCCGCCTACGGGCCGTCCTGCCGCCTGTGATTGGTTGCAGTCAGCTGACACGCTGACACTCAGGGTGGGGGTGCATCTACCTGTAATCAATTACACGCGCAGGTGGGTGGGCAAAACAATGAATATTGAATTATCGGTTCCGGAAGGGAAAAGCGTGACCCGAAAGGAGTTTGCTGCCATGCACAGCCTCGGGTGTGTACACTGCGTGCGCTCCTACCCACCTATCACCCCCACAAACATTTTTAATCTCCGGATTCTGGTCCCCATAGACTTATATGGGCACTGGAATCCGAAGTGGATCCGCACTTTTTTTAAATCTGGCAGTGATCCGCCGGTCCCGGATTTTGGCGGGTTCGATCAACTCTAGTCTTAATTCTAACAGTTGTAGAACAAGGTCTTATTGTCTGTTCAAGTTGAGAGGGTTGCATACAAACCTTCCTCTTTCCTCCAGAGGGGTTGTTTTTCCTACTAGAAGTAGAGTAAATATAAAACCTCATCATTCTTTGTTCAAAGTTTGGAAAAACAAAAAAACCCCACACCGCTACTGCTCCTCTTCCCTCCTGCCTTTTTGGCCGAAGTAAAATAAAACAAAAAAACAAAAACCCATTTGTTTTAAGTTGCTTCTGCCTCCTCACCTCAAACAAATCGCAAAGGCTTTTTTGTATTTTTTGCAAAACACATCCATTGGATCTACAGTATTTAATTCTATTACAAATGGATAAAATACCGAAGAGTGATGAGATAATAGAAGGTAAGCAATTTAGACTTTTTGGATTGTTACCCACATTCTGTAAGATATACATAACGCAGAGCAGTAATCGTGGACCTCATTGGAAAAATAAAAGGAAGCAACTTCAATAGACATATGAAAAACAAAAAGGACCAGAAAGTATTTATATTTGCCTGTATGCATAAATACATCCCGAAGTCAAAAAATGACACAAAGCAGCACTAGAGTAGTAAAGGTTATAATTTATTAATCGTATCAAAAAAGTGCAAGGGATATGATGTACAAAAATATGGGTAGACAGGACATTGACAAAAAAGGGTGAGAAAATCCCCACATAGGGCCACATGCAAGGCACATAAGGCTGCTCAAATACTAGAAAATCGCTTTTTTAGTCATCCCAAAAAGTAAAGGGAGGGAAAAAAATATCACAAGAAACACATCCCAAAAGGAGTCAATGTGAACAAGGTCAGAGACCTGGATGGTACCTGAGGAAGTACACGAAACACGTGTTGGGACTTGTGGCTATAATACCTCCAGTAAGCTCTCCTATATAATTGCTGTTGGGTATTTGACGCCCCTTGTTTACTGGATAGTGCTGCTTTGTGTCATTTTTTTACTTCGGGATGTATTTATGCATACAGGCAAATATAAAGACTTTCTGGTCCTTTTGTTTTTCAATCTGTAAGATATGATGCAGGACTTTAAAATACTGCTCCCTGAGTATCAAATCTACAAATATTCAGTCCCATATCTACAATTTTATATGTGCAGCACCATATTTGTATTTACAAACTCTTCAAGGTTTTCACAATTTATATTTGACTTGCATTTATTGGGTGTCTGATTACGCAAATATACTTTAATGTTTTGGCTGTTAATAAAAAAGAAAAGCCAGAAGTTTATAGGGGATTTCAACTAAGAAAGAAAGCTATTGAGAGAATCCTGGCTAAGCTGGGTGGATGCTGGGAGTGTCTGCATTACTATGCAGTTTTGTGCTTTGCTATTTGCTACTATTCTATGAACACTTACATTTATGCATGATTTGTATACAAACAAAAGGTCCACCCTTCATGGATTCCAAAGATTTTGACATTTATCAACTTCTTATAGTCTCACCAAGCTGAAAGAATTCCAAAAATCTCTGATCATCAAAAAGTGCTTTAATATAGTAAATCCAGCATAATTACTTGTTCATTTAACACTCAGGGTTTTTTTCCTTCCCCCTTCTACAGCTGCCCAGGAGTTGCCTGACTAGACGTCCCTACAGATATGGGAGAGGCAGTTGTACCTGTCTATCTGCGCCAGTTACTCTTGTTAAACTAATCAATGATAAGCTCAATTTCTAAATTACCCTTAGGGTAAGTTCACACAGTGCGTTTTTCGCAGCGTTTTTGTGCGTTTTTGGCCTCAAAACTGCACGACTTTGCTTCCCCAGCAAAGTCTATGAGTTTTCATTTTTGCTGTCAGCACACTTTTTTTTAAGCTGCGTTTTTGAGCTTAAAAAAAAATGGACATGTCAATTCTTTCCTGCGTTTTTCTGCGTTTTCCACCCATGCAATGCATTGGAAAAATGCAGCCAAAACGGCACCAAATCGCGGTAAAAAACACATGCCTTTTTGCCGCGGGTGCGTTTGAGTTTTTAGCGACCAAAAACGCAGCGTCAAAAAAACGCAGCGTGTGCACATAGCCTTAGGTGTTGATCACTCCGCAATCTCCATAATAGATTCTGTATGATACATACTACACACATCCAATGTACTAATCCATTATCAAAACATTTACACATTTACTTTCTTCACATTCTTTTAACAAATTTTGTCAACAATCCCTTCCACAGCAGCCTGAACTTTAGCCAGTTTGTCTTCATATACAGATCACCCATATTCTGCCTCTACTTCAACATGGATACTGACCACATAGATTAGACCAGCAGGGACTCCTACCTTTAACTATGGTCTCTCTGGTTCTCCATGTCTGACCATTTTGTCAGACGAATCCTTTGATGGTTCTGTCCCTTAGACGCAAGACAAAGTTCCATGGCTGGAATTTTGGAACCATATATGGGCTTCTTTTCTGCTATACCAGGCTGCTGCCGGCATTCATCACATCAATACAATCCCCCAATGTTACAATCCAACCCCACAGACCAATGACTAGTACAATGCAAAATCCACACTGAGCATATCCCATGCTCACAGTTCACAAAGGCATAGGTAACTTACTCAGTACTTGGCCTAGACTAATACAAAATAACTCACCCGGATGAAGAAAAAAATAAATAAAATAAATAATAGATCAAGCTTTCAGGAAAGTAAGGCAAGCGGCAGATTTAAAGCTTATTACTTTATGCTACAGCTATTAGCATTATTTTCCCCAGGGGATCGATTCTCACGAGAGATCCGGATGGTATAAATGTCTGTCTGGGTCCCTGTTCGGGCGACATGCTTGTGAGCGAAATACAGTCCTTCTATGGCATTGGAACTCCAAATTAGTAACATTTGTTTTACAAGCACTTAGGAAATCATTGCAGCACACACACTTTGTGATGTACTGAAAGTTTCTGCCTTATTGCATCATATGATCCGTTTATATAGTATCCCAAACAAAAATAACTCCTCTGAACTATGCATCACTATGAGCCACAGGGGTATGTATAGAAATGTGAAACTTCCCCACCCATCAGTGTTAGATGAGCCCTATGACATTCAGTTATAAGACAAGATTGTTTCTATAACTACAAAATTTATTGCATTCTCTCACATTCGCTTCTGAGCTTTGCTCTTTTATGGGGTACTGGTGTGGCACCCCAGTGGTCCGGATGCCACAGTAACATTGCCCTCCTCACAGGGGGTGATGCTATGCCTGGAAGCTAGAGGGGGGGGTCTCCCATGCTAGGTACACTAGCACTCAACACTTCCTACTCCAGACCAGAAGGGGGAGCTCAAGAACCCGGATTGAGGGGAGCTTTCCTATGCATTCTGGCCTGGAGGAGGAGTTAGGAACACACACACACACATACATGAAAGTGAAACTAACAGATCAGAACAAGTCAGGAGTGGAGAGAAGACAGTCACTGAGCAGAGAGCTGCGCCATAGCTCTCTCAGGACAGAGTGCAGAGAATAGGGCAATGGAGCCCTAGGCTGCGTGGGTACTAAAGTTCCACCAGCAGAATCTGAAGGGCAGGAGACTACAGCTCTTCTGGCTCACAGAGTGCCCGGAGCACAGCAGCATACTACAGCCAGGAGCTGTGATAGAATAAGCGGCACCAGTAAAGGACTCGCGCTGCCTGCTGTAGGTGAGAACAAGAACCAACATAAGGAAGAGTGTCTCAGCGTAGCTTCAAGCCGCAGGGACCCACACATTACAGTGCAAGCAGGAATGCCTACAACCCACCTGGCTAGGTGGATCCCCTCAATTGCGTTCAGGCTGACCGTACTGCCGTTACCTGTTGGACCAGTCTCCAGGGCCTGTACCATTAACTACCTAGTAAAAGGTAAAGGAAACTAAGGCCCTTGTGTTGTCCAGTTATTACCGGCGTCCTCAGTCCTGCACCTCAACATTAAGTCCCTCCATCAATCACCTACTACTACCCCCATCCGCCCTGGGGCCCAGGTCTGCCTGTGGAGAGCTATACCAACCAAGCTACGTCACCATCTGCCCTGGAGGTCCCCATCCAGCAGCGGTGATAAAACTAGAAAAAGAAGCGCTGATAGGGTATTACCAGATAAACAGGAGTAATATATAAAGTATATACACTCACCTAATGTGGTTGTGAAAGTCACAACCACTGCCAAGCATGAGATAATGGCATCTGCCACAGCCCCACGTGGACGAGTATTCAAAAAGGAGAAGAGAAGGGGTTAACGCCGCGCATCAGCCAAATGAAGATGTAGAGTTGTTGATAAATTAATATATTTTTATTTCATAGGTCTACGCGTTTCGAGGTTGAAACATCTTCCTCAGGACCAGAATATCAACAAAGCCTTTGTTGATATTCTGGTCCTGAGGAAGAGGTTTCAACCTCGAAACACGACGACCTATGAAATAAAAAAAAGATACTAATTTATCAACAACTCTACATCTTCATTTGGCTGATGCGCGGCGTTAACCCCTTCTCTTCTCCTGTTTGAATATTCCTCCAGCAGCGGTGGCAGCTAGCTTGCCGCATACCACAGGTGGCATCACGAACTACCATCCCCATCATCATCCCTTTTTGTACTGACACCGCCAGGCTCACGGAGCCATGCCTTGCCACCGCAGCATCCCAGAAACAGAACCGCGGCCCAGTAACGAGTAACCCCCAGGCCCCGATGCGGGCATGTCATTGGCATGCAGAGAAAAATTGCACCATTTTCTTCTATTACCCCTTTTGAAAACTAAAAACTTTAGTCCAAAGCAAAATTTTATTTGGAGAGAAAATAAATAAATACATTTTAATTCATCAAGCCCAAGGTTACAAATTTCTGTGAAATCACCTGATTAAAAATTGCTCACTACACCCCTAGATGAATTCCTCGAGAAGTGTAATTTCTATAAAGTTACTTGTAGGGGTTTATGCTGATTTGGCATGTCAGGGGCTCGTCAAATGTGACATAGCATCTGCAATGTATTCCAGCTAAAAATGGCACTGCAAAATTCAAATCCAACATAAAAGAAAGCTTCCAGCGATGCCAAGAATTGACCCAATCCAAGGAACTTCTTAAAACTTCAAGTTCACTCCATGATATTTAACCCCTTCACGACCATGGACGGATCTTTCCGTCATGGATCGTGTCCCGGTAAGCCCTGCCCCCTGCCGCGGGCAGGCGGCGTGGATCGGCACACATATCAGCTGTTTTCAACAGCTGACATGTGTGCCTACATGTTCCGAGTGGAATCGCATTCCACCCGGAACATTAACCCCTTAGATCTCGCTGCCAAAGTCTGGCAGCGAGATCTATATGCGCGCGGCCATCTTTTTTACTTACCGCCGCCCCCTCCGGACGTCACGTGAGTGATCACGTGACGTTCGGTGGTTGCCATCGTAGCACAGGGTCATGTGATGACGCCTGGTGCTACGAATTTTCACTTTCATTCTTCCTCGGCACGGAGCAGAGGAAGAAAGTGACTATTTCTGCTGTTTACAGCGGTTTAGCTGTGATCAGCAGATAGCGATCAGCAATCGGATTGCTGATCGCTATAGCCCCCTAAGGGGACTAGTAAAATAAAATAAAATAAGTAAAAAAAAAGTTTTAAAAAATTAAAAAAAAAAACAAAAAACCTAAAAGTTCAAATCACCCCTCTTTCCCCCCATTGAAAATTAAAGGGTTAAAAAATAAATAAATATACACATATTTGGTATCGCCGCGTTCAGAAATGCCCAATCTATCAAAATATAAAATCAATTAATCTGATTGGTAAACGGCGTAGTGGCAAAAAAATTCCAAACGCCAAAATTACGTTTTTTGGTCGCCGCAAGTTTTACGCAAAATGCAATAACAGGCGATCAAAACGTAGCATCTGCGCAAAAATACTACCATTAGAAACATCAGCTCGAGACGCAAAAAATAAGCCATCACTGAGCCATAGATCCCAAAAAATAAGAACGCTACGTGTTTCGGAAAATGGCGCAAAACGTGCGCCACTTTTATTGGACAAACTTGTGAATTTTTTTTAACCCCTTAGATACAAGTAAACCTATACATGTTTGGTGTCTACAAACTCGCACCGACCTCATGTATCATACCCACACATCAGTTTTACCATATAGTGAACACCGTGAATAAAACATCCCAAAAGGTATTGTGCCATCACACTTTTTTTGCAATTTTTCCACACTTGGAATTTTTTTGCTGCTTTCCAGTACACCATATGGTAAAACTTATGGTTTCATTTAAAAGTACAACTTGTCCCGCAAAAAACAAGCCCTCATATGGTAAGATTGAAGGAAAAATAAAAAAATTACGGCTCTCGGAAGAAGGGGAGAAAAAAACAAAAACGCAAAAACGGAAAGTGCCCCGGGGCTGAAGGGGTTAAGTATCAATTCCATATATAGCAATCAGCTGATCATAACTATACAGGGACAGACCTACACATTTCAGCTATATCCTATCCTTCGTCATGGTATATATATGTCCTCAATCTATTCCAGCCAATTTTGTGCTACAAAAGTGAAATGGTGCTCCTTCTAAGCCCTGTCATGCACCCAAACAGTAGTTTTTCACCCCATATGGGGTATCAGCGTACACAGGATATATTGCATAACTAAATTATATGGGCCCGTTACCTTTGTGAAAATGCAAACTTTGGGGCTAAAGCAACATTTGTGGCAAAAAGTAAAATTTATTATTTCCACCCATATTCCTTTAAACCCCTTCACTCTCCAGCCTGTTTTCACCTACATGATCAGGCCATTTTTATAAATTCTGACCAGTGTCCCTTTATGATGTAATAACTCTTGAACGCTTCAATGGATTCTGCAATTCTGATACTTTTTTCACGACATTATACTTCATGTTAGTGGTAAATTTAGGTAGTTTGTGAGAAAAAATATATAATATATTATATATATATTCTATATGAAAATGTTCACAGTTCTCAAACTGTGAATTATGCCCTGTTAAACCAGATAGTTGCAACAAAAAAAAAATTAAACATTTCCCACATGTCTTGTTTACGTCAGAAACATGTTTCTAACAATATTATTTTGTTAGAAAGTTAGGGTTAAATGTTTATCAGCAAATTCTCATTTTACCCACAAAATTAAAAAAAAAAAAAATGATTTGTATGACACAACAACACATTTGAAGTGACTGATAGGCCCAAGTGACCGAAAATACTGAAAAATAGCACAATTTTAAAGAGTGCACCCCTCAAACCCACATATAAGTTAAAAAAAGGAAAAAAAAAATGAAAATTCTCTTTTCCCCATAAAAATGTGGACTTTAGCCCAAAATTTTGCACTTTCACAAGAGTAACAGGAGAGAACAGACCATACAATTTATTGTGCAATTTCTCCCGAGTTCGCCAATACCCCCATATGTGGTGAAAATCTACTGTTTGGGCGCTCAGGCAGGGCTTGGAAGGGAAGGAGAGCCATTTGAATTTTTAGAGCGAGACATTGTCTGGAATAGTTAGCGGACGCCGTGTCGTGTTTGGAGAGCCCCTGATGTGCCTAAATAGTGGAGCTCCTCCACAATTGACCCCAATTTAGAAACTTAACCCCTAAAGGAATTTATCTAGATGTTTGGTGAGCACCTTGAACCCACAGGTGCTTCATAGAATTTTATAACGTTAAGTTATGAAGAAAAAAAAAATCTATATGAATTACCTCTACCGGTAATTCGTTTTCCAGTTGTCCCTCAAGATAGCATCACAGGAAGTAATCACCCTTGACCTAAACAAGGACAAGATCACAGATTTAAAAAGGACCCTCCCCACATCCACCCTTCAGTGTCTTTTAAAGTACTTAGAAACTCATTTGTTGCTATAAATCCTTCTCTAAGATTGAGCCATCCAGCCCAAGGCACAAGGCCAGAGGAGTAAGGCGCAAGCCCGGAGGGCACATGGCACAAGTGTGGAGGCCAGAAGCCAGTGAAGCCAAGAGCCAGGGGTGCAAGCTGTGAAGGTCCAAGGCTGAGAAGCAGTGAGACCAGAACCACAAAGCCACAGGTGATCAGAGAAATTGGAGCCATGCAGTGCGTGGGCAGAACTATGCGGTGCAAGATCAGAGCTGTGACGAGGCTGGAGCCGTAAAGGTGCGAGGCCGGAGTCATGAAGGCGCATCAGACTTAAGCTGGGTTCACACACGACAGCGACAACGACGTCGCTGTTACGTCACCATTTCCTGTGACGTAACAGCGACCATAGATGATCGCTAGTAAGCTGTCAAACATGTATTGTAAAGCAGCGACAGAGCAGCGATCATAGCGATCTCGACGGTCGTTGGGGACGTGTCCCACGCGTCGCTGTGCGACGACTCAGACCTTGATAGGGGCGTGGTGTTTACCCCTAGACATGTTTTGCGTTGCCTCTTTTCCTGCCCCTCTGTTCCGATTGGTGATCGCTACAGCGCCTATGCGTTGCCTTTCTTCACGCCCCTCTGTTCCGATTGATCACTACAGCGTCGCCTGATTGGGTGACCGTGTCAAACAAAGGAAGACGCAGTAGCGCTTTCATTCATTCTACCTGAGCTTTTTCAACACGCAGTTTTTTGCAGTGATCCCATCTTCTTTGCTATGGATTTCTGCATGGATTTTCAAACTTCTTCTGACTTAAAGGTAGGTATTATTTGTGGGCAGTATTATACCTATATTCTTGTACATAGGGACATTATTATAGCAGCTGTATTTTTGTATATAGGGGTAGTATTATAGTTGTTATATTTATGTACATAGGGGGAAGTATTATAGCTTCTATATTCCTGTACATGGGAATATATTAAATATATATATATATATATATATATATATATATATATACACACATACACACACACACACACACACACACACACACACACACACACTGCCTACAAGTAGTATTCAACCCCCTGCAGATTTAGCAGGTTTACACATTCAGAATTAACTTGGCATTGTGACATTTGGACTGTAGAAGTGTGAAATGCACTGCAGCAAATAATGTTATTTCTTTTTTTTTTTTTAAATTATGAAAAAGTTCATTCAGAGGGTCAATTATTATTCAACCCCTCAATCCACCAGAATTTTGTTTGGTTCCCCTAAAGTATTAAGAAGTATTTCAGACACAAAGAACAATGAGCTTCACATGTTTGGATTAATTATCTATTTTTCCAGCCTTTTCTGACTAATTAAGACCCTTCCCAAACTTGTGAACAGCACTCATACTTGGTCAACATTGGAAAGACAAAGGAGCATTCCAAGGCCATCAGAGACAAGATCGTGGAGGTCACAAGGCTGGCAAGGGGTACAAAACCCTTTCCAAGGAGTTGGGCCTACCTGTCTCCACTGTTGGGAGCATCATCCAGAAGTGGGAAGGCTTATGGAACTACTGTTAGCCTTCCACAGCCTGGACAGCCTTTGAAAGTTTCCACCCGTGCCGAGGCCAGGTTTGTCCGAAGAGTCAAGGCTAACCCAAGGACATCAAGGCAGGAGCTCTGGGAAGATCTCATGGCAGTGGGGACATTGGTTTCAGTCAATACCATAAGTAACGTACTCCACCGCAATGGTCTCCGGTTCCAGACGAGCACGTAAGGTACCTTTACTTTCAAAGCGTCATGTCAAGGCTCGTCTACAGTTTGCTCATGATCACTTGGAGGACTCAGACAGACTGGTTCAATGTTCTCTGGTCTGATGAGACCAAGATCGAGATCTTTGGTGCCAACCACATACGTGACGTTTGGAGACTGGATGGCACTGCATACGACCCCAAGAATACCATCCCTACAGTCAAGCATGGTGGTGGCAGCATCATGCTGTGGGGCTGTTTCTCAGCCAAGGGGCCTGGCCATCTGGTCCGCATCCATGGGAAGATGGATAGCACAGCCTACCTGGAGATTTTGGCCAAGAACCTCCGCTCCTCCATCAAGGATCTTAAGATGGGTCGTCATTTCATCTTCCAACAAGACAATGACCCAAAGCACACAGCCAAGATAACCAAGGCCTGGTTCAAGAGGGAAAAAATCAAGGTGTTATTAGCTGTAATTGCAAACAAGGGTTATTCCACAAAATATGAAACATAGGGGTTGAATAATAATTGACCCACATTTTTATGTTGAAATCTATTACAATTTAACTGAGCAACATAACTTGTTGGTTTGTAAGATTTATGCATCTGTTAATAAATCCTGCTCTTGTTTGAAGTTTGCAGGCTCTAACTTATTTGCATCTTATCAAACCTGCTAAATCTGCAGGGGGTTGAATACTACTTGCTTGTAGGCACTGTATATATATGGGGCCAGTAATATAGTAGTTATATTCTTGAACATATAGCTATTTTCTACATATAGTACAATATATATATTCTCAATACAGCTGTACATATAGTTATGTTCTTGTACATAGGGGCGGTATTATAGTAGTTATGTTCTTGTATATAGGAGCAGTATTATAGTAGTTATATTATTGTACATAGGAGCAGTATTATAGTAGTTATATTGTATATAGGGGGCAGTATTATAGTAGTGATATTTTTATACATAGGGGGCCGTATTATAGTAGTTATAGTATTGTACATAGGAGCAGTATTATAGTAGTTGTATTCTTGTACATAGGTGGCTGTATTATAGCAGTTATATTCTTGTGCGTAGTATATAACAATGTAGTTATATATTATTTTGCTTTGTTTTTTTCACATGTCTTCTAATAAACAAGATTTTATAAGGGAGGTGATCGATATGTATAGATCCCTGCCATGTTTGTGGAGGATAAAGTCAGTCAATTATAGCAATCGGTACAAGAAGAAGCAGGCATATGTGCAGCTGATGGAAATATTCAAGAGACACAACCCAACGGAGACCATCACGGAAGACATTGTGCGCAAGAAAATTCAGGGCCTTCGGACAGTTTATAAAAAGGAACTAAATAAGGTGGAGAAGGCCAGCAAACCTGGTGCCGGAACGGAGGAACTTTACGTTCCAAAGTTATGGTACTACGATTTGCTGGCCTTCACAAGAGACCAAGAGGTCCCGCACACAATGTCATCCCTGACATTGGGTCATGAACCACAGCCTGAGGTCTGGCCTGACACCCCAGTTGGAGATGTAAGTACCTTATTGAAACTTTGTATGTACATGGCATTATTAAATTGAAAATAGTTACTACGGTTTTCTATGATTACTGTTGCAGATTTCAAAATGTATCCCTTCCAGTTCAGATAAGTATACTCCGTTACTAGTTTCACCCCACTATTTTCCTACCATTTAATGACATTTCATATCCTGTAGAACTAGTCTGCCCCTCCCATTAGTTTCCAGTGCACGTGTATCCCTGTGACTGCTGTTCATGATATCTGGGTTTAATTTTATTTTTCTGTTTTTGCAGGATCGTTGTGAAGCTGTGCCAACAGCTACAGGTGGCAGGGAAGAGGAAATTGCCGGGACTTCAGAGGAGACTCCTGAAGCTCCATTACCGCGGCGGCTCTCCTCGTATCGTAAAAGGCAGCTGAACACCTAGTCTTCCACAGATCTTCTGGAAATGGCTAAAGAGATCATGGAGCAGCACAGCAAACAGTCCATTTGCGGATTTGCCCAGCTTACGGATGAAAGATTCCGTAAGCTGGATGACAAACAAAGGGTTCACGTTGAAAGGGTCATGCTGGAGGCCCTCAACAAGGCGGCAGAGGGGAAACTCTCAGACTCCTCTGCGGTGTACGACCATGATCCTCGTCCACACTCCTCATGGGACCAAGTGCCACGGATGAGGATGGAGCCTCCACCACACCTCCAGCTTGCCCCCCACGCAGTATCCCATGGTCCCTCCATCTAACCAATTTTTCAGCCCACCGAGGCAACATTTCAATGACTCTGCCTACCAATACCAAAATGTATAGTTTTTGTTTATTTTTTTTGAATATTTATACTGTTTTAGTTATAGTTTACCCAATTTTATGTCATTGTAATAAAAAAGTTCTTTGGTTTAAAACTGTTGTACAGCTTTAATGAATTCTGCATACCGTAATTCGCGGGGTAAAGGGCTGGGTGGAGGTCAGGGCCGCCATCATGGCACTACTCTACAGATGCACAGATATAATGTCTGATTGGCTGGTGTGTGTTTGTGTGTGGAAACTCCCCAAGGGAGAGTGAGATCTGCACCAAAAACACGGATGCAAACCTCTGTGACACCCTGGTTTTGCCAGGGCGGCACAGTGCTCTTTGTGCTGCCACCTACTGCTCAGGGTGATGTATATGCCCCAGACTCTTATGGGATGTATATGACGCAGCCTCTCCTGGGATGTATATGCCTCAGTGTCTCCTGTGATGTATATGCCCCAGCTTCTCCTGTGATGTGTATGCCCCCAGCCTCTCCAGACCAAGACAAACCTGGAAAAGCAGTTGTGAGAAACAAAATGATCAATATCACCGAACATCACAGTCGCTCCAGCCACCACTTTAGGGGTGAGTTAATTCTTTGACCAAATATAGCCTGGTCGTTTTGAAGTTGATAATTTGGTGTGGCCCCCGAAGGTTAGTGGAAAATACCAAATGGCCCCCGGCAGTAAAAAGGTTCCCAACCCCTGTTTGAAAGGTTTTTCAAAAAATTTACACAACAGCGAATATAAACTTGAAAGATTTATGTCTAATATAAAACACAAAAACAGGTTTTCACAAATAATAAATTTAGTGGCCCTACGGTTGGGTTGCCATAAACTTTGATAGCATCTCCCCATGTTGACAGATGGCTTCAGAAAAACGCCGGTGTGATGCCAGCATCCGCCTGTGTGAGTCCACCAGGTCCTGTAGTGTGGGGATTTCTGTGGAGGGAATGGGAAAAGTTAACCAGGCTTGTTCAAACATCGAACTGACAGGTATGTGTTTGTTGTTTACCACTTACGGTTTTGGGGTTCATCAGCTTCATCCTCGGAGGGGCTGACGACCCAACCAGATCCTGAGGCTAGGGAACACACATCAATTAATATTACACGACAGCCCTCCAGCATTTTAACACCCATGTACCCTTTACAACTTGTAGGGACACCATGTTATGTGCTTAAATTACAGGAAGGGTAGCCTGCACCAAACTCACCAACTGATGCGAGGGAGAAGGCCACATCGGGAGACTGGGAATTCGGAGGAGACAGGGTATAAGGTGGCGATGGAGTAGAATGTGGAGATGGGGTTGCAGCAGGAGATGGTGTAGGAGAAGAAGAGGGTGCCTCAGCAGGAGATGGTGCAGCAGGTGGAGGTGGGGGTTCCGCAGCAGATGCTGGACCAGGAGATGGTGGAGCAGGTTGCGGTGGTGGTGCAGCTGGAGGTGGTCCTAGGTATAAGAGAAAACGTCTATTGAGCGGATAACTCCAGGCCTCCATGGCTTAAGCCTGCTTTACACCAAACAATTCTGCATATGATATCGTATGCGATGTGACACGCCCCCATCGTATGTGCGACAAGTTAAATTTGTTGACAGTGTCGCACCAACATTTAGTTCCTGTCACAAGTACTTACCCTTCCATACGACCTCGATGTGGGCGTCGAACATCGACTTCCTGGAGTGGGAGGGACGTTCAGCGTCACCGCGACGTCACACGGCAGCCGGCCAATAGAAGCGGAAGGGCGGAGATGAGCGGGACAAACATCTCACCCACCTCCTTCCCTCCGCCTAGCCGGCGGGACGCAGGTAAGCTGTAGTTCATCGTTCCCGGGGTGTCACACACTGCGATGTGTGCTGCCTCGGGAACATTGAACAACCAGATGTTCAATTTTTAGTAATTGAACGACGTGTATGCGATGAACGGTTATTCATTCATTCGCAATCGCATGTAGGTTTCACACACTACAATATCAAAAATGATGCCGGGTGTGCGTCACTTACGACGTGACCCCGCCGACACATCGGTAGCTATATTGTAGCGTGTAAAGCCCGTGTAAAGCCAGCTTTTTTTATGCATGTTTAACAAACCTTTTTTCTCGGGGTACCAGACACATGGGGACCCCTTGCCTCAAAGCAGCAGACATGCTGCATTCATTGAAAAAACAAAGCACAAAAAGCAATAACCAATCAGTAAAATTTTTATTTTATTCTGTTATCTAAATAGTACAACATATGGCTTGTACACAAGGCTTCTAATGTCACTCTGATATGCACCGAGATAACAACGATAGTCAGGTAAATGGACAATACTCCAAACGCGATTACACAGCATGGTTTTTGCAAAGAGACTTGCACAGTGTTGATCAAATGCTAATATATGCAAAGAGAAAATAATCCCATTATACCCCAGGAGCATTGAAGTTTTAAGGTATCAGAAATTTACGTATAATCAAGTTTGCATACCATACTTTACAAGGGGTAATTCGCTCTTTTTCGCCACCTTGTCCCTCTGATATGCACACTTGATATCTTGGTATAATGTGATTATTTTCTTTTGAATATATTCGCATTTGATCTACACTGTGCTTTCCAAACAACCTTGCTGTAATCGCGTTTGGAGCATTGTCCAGTCATCTGACTATCCTTGTTATTTCGGTGCATATCAGAGTGACATTAGGAGCATGTTTGGCCTGTGTAGAAGCCATATGTGTGTGTATTTCTAGTGCCTATCTTTCTGAAATAAACCCCCTCCTTTGGGTCCTCGCCAAACGACCTCATATTTTACACCATTGTATTATTATTGTTTGTACTTTTTATATAAATTAATAAAATATATGCATTTTAGTGATTGGTCATTGGCATTTTGTGCCATGTTTTTTCAATTGTAATCACTGGGTCACCAGTGTTGGGGATGAATATCCCAGGTAATGTCCATGTTAGGAAAGTATGTATGCTGCATTCATTGCTGCACTTATGCATGGGTGGGGAGTGGGTGACAGGTCCTCGTTAACTAGTTCAGCACCCATGCGTTCTAGGTCTTTTTTTTTTTTTTTTTTTTTTCCGTATTTTTTTCCCTTTCATTTTTTCAACAGACAGAACTTTTCAGATTTTCCAGTCAATCTTCCCATATGTTTTCTGTGGGACTAGTTGTACTTTTAAAGGGAACTTCTCACCACTTTTTTGTGCTGTAAGCTGCGTCCACCACCATAAGGCCATTATATACTGCATTCTAACATGCGGTGTATAAGAGCCCAGGCCTCTATGAGAACATAAACACTTTATATAACTTACCTATCCGTCGCGCTGTGGTGGAATAGGAGGACGAAGATGGCCGAAAGAGGCGCCGGCGGCACTGAACAACGTACACGCCTCCGTGACCCTATTCCACTGTAGCGCGACCTTTAGGTAAGTTATATAAATTGTTTTTTATTTGCTCACAGCAACCTGGGCTCTTATATACAGCATGTTAGAATGCTGTATATCAGAGCCCTGTGATGGTGATGGCCACAGCTTATAGCCCAAAAAAGTGGTGACAGGTTCCCTTTTAATGGAACCATAAGTTTAACCATTTAGTGTTCTTGAAAACGGGGAAAAAAAAATAAAAATAAAGTACCTCGTGTCGAAAAGCTGCAAAAAAAGGGTGATCCTACAATATTTTTTTTTGGGATATTATATTTACCATGTTCACTAAATGGTAACACAGATGTATCGGTGTGATGCCCCAGGTCGGTGAGAGTATGGAGACCCGAAACATGTATTGTTTACTCAGGGTGCCGTGACCTCCGATGGGGGCGAAGGAAGTTATCGTAATGGCGAGGCGCATATAGCTCTTGCTGCCAGATTTTGTCAGAATGAAATATAAGTGGTTAATAGTGGTGGGTGGAACCCTATTACACCCGCGACTACACATGTTAATTGTTGAAATTAGATTATATCTGTACGGATCGCCACGTCATGCCCACTGCAGGAGTTTGCGATTAGGCAAACAAGATCCATGACGTACCCACTAAGTCATGTGTTATTCAGGGGTTAACAAAACCGAACCTGGCCAAAGCCGCTAAACAGCACTCACCACGACGCCTCTGGATGTCTGCCCGGATGCTGGCGAGGAGATCACTGGACCTGTAGCGCAGGTCCACCAGCTTCTTGTGGATTTGGGTTGTGGACCGCTCCACCCCAAATCTTTGGGACAGGCCTCTGCTGATCATCCCCAGCACTGCCTGCTTATGAAGCATGGGATGCTCATGGTCTGCCTCACTAAGATTATCTTTTTTGATCATCATTATCACTAAATAATGCACCTCCACAGCCCCCCAGGGAGAACAGCGCCTCCTGGCCGCCATGTTCCCGCCTCTGAGCATAACAGAACATCAATGCCGCCCACCAGACTTCAAAGACGACAGGAGAAACGTCATCATGGCGCGTTATGAACAGCGTCGCAGTAGAGATCCCGCTAGCGGTCTGATTGCCAACTAGCCCGCTTGAACCGCGTCACAGTAGCGTTCCCGCTCGTGAAACTAGCGGTCTGAATATCACCTAACCCGCTTGCACAGAGTCACAGTAGCGTTCCAGTCTGCGATCCCGGCTGAAACCGAGTCACACAGCAAAAAGCATAACACAGTAATCAAATCATCATTGATTTATGCTTATTGGATTTCTGTGTTATGGATTTTGTGGTTGATATGCTGTCCCATATCATTACAGACTGTGGAAATGTATGTGTTCATTTCAGACTGTTCTATTTTTAAATGCCATTGTAATGACACCAAATAAAAGTTCCAGCATCATCACTTTTACCAATGCAGATTTGCATTGCTGAATTCTAAAAGCTATACATTTTTTTTTTTTTAATGGGGCTGTTTTATATATTCAATACAGCTGTACATATAGTCATATTTTTGTACATAAGGGCAGTATTATAGTAGTTATATTCTTGTACATAGGGCAGTATTATAGTAGTTATATTCTTGTACATAGGGCAGTATTATAGTAGTTATATTCTTGTACATAGGGCAGTATTATAGTAGTTATAGCTTGTACATAGGGCAGTATTATATTAGTTATAACTTGTACATAGGGGCAGTATTATAGTAGTTCTATTCTTGTACATAGGGGCAGTATTATTCCGCAGACACGCGGAATAAAAAGGGGGACGTAGATGAACGGGCTAGGCCGTATTAAGTTAGTGACGCCACGCAGGATGTGTAGTCAGGTGGGACACCACCGCTGCTGTTGTGGGGCACCCGGGGGAGAGGTAGTGGCAGCTGGATGTTAACCCCTCTGTGGGTAGGGATGGTTGCCCCAGGACCCAGTGTCTTTGTGCAGGGTATAGCGATGGCAAAGTGTCAGTGGTACCATTTTGATTTAAAAATCTATTATAGGAAGGAGAATAGAGTGCACATGGGATTATACCCGATGGGGTATTGGTACAGAGGACCTAAATGGTTGTTGGTAAAAATGACAGTCAGTGTAATAAAAGTCATCAACCATTATAGAATATATCAAATTGTATTGAACAAATGCAAACAGTATAATATTCAGAAAGATAAAAATAAAACTTAAAACAAAAATATATTATTATAAATACAGTATAGACAGCAAAGCGTTCAGTAGGCCACTATAACATCTGATTCTGCCAAGTTACAGTGCCAGGACCGTTAAAATATCGGCAGTAGTTGTTTCGGCAGGCCTTCGCATGATCCTTGTTTCTGCCATGTATAACCGTTTGAAGGCCTGCGATTGCGGGATCGTTAGCACGACACTCATGAAGAACCACTTCCCCATTTGTTGGTTCCACAGAGTCCACGAAACCAGGCGGACTGTACGAATTTACATCTTGCCGACGAAGGAAGTTGTGCAGCGTGCAACAGGCCAAAACAACAGAGTCTATTGATTGAAGCTTCAGGTTAATAGGAGTGTGGAAAACTCTGAAGCGGTTGGCCATGATCCCGAAGGCATTTTCTACCACCCGACGTGCCCTTGACAAGCGGTAATTGAAAATGCGTCTTTCCTGCGTAAGAGTGTTTTGTGGAAACGGTTTCAGAAGATTGGCATGAAGCAGGAAGGCTTCATCGCCGACAAAAACAAATTTAAGGTTGCCTGTGGTCTCAGAGTTGGGAGGCAAGTGCAGGGCATCGTTCTGCAAATGCTCACCAAACATTGTGTGCTCTAAAACCCCACCATCAGAAACCCTGCCGTTCATGCCAACATCAACATTTATGAATTCGCAGTTGGCGTTAACAAGGGCCATCATGATGACGCTGAAATAGCCCTTGTAATTGTAGAAATAGGATCTGCTGTTCGGTGGTTGCATGATCCGCAAATGTTTCCCATCCAAAGCCCCACCACAGTTTGGGAACTGCCAGAGCTGCTCAAAATCCTTGGCAATTTTTTTTCCATGCCTCCTCCGTTTTAGGAAACTGATTATCGCTGCGTAGACTGCGAACAATTGCATCACATATCTCCGGAAGTATTACGCTGAGCAGGGACCTTGAAACAGCTGCAGAAAAATGCAGGGAGCATCCGGTGGCCAGGAATCGCAGTGTGACTGCCAATCTTTCATCTGTGGGGACGGCAGCACGCATCCTTGTATCCTTCCGTTGAATGAGTGGCGTAACTCTTTCCAGTAACAGTTTGAAGGATTCCTCAGACATCCGCAGATAGTTGCGGAAATCATGAGGATCCTTCTCCTGCAGCTCTCTTATAAGTTGCATGTGTAAGAATTCGGCCACTCTTGTCCACATGTGACGCTTTCGCTTGGAACGCCTCTCTAGCATCCGTGCCTCATCTTGTCGCCGAGCTTCCTCCACCAGCAATGCAGCAACCACAACAGCACACTGCGCATCGTCCATGATGTGCAAACTGCAAAAATAAAATGAAAGAAGTTTCAACAATATGTATGTATATTCCTATGTACCGGAATATAAAAGCTATAATACTTCCACCTATGTAAATAAATTAATATTAACTACTATAATACTGCTCCCTATGTACATGAATATAACTACTATAATAATGCCCCAGAATATAACTACTATAATACTGACCCATATATACAAGAATATAACTACTGCTCCCTATGTATAAGAATATAAATATTATAATATTGCTCCCTAAGTACAAGAATACAACTACTATAATACTGCTCCTATATACAAGACTACTATCCTATATACAACAATTTGAGAACACAAAGCATACCTACCTTTTCAATCACAAGGTCTGATGAAAGATCCACAAAAAACGACACACTAGCGACACCAGACAGAGAATCTACTACGTAGAACAAAGAATGGAACTTAAAGAATAAATCACTGGAACGCCTTCGGCAAGGTACCCAATTGGAACGCTGTTGTGACCACCAATCGGAGTCGTAGGGGCATTGCAAAATACAGCGCAAAAACACGCCCTTGTCCTGCCTTTAGTCCATCGCTGCTGCAGTGTCAAACACAAGGATGCTGAGCTTATCATCATGGCGCAACGGGATAGCAGCGATCAAAAAATGACCTGCAATATTCAAGAGCGAGCAGCGATTTCGCAGCAGGGGTCTAATCGTTGTTATGTGTCACACACAGCGACGTCGCTGTTAAGGTCGCTGCTACGTCACAGAAAGTGGTGACGTAGCAGCGACGTCGTTGTCGTCGCTATGTGTGACACCACCTTTACCCTTGAGAGTAATCCATCTGTGGTCTTAAGATAAACCTACTTCCTGAGTGGTATCTCAAATGACAGATTAGTCCCACCTGAACCAATTAATTCACCCTGAGGCTCAGCTGGAGGGCAGTTTCCATATCGGAGATAATGCATACCTCCCAACCGTCCCGGATACAGCGGGACAGCCCCGATTTTATAGTCCAGTCCCGTTCTCATGCCCGGGAGCTCTGTATTCCCGCAGTGTAGTGAGAGGCAGCTGCCATGCCCCCGCACTCTGCCGACCACGCCCCCTCCGGATGCAGGCCACAATCTCTGGATGCCTTCCATGGCATCTATGCTGCTGGGCATGCCGCTTTGCTGTCGTCCACACCCCCTCTGAATGCTGGACACATACACTCCTCAGGATGCCTTCCTTGTCCCCTTCTGCTGCTCGCTCTATGCTGGCCACGCCCCCTTTGCCTGCCTCTTCTGCCCAGGATCCTCACATGTGACCGGCTCTCCACAGCGGCTGCTTCGTTTGTTCTGCAACTGAGGTAAGAGCAGCAGCAGGGAGAGAGCAGAGTCAGTGCAGGAGGACAGAGCAGAGTCAGTGCAGGAGGACAGAGCAGAGTCAGTGCAGGAGGACAGAGCAGAGTCAGTGCAGGAGGACAGAGCAGAGAGTGCAGGAGGACAGTGCAGAGTGAGTGCAGGAGGACAGTGCAGAGTGAGTGCAGGAGGACAGTGCAGAGTGAGTGCAGGACGACAGTGCAGAGTGAGTGCAGGACGACAGTGCAGAGTGAGTGCAGGAGGGGGGAGCAGGGGAGAGTACAGCACTTGTCTTCTCAGGTCCCCCTGTACCTGCAATAGAAAAAAAGCAGAAACAGAGGGGACTCAGAGAAAGCAGCCAGAGGAGCCCTCAGTGCCCCCCCCAGTGCTGCCATCCTGTGCCTTCAGTGCTGCCATCCTGTGCCCTCAGTTCCCCCCAGTGCTGCCAGCCTTTGCGCTCAACACCCTCCCCCCCAGTACTGCCAGCCTGTGCACTCAGCGCCCCGCCGCAGTGCTGCCAGCCTGTGCCCTCAGCGCCCCCGCCGCAGTGCTGCCAGCCTGTGCCCTCAGTGCCCCCCCCCGCAGTGCTGCCAGCTTGGGCCCTGAGCGTCTTCCACCGCTGCCAGCCTGTGCCCTAAGCATCCCTAGGGCCAGTATGTATGCCCCACAGGCCACCACTGTCAGTATGTAGGCTCCACAGGCCCTAGTAATGTGTATGTCCCCCCACTGCCCCAGTAATGTTTATGCCCCTAGTAATGTGTATGCCCCCCCCACGGACCCCAGTAATGTGTATGCCCCCTCCACTGACCCCAGTAATGTTTATTCCCCTAGTAATGTGTATGCCCCCCCCACAGACCACAGTAATGTGTATGCCACCCGAGTAGCATTGATGCCCCCAGTGATGTCTATGCACCCCCAGTAATATGTATATCCCCTGGTGACCCCAGTAACATATATGCCCCACCCAATGTTGTCTATGCCCCCTGTGCTGTATTTGCCCCCAGCCATCACACAGTGCGGCCTGCACAGCCACATACCCTGGAGGAGCTGGACGAAGACAAGCGGGGGAGGTAAGGCTGCTGCCGACTTCCCCATATTAATACCTCTAATGTGTCTGTGTGTATGATGTGTGTATGACTGTGTGTAGATTTACGTCTGTTTATGTGAATTTTGTGAATTTTTCTTCAAATATATGTGTGTACTAGCTGTACTATCGTCGGTTGGTCTCCCCCCCCCTCTCTCATACTCACAGCTCACTGGCGTCTCGCTGCACAGCGTTCACACTGCTCCGGCGGCTTTTCCTCTTTTAAAAATGCCGGCCGCTCATTATTCCATCTCATATTCCCTGCTTTACTCGCCCACCAACACCTATGATTGGTTACAGTCAGACACGCCCCCACGCTGAGTGACAGCTGTCTCACTGCAACCAATTACAGCCGCCGGTGGGCAGGCCTATATTGTGGAGTAAAATAAATAAATTAAAAAAAACGACGTGCGGTCCCCCCCCCCCCCAATTTTGATACCAGCCAGGGTAAATCCACACGGCTCAAGGCTGGAATTCTCAGGATGGGGAGCTCCACGTTATGGGGAGCCCCCCAGCCTAACTATCAGCCAGCAGCCGCGCGGAATTGCCAAATCCATTAGATGTGCCAGTCCTGGGACTCTACCCCGCGCATCCCGAATTGACCTGGTGCGATGGCAATCGGGGTAATAAGGAGTTAATGGCAGCAGCCCATAGCTGCCACTAAGTCCTAGGTTAATCATGGCAGGCGTCTCCCTGAGATACCTTCCATGATTAACCTGTAAATTAAAGAAAATAAACACACACATCCAAAAAATCCTTTTATTTGGAATAAAAGACAAAAAAAACCCACCCTCACCACTTTATTAATCCCCAAATACCCCTCCAGGTTCGACGTATTCCACATGAGGTTCCGCGACGCATCCAGCTCTGCTACATGAAGCTGACAGGAGCGGTCACAGACCAGACCGCTCTCTATCAGCTCCACGCAGCAACTGAAGTGAGCCGCACGATCAGCGATGACGTCACTCAGGTTACCCGCGGCCACCGCTGGATCCTCCAACTGTTACAGCAAGTTGCCCGAGTGACTGAAGTGAGCAGCGCGATCAGCGATGACATCACGGGTGAGTTGCGGTCTCAGATGGAGGACTCCAGCTGGCCGCGGGTAACTTGAGTGATGGCACCGCTGATCGCGCTGCTCACTTCAGTCACTCAGGGGATTTGCGGTCACCGGTGAGCCCTTCACCGGTTGACCGCTAACCAGGACGCGACAGACAGAGCCGCGGGGTGACAATGAAGTCGGGTGAAGTTCATCCGAGTTCATTCTCATCGCGCGACTCTGTCTCTGCTGTCAGCGGGCATGTAGCAGAGCTGAATTGACGGGGGAATGCACTGCCAAAAATGCATGCAAAACACATAGAAAATGCATCCAAAATGCATGCATTTTGGATGCATTTTTTTTTTTTTTTACAAACACAGTGTTTACATTTGTCCAGTCTGCCAGAGGGTGTGTTCTTTTCCGCACTGCACACATACCAAGCTGAGGTCACACTGGCATATCACATGTGATGCGATATGCTAATGACCCTCGGCTCCTGCTGTGCTATGAGCGTGAGCCATTACACTGTGATCTGATCCTGCAATCGGCTCACAGCTGAGAAGGAGAGGGAGGGATTAAGGATGTCAGGCGTTCAGTTGGGATGAGCCCTGGGCCTTGCTGTCTTTTTAAAGGCGACTGGATCAGCGGACGAGAGCACCCACTGACCCCTGTGTCTCTACAATTGGAACAATCAGAACAGTAAGTCGCCCATATTCACTAATTCCTCCCATTAACCAAAAGCACAGTATTACAGATATTTTATCTAATAGAGCGGATCTGTCATGAAGTCTGCAGTTTTGTACATGGGGCAGATTTAGGGGAAAGATCTGCTTTAAAACAGAATTTTGTGGTCTAAAATATTGTAGTTTAAATTTAACACGGCCAAGTTTGCATTTATATTTTAATTTACTACTTAGAAATAAATCTCTGTATATTTTTTTAATTATTGTTTCTAAAACAATGATTGTCATTGCTGACTGGGCGTGGTTATAGGCGTGGGCATGGGCATGGCCTAAAAATTTGCCGCGGCGCACCGCATACTTTGTCCCTCTTTCCATTCTTTCAAAGTTGGGAGGTATGGATAATGTGCTATATCCACATTACACACCCTTCTATAGAAGTAGTAGTCAGACAGAACCTAGTCTGGTGAGAGAATAGTGGAAACATCTGAGTGTTATTTAACCAAAAAATGGGATCAACATAAGGTCCTATCAACAGTTAAAATCTGAAGCTCAAATATGAGACCCTGCTAGTCCCAAACATAATGAGGCAGCAACTTCAGCCATGAAGCATAATCTTAGCTCTTAAAGTTCCAAAGCCCAGCTTCTGAGCCTCAGGCAAACTTTGTGCATGAGGCCCAGATTGTGAATGTTTTCACAGTGCAATTACCTGTGCAGCCTCCACCGTAACTTCGCCCCTTCCTTCCACCTCCAAATTTTAGAGGGACAGGGAAGATGGTAATGTCAATAGTCCTCCATGGAGAGAAGCAGCGTCACAGCTATGAATACTGAATCATTGCAGATCGTGAACTGATGGCTGATCTCTGCCTTCGACACAATGAACCACTGCCTCCTACTACAGAGTCTCTCCTCTCAGCACCAAATCAGGGATACCCCCATCTTGGATCTCCTCATACCTAACAGACCGGACTTTCAGCGTCTCCTACTCACACCACCTCCTCATCTCGCCCCCTGTCGGTGTCCCCCAAGGTTCTTTTCTTGGACCACTGCTGTTCTCCATTTACACCTTTGGCCAGTATCACCTGTATGCTGATATGCAGATCTACCTCTCTGGACCTAACATCACCTCCCTACTAACCAAAATCCCACAATGTCTGTCCGCTATTTCCTCCTTTTTCTTTGCACAATTTCTAGAAACTAAACATGGACAAAACAGAATTCATTGTCTTTCCTCCTCACTCTAGCACCCTACCTGACATATCCATCAGTCAATGGCTGCTCACTCTCCTTAGTCCAACGTGCTCGCTGCCTGGGAGTAACTCTAGACTCTGCTCTCTTTCAAGACACACATCCAAGCCCTCTTCACCTCCAACTGATGCTGGCTGACTAAGCCACCTGTCCCCTCACTACTTCCTGACCTCTCCTCTCTCCTCCTTCACTGGCTTCCCATTGCCCAACGACTCCAGTTCAAAACCCTAACCATGACCTACAAAGCCATCTACAACCTGTCTCCTCCTAACATCTGTGACCTAGTCTCCCAGTACTTACCTGCACGTAACCGTCAATCCTCACAAGATCTCCTTCTCTACTCCCCACTTCCCACCACCACATCAGAGATATCTCCCGTGCCTCCCCCATACTCTGGAATGCTCTGTCACAACAGACTCTCGCCTACCTTGACAAGCTTCAAAAAGGAACCTGAAGACCCACCTCTTCTGGCAAGCAAAAAACCTGCCGTAACCCTCAGTCCACTATGGCAGTGCACGATCATCTCTACCCTCACCTACTGTATCCTCACCAGTCCCTTGTAGACTGACCCCTCGCGGACAGGGTCCTCTTTTCTCCTATACCAGTCTGTGCCTTGTTTTGTTTATGATTATTGTACTTGTCAATACCATGTATACCCCTGTTCACAAGTAAAGCACCATGGAATAAATAGCGCTATAATAAATATTAATAATCTTAAATACACTGTAAAATGACCGGATTTCTAAAGATTTGATTACAAAGTCAGAAGTATCCCTTATTGAAACCCCTTTATCATGTTACAGCTACACTAAAGCCATGTGCAGAAGCAATGGTTTTCACATATCTCTGCAGTTCTCATTTCAATAGCTGGTCATCAGGCTGCCTTGCTTTAAGTGTGAAGCAGGGTCGGCCTTAGCCTGAATGGCGCCCTGTGCAAAACTGCCCTTTGGTTCCCCCCCCTACTGATTTTTTACCCAGTTTCCCAGGAAACAAATGATGACAGGAGCCAATTTTTTTTATATCCTAATAAAATTCAGCTCTTCAAATGTACAAAATACTCCAAATTTGTGCTTGAGAATCTGTACCTCAAATCCACCACGTTTGATCTCGTTCTTTTAGAGGTCTTCCGATTTCAACCATTTATGCCGTATCCCTGGGCGCACATGTATCTGGAGAATGAGGAGCTGCCACTCTTCATAGAGTGATGATATATATTTCTATACACTTAGAGCGGCGCAGGTCGTGGCCCCATTGGTGGGATCAGCATCTACTATACAAATCCTGAGGATAAAAGTACAGGATGATGCCAGATAATGCACGATGGAGCCGGCGGCCGATGCTGCGTGTACTCTGGACCAAAAAGTCCAAAATACAACTGTTAAAGGAGAATGTACGAAATTTGAAAAAAAATCTCTGCTTTCTATGTAATAAAGAGTCCTCAGGTTATATGTGTCGCTGCCTCTCAGCTCCAATGACCTGAACATACTGAGGTGCAGCACCACATACACACCTTGAGGACGAGGAGTGCTGTGTATGTGTCACTGCCTCTCAGCTCTACTGACCTGAATAGACTAAGCTGCAGTACCACATACACACCATGAGCGAGAGGCCCTGTGTATGGAAGAACTATGGCATATATACTGTAATCCATTTATTAACCAGTTTGGGCTTACACCTGCTGGCAATGCTGCAAATAATTTTGTTGGAAAATTTGTAAGATAAATCAGCGACTGAATCGTGATATTCTGCAGACTTTCATAATACACACCTCAGCTGCTGCAGAACATCATCATACACATCTCAATTGCTGCAGAACCTCATCATACCTTCTATGCTGCAGAACCTCATTATACACATTTCAGCTGCTAGAAAAAAACCAAGGAAGACTTGTAATAAAGACTATAAATAAATAAATTGCAAGTGCTTAATAACAGGGTACTTAGTATATATATTTTTGCAAACAGGTAAGAAGCTGTCTCACCTCGTCACGGTGTACCCATCTGAGACAGTCCCTAACCTACTAAAGTTAAAAACATATTCTGTACCTGACTTGTGTCATGTCAAAACTTCAATATGAATGGTAAAGTGGTCAGCTGGGTCCCAGATTAAATACACAGCAAAAAGTGAGAAGCAAGTAGTTGTTCAGCCTCTGTATCAGGAGGGCTGCACCCCCAACTTGCAATTAAGCAAGATAACAGCCAAAAAACACCAAAAAACTGAGCTGTAACAAATGTTCAATAAACATGCAACATTACAAGCATGTGAATTGCAGCCTCAAGACTAGAAAAAAACCAAGGAGAAAAATTGTAGGAAAATTGTTATTAAGCACTTGCAATTCATTATTTATAGTCAGGGTATTTTTCCTACAATTTTTCTGTTAGGTGTTTTTTTCACATTTCAGCTGCTGCAGAATCTCATAATACACCTCAGCTACTGCAGAACCCCAGAAGGCTATGTGCGCACGTTGCGTATTTGCATGCAGTTACGCTGCGATCTGCACCGCAGCGTAACTGCATGCGTCCTGCGTCCCCAGCATAATTTATGAAGATTATGCAGGAGACGTGCGCACGTGGCGTATTAGAGCGTAGCGCTTCGGCTGCTGCCCGAAGCGCGCATTCTAAGAAGTGACATGTCACTTCTTTCCTGCGCTCTGCATGCAGTTCCTGCTCTGTCTATGGGAGGGGCTGCAGTCACAGCGCATGGAATCGGCTTTTTTTTTTTTTTTTCATTACGGACTTTTTTTGCAGCGATTTGAAGCACACGTGTGCTGTTCAAATCGCTGCAGAAATTTCTGCAGGGCAGAACGCTACGTGCGCACATAGCCTAATACACATCTCAGCTGCTGCAGAACCCCATAATACACATCTCAGCTGCTGCAGCTTCTCATAATACACCTCAGCTGCTAGCGATGCATTACATTGACAGATCTTCATACCTACACTAAACCATTCCATTTGATGTGCAGACGGCAGTGACGCCATGTCACGTATGAGACTCCAATGATATTTTGTTACAACATAAGTTCTCTGACAGCTGATTCCTCCTGCACAACCTCCGGGTGTAAGGAATCAGACATTGACTATTATTGCAGTTGTGTATATTTTACTCTGATGCTGCCGCGTTTCAAATAAAACACATTTAATATCTGTCCAGGAACGATGCAACCAGGATGAGGAGCCCAGGAGGCCGGTCCCCGGCGGCTTCTCCCTGCTCTGCTGCCCTGGACTGACCGGTGTCTCCCCTGTGTGACATTCTGCAGATTAGCCGAATCCCCAAAGTATATAAGATACGGCTAGGTTTACACTTGCCAATCTGAGCGCTCTTGTGATCGCTCACCAGTGATTTGCATACTCAGGGTCATCTGCTGAATGACGTCTCCTCCTGCTTCTCTCATTGTTATCATTTTCAATTTGAGAAAAACAGGAGGAGACGTCATTTGGCAGATGACCACACATTCAAATCACATGTGAGCGATCAGATAACTACCACTCGAATCAGCAAGTGAAATCCTAACAGAGCACATATTAACCCCCTACATATGCTCTGTACCCACTCTGGCCGCAGCTACTGGGCCCACTGGCATCACATGACAGGCTCCCCCTGATGTCATTACACCTATCTGGGACCCACAGCTGCAGAGCAAGGGCGATACAGGGAGCCAGTGGCCATCTGCTCCTCAATGGTGTTCAACCATGCATCCGAGAAAATAGCAATGGCCCCATCACCCACAGGCCCTGTCATTTTGCCACTGCATAAATTACACCATATACATGGCACACATACAGTAGATACTATATAAAAGATAGATGAATGCAGGGTCGGACTGGGGTCCACAGGAGTTATATCTAGAGGCCACACTACAACTGTATGCAAATACCTGCAGGAGCCCCCACACAGCCTCCTACACGCAGCAGGAGCCCCCACACAGCCTCCTACACGCAGCAGGAGCCCCCACACAGCCTCCTACACGCAGCAGGAGCCCCCACACAGCCTCCTACACGCAGCAGGAGCCCCCACACAGCCTCCTACACGCAGCAGGAGCCCCCACACAGCCTCCTACACGCAGCAGGAGCCCCCACACAGCCTCCTACATGTAGCAGGAGCCCCCACACAGCCTCCTACACGCAGCAGGAGCCCCCACACAGCCTCCTACACGCAGCAGGAGCCCCCACACAGCCTCCTACATGCAGAAGGAGCCCCCACACAGCCTCCTACACGCAGCAGGAGCCCCCACACAGCCTCCTACACGCAGCAGGAGCCCACACACAGCCTCCTACACGCAGCAGGAGCCCACACACAGCAGGTGCCCCCACACAGACAGATATCCAGCCGGCGGGCCTCCAGCACGGAGAGCCAGGCAACCTGGGGGCCTCCAGCACAAAGAGGCAGGCAGCCTGGGGGCCTCCAGCACGGAGAGGCAGGCAGCCGGGGGGCCTCCAGCACGGAGAGGCAGGCAGCCGGGGGGCCTCCAGCACGGAGAGGCAGGCAGCCGGGGGGCCTCCAGCACAGAGAGGCGGCCCGCCGCCCGCACAGAGAGGCGGCCCGCCGCCCGCACAGTGAGGCGGCCGGCCGCCCGCACAGTGAGGCGGCCGGCCGCCCGCACAGTGAGGCGGCCGGCCGCCCGCACAGTGAGGCGGCCGGCCGCCCGCACAGTGAGGCGGCCGGCCGCCCGCACAGTGAGGCGGCCGGCCGCCCGCACAGACAGGCGGCCGGCCGCCCGCACAGACAGGCGGCCGGCCGCCCGCACAGACAGGCTGCCAGCCGCAGCACAGAGAGGCAGCAGGCGCCCGGTTGCCAAGCTTCAAGAAAGGGATGGAGAGGCGACGCTAAAGACAGTACGTTTAGCTTGAAACATAAGGTCTCCCTGTGGCTCCTCCCAACAAAGCCTGCTGCCCGCGCGGCGGCGGTTACACTAAAAACGCAGTGCTGGGACCAGAGGAGGCAGGAAATGTACTTCTTACCTGTCTGCGGCGCCCCCCCCTGAAGCATGGCCGTCGGCGCCCTGTGCGACCGTACAAGTCGCACATGACTAAAGCCGGCCATGGTGGGAAGATATACAGAAAGTATATTACATATGCATGTAGATTGATAGATATACACATTTATGTACATAGATAGATATGCTGTACAGCGGATCTGATATTATGGATTTCCCCATTAATGGCCCATTCACCAATGGTTGTCCACTAGTTAATTGATAAAGACAATTTGATGGATTTACAGTGTATCCTCCACTGGGCTTAATTGACAGGTCTTTGTACGTAAACAACTAATAATGGGGAGACAAAAGGGCGCAATAGGGTCTTACCCGATATAACATATGATGTTAGAGAAGGTACAGTAACACTCACCTGGTGGGGTTGTGCCAGTCACAACTCCTTCAAAGGCATGTGAGTGTCCGCGTGGTTCAAGCAGCGGCCCCGTAGGCACGATATAAAGATATTGGTGGACAAAAGAAAAACGGGTATATGCCGCGCTTAAAAACCACTGAGTTGGAAGTGATATAATATTTCTTTTTTATTTACAGCATTCCTACGCGTTTCAGAGACAACAGACCGTCTCCTTCTTCAGGGAAAAAAGAAATCATCAGTTGATTTCTTTTTTCCCTGAAGAAGGAGACGGTCTGTTGTCTCTGAAACGCGTAGGAATGCTGTAAATAAAAAAGAAATATTATATCACTTCCAACTCAGTGGTTTTTAAGCGCGGCATATACCCGTTTTTCTTTTGTCCACCAATATCTTTGTACGTAAACAGGGAGAGACAGACTGTAGAGCGGCTCTGGGAAAGCCCGGCCTAGGGATTGAGCGTTGTTTTCAGAGGAAAATCTACATGGCTTTAATCGTACGGCTCTGATCACGTTTAGCGGCATTTTGTCTAGCGCTAGTCTTGTCTCCACATTGCATTTCCTTTAGGCTCCATTCACACATCCTTATTACTGTTACCATCCAGGAGAAACATCCTGATGTAGTTCTCAGGTGTCATCCTAGTAGCTTCAGTTTTTTTCTCTGCCAAAGCAGAACGCTTTTCTGAACTTTTTTTATCCATTGACTCAAATCTGTTAGGGCCGTTTCACACTTGCGTTGTTTTGACGGAAACTGAATCTGTCACATATGCAGTACAGTTCATTTATTTACAGTGGAAGCACGACACCATGCGGGTTGTGTGTTTCATGCAGTACCCGCATGTGTCCACATGATGTCGCGCTTCAACTGTAAATAAATGAACTGCACTGTATGTGTGATGGATTCAGTTTCCGTCAAAACAACGCAAGTGTGAAACGGCCCTTAAATAGAATGATGAAATTTAAGGCCACTTTACACACTACGATTTATCATGCGTTCGCATGAGCGATCGCCCCCGCCCCCATCGTTTGTGCGTTACGGGCAATTTGTTGCCCATGTCGCACAAAGTCGGTAACCCCCGTCACACATACCTCACAAACGACCTTGCTGTGGGCAGCGAACATACTCTTCCTGAAGGGGGAGGGACGTTCGGCGTCACAGCGACGTCACACAGCGGCCGCCCAATAGAAGTGGAGGGGTAGAGATGAGCGGGATGTAACATCCCACCCACCTCCTTCCTTCCGCATTGCCGGTGGGACGCAGGTAAGCGGTGTCACACGGAGCGATGTGTGCTGCCTCGGGAACAATGAGCAACCTACACGCAGAAGGACGATCGTTTTGAAAATGAGCGATGTGTCAACGAGCAACGATAAGGTGAGTATTTTTGCTCGTTTACAGTTGCTCGTAGCTGTCACACGCTACGATATGTCAAATTATGCCGTATGTGCGTCACTAACGAAGTGACCCCGACGACATATCATTAGATATATCGTAGCGTGTAATGGGGCCTTTAGATGTCTTCCTAGTTTTTTCCGGGTCTCACATAGACTTTAATGGACAATTCTGATCAGAACTGATGACAATAGCAAATGTTCTTCTGGACTAAACACTGACCCGTTTTGTTTTTAAAACTGGTGTGTATATGACTCAATAAAACTATGGGTCATTGTGCTGAGGGAGAAATCGAACAGCACTAGGACTTCTCTAATGTAGAAAAGGAGGAGGTTTCTTTTTAAATATTTTCAATTATTTCATTGATCGAAAATCTGTCAGCAAAAGGGTGGAGAATAGAGCTGGTGTGACGGAGGCTTGTGAAGAGCTTCCCTGTGCCAAAAGCACCACAGCCTCTTTTGCATATTGGTTTAATCAGCAATTGCTCTGTGAGTGTGTGCATGTAGCTCTTGTTATCCAGCCAGTCCAGTTTGCTGAGATATTCCCATGAATTATCCTATGAATTGATAGAATCTTCAGGGGAATTCGGTCTCTGCAGCGAGTAAGCTTGCGAGTAGTTTATTGGACTTATCTTACCACCTGATCTGCTTTGCGGATACTTTTGCAGAGGAAAAGAACCAGTCTCCCTCCCCACAAACCCAGGCAATGTCATAGACCACTTTCAGGACTTGGTTAAAAGGATATTGTGGCACATACTGTATATCCTGATTCTCTCAGTAATTTTACTAGAAAAGAAAAAAGAAAAGGCCAGTCATTTGCAAGGCCGATAGAGTAGGCACTATAGTCCTCCTTAGCCATGACTTATATAACAGAGGCTAAAAAAGACAACTGCAGGATACAACCAACTATTTGCCCCTTAAATCAGATCTGACAAAGGTTGATGTCAGGCTTACTGGACGGTAGTTGCCTGGATCTACCCTCTTACCTTTCTTAAATATCGGTACCACATCAGCAATCCTCCAATCCTGAGGCACCAACCCTGTTACAAGCGAGTCTAAAAAGATGAGATACAGCGGTCTGTCAATCACGGAGCTCAATTCCCTCAATATTCGTGGATGAATGCCATCTGGCCCTGGGGATTTGTCAATGTTTAATTTACTCAGACGTAGGCGTACTTCTTCTTGTGTTAAATTAATTATATCGGGTGGTGAACTTTGATTTTTCACTTGTTGAATGATGCCTGGTACAGTCAGTTCCTTGGTGAACACAGATGAGAAATGCCTATTTAATATCTCAGTCTTTTGTTTGTCCTCTATAACTAACTTATTATATTTTAAGGGGCCAATACTATCCTTTGTTTTCCTTTTGGCATTAATGTATTTATAAAAGATTTTGGGATTTATTTTAATGTCATTGGCGATTTTTGTTTCAGTAGCTAGTTTTGCTTGTTTGATTTCTTTTTTGCATTGCCTATTGATATCTTTATACTCCTGCAATGCTATTTCTGTATTCTCAGCCTTCAAGATTTTAAACGCCCTTTGTTTTTGTTTTATTATACTTTGTACAGTCTTATTTATCCATAGTGGTTTCTTTTTATTCCGGGACGTTTTATTACCAGAGGGTATAAGTTTTTTACAGGACTCTAGCAATATATCCTTAAACCTTCCCCATTTATGTTCAGTATCCCCAGTTACCATGACTTTGTCCCAATCTACACATTTAAGCTCTTCCCTTAATTTGTTGAAATCAGCTTTCCTAAAATTCCAGGTTTTAGCATTTCCCCTTTGAAATGTTCTATTGAATATTACGTTGAAGCTTACCATATGATCGCTGGTGCCCAAGTGCTCCCGGACCTGTAGATCTGAAATTGTATCCAGTCTATTTGACGGGACCAAATCTAGCAAATTATCTTCCCTCGTCGTGTAATAATAAAAGATAACAAGTTTATTATTAACTGAGTATTGTTTGGGATGCAACAGGCATATAGGGCAAAGCAGAATAAAGTAATAGGAACAGAGAAATTATTACCCTTGGGAATATATACAGTATATCTGATATTGGGAATAGATCCTTTGTGCAGGAAGGCAGGAATAAGTATAAGCTTCCCGCCCTTTTATCCCATTCCACAAAGGCAGCAGGCCTTTGGCACATGTGGGAGGGTTATTCCCACTTGTAGTATAGTAAAGTGACTAAGGTCTTTTACTCCAATTGCACAATAGTTAGGTTGTGCCTCAGTCCCCTTTTACAATGGCGAGCTCAGGCCCAGACTGTTTTTAATTTGCTTTTCTGTGTTTATGTGATTAATTGTGAACTAAGATAGGGAGAGAGGATTGCAGATAGACAACATTGAATACGGCGAAGTGTTGTGTTATTCTGTGCACCTAGGTCTTGAAGTTCAGGCAATTATACTTAACATAGAATTAAATTATAATCAGAGAACTTAAGGGTACCGTCACACTAAACGACGTACCAGCGATTCCGACTACGATACGATCTGGTCAGGATCGCTGGTATGTCGCTACAGGGTCGCTAGTGAGCTGTCAAACAGTCAGATCTTCCCAACGACGTAGCAACGATACGGCGACCCATAACGACTTGTACAACGATATCAGCGGTCGCTGGGACCCTGTCACATAGCACGATTAAAATCTTGATTAGTAACATAGGCATGCATCTACATTGCCTTTTCCGCGCCCCCTCGGCTCCGATTGCTGGTCGTAACTGCGTTGTGACTGGGCGGCCTTGCCTTGAGAGAAGGCAATATAATAGCGCTTCCATCCTTTGTTCTGGTTTGCAGATCCCAGTAGAGTCCTCCGGGCTATGACTCCACATCGATTCATTTGTTCTTCAACGGTTCTTCTGAGGTTTGTACACTGCACAGTAGGCATCGTTTTAGGGTCTCAACCACGTTTCCATTTTTACTTTATTTATAGGACACCTCTCTATTTTCTGCTATTATAGCCCTATTAGACAGTGCAGTCATGCTTCTATACTTGCAAGCTATTTGTGTACATACTAGGGATGAGTGAATGTATTCGCCACTATTCGCTATCCGACGGATAATAGGGTATTCTATGTATTCGGTATCCGACGAATAAAACTGTATCCACTACGATACTTTCATTTTCATTTTTGACTTCCTGGCGCCTTTTTTCCAGCCAATAAACACATCTAACGTTGCTTGCCCTCACAATAACGCCGCAGCTATCCTTGCTGTGGTGTTACTGTGATTGACTTCGCTGCACAGCGTCATAGTTTGTATATAAGGCCGCAGGCATTTTGGGTACACATGCGTGATGGCAGAGACTGCAGTGCACGTGGTTCAGGGGAGGCGGGACCGGCTACAGGTAATTGTTCCTGCTTCAAAAATGCAATAGATTTTTAGCTTTGTAAAGATTGAGAATGGAATCGAGATAATACAATCTTGTGTCCGCTATCGATCTTTACAGTAATGGGATGGGACGGCGGGTGGCTGTAACAAAACATAGTTAATATACATTATCATTTTACTTACCGTTTTCTCGCTTCATTGCTGCGAATGGGTCAATGGCCTTTTGTGACGTCATAGGCACGTGACCAGCCCGGTGTGAATGTTGTAACCTCATTGGTTACAGACCGGTCACATGGGTATGACGTCATGCAGGTCCTGTACAGTCAATGCCACAGCCAGTGAATAGCGATGCTGGGGATAGCGTCACCGTTGCTATAGTAACCCGCTCGTTAGGTTACTATGGCAGCGGTGACGTGATTAGACAGCATAGGGAGCATCAGCATGAAGAAGACAGAAGACCTGGATAGTTTCAGAGGTGAGAGGGAGTAATAAAGATGGAGTCCCTAAGTATGTGTGTATTTATTTCTAAAAAAAAGTATTTTTTCTCTGTGGTGTCTTTTTTTTAACCCTTTATTGGAGATTGTTAATGGCCGGGTCAAACTTGGCCTGACAAAGCATCTCAGGCTTAATACCAGCTGGTAAAAGAAAAGCTGGTATTAACTCCTTATTACCCAGCGTGCCACCCGCCACCAGGGCCGCTGGAGGAGTTGTAAACAGCGCCAGAAGATGACGCTTCTATGAAAACGCCATTTTCTGGGGCGGCTGTGGACTGCAATTCGCAGTGTGGGGGAGGGGCATAAAGCTTGGGCCACCCTGCGCTGTGAATTCCCAGGGGAAGGGGGGCTTTTAAAAATAAAAATAACAAAAAAAGGGGAGTTCGTCATATTTTTGTATGCTAGCCAGGTACAGCAGGCAGGTACGAACTGCCCCCAGCTGCCTATTTGTACCCGGCTGTGAACCAAAAATATAGGGAATCCATTTTTTTTAATTATTTCATGAATTTCAGGAAATAATGAAATTTAAAAAAAAAAAAAACAAAAACGGTGTGGGCTTCACCAAATTTGTGTATCCAGCCAGGTACAATTAGGCGGCTGGGGGCTGGAATCCAAATCGCAGGGGGACACAATCTTTCTGACCCCCCCTCCCCCGCTAATTGCAGTCCGAAGCCATCCCAGAAAATGGCGCTTTCATAGAAGCGCCATCTTCTGGCGCTGTATCCAACTCTTCCAGCAGCCCTGGTGTCGGGTGGCTCGCTGGGTAATAAGGAGTTAATATCATCTTTGTTTTACGAGCTGGTATTAAGCCAGAGATGCTCTTGATGCATATTATGTGGACACTATATGGCAGTATTATATGCTGCATAGATGTGGGCACTATATGGCGGTATTACTCATGTGCTGCATCTCATGTGGGCACTGTATGGCAGTACTAATGTGCACAGATGAGGTTTTTGTGCACTCGTTATGGTACTATGACTTGCTGGACTTCACCCGTGACCAAGAGCTACCTCGGACAACGATATGTTTGATGCAGCCGACACTAGAACAAGACCCTGAGATCTGGACTGACTTCCCTGTTGGAGATGTAAGTACCTTCTTTGCTTCTCTGTAAATAGCATTTAAACTTTGTATGTGCATGCCATGGTTGAATAGAAAATATTAACTAAGGTTTTCCATGATTATTTCTGCAGTTTACAAGAGTGATCCCTCCAGGTCAGTATAGTACATTCCTTTACTAGTTTCGCCCCACTCAGTTCTCATACCATTGAATGACATTTCATATCCCGTACTACTGGTGCCGCCCTCCACATCTGTTTCTAGTGCACGTGTACCCATGCTGGTCATGATATATCCAATGCCAACAAATTTCTGTGGTGGGGTGCTGTATGTTGAGAAATAATTTTTGGGTTTAGCTTTAACATTAATTTTCTGTTCCCGCAGCACCGTCAGCAAGATCTGTCGATATCAACAACTGATGACATTCCGGGTTGTCAACTTACTATGGAGGAGGCTAGTGAGGTGAGTGAAGACTCTGCACCCCCAACTATACCTTCGCTGCTGATCGACTTCGGAAGCTGGATGAGACACAGAGGATCCACGCCGAAAGGGTCATTTTTGAATCACTCACTCATATCTCTGCATCTGTATAGATGCATCCATCGCATTACACCATATAGTAGGCCTGCTCATAATTATTTGCTGAATTCAGTAAAGTGGCAGCCCGTAAATTCGATGAAACGGCGACTGTAAAATAGTAGGATCGACCGTGATCCTTGTTCACTATTCATTGACCCAAATATCACAGCCACTTTGTAGCACACACGTGCGGGGGATTGGGCCTCCACAAAACCTAACTCTTGCTCCCCCACCGATTTCTCAGTCTTTCCTTTTGCAATCATCTTCTCCACCTAGTCAAGGATATGCGAATGCTGACAACCACTATCAAGATCTGTAGTGACGTTTTTGTTCTAATTTTCAAGTTTTTGATTAATTGTTAATTTAATTGTTAATTCATTTAATTGTTAATATTTGTTTGATTTTAATATAAATGTTTTGTTGGCTTCCCAATTGCCGCCTGCTTTACTGAATTCAGCAAATAATTATGAGCAGGCCTACTATATGGTGTAATGCGATGGATGCATCTATACAGATGCAGAGATATAATGAGTGAGTGATTAAAAAAAACAAACAACAAAATATAGTTTAAAGAAGCTTACACAACAGCAGATATAAACAAAAACGCAAAAATGTTATAACAACTGAAAAACTTGAAAAAACATGTTTTAAACAAAAACAAACTATTAGTGGCTGCCGCCCTGGTGTTGGGACGCCATAAACCTTGCCAGCATCACTCCTGTTCAACTGCTTGTCAATGCTGTTCAACTGCTTCTGCCAGTGTCTGCTGTGACGCCATCATCCTCCTATGTGAAGTCAGGACTCAGGAGGTCTTCTAATGTAGGGATTTCTATGGAGGGAATGGTAAAACTTAACAAGGCTAATTATGTTTATACATACAATTTAGAGGTACATGTTTGTTGTTTAAAACTTACAGTTTTGGTTTTCCTCCTCGTCAGGTAATGACGGGCTGAGGTTCCACCCGAATCCTCTGGCATCACCAGCTTGGGAAAGGCAAAACACTTCATAGTACATGACAGCCCTAGCCTAGCCAAGTTGAATGGACCTTGTTTTAGCTGCAAGAATTAACGGAAGGCAAGCCTTCGACCAAGTCACGGAGTGATGCTGGCGAGACTGCAGGTGACTCCTGCTGGGGCTCCGGGTCTGTAGGTGACTCCTGCTGGGGCTCCGGGTCTGCAGGTGACTCCTGCTGGGGCTCCGGGTCTGCAGGTGACTCCTGCTGGGGCTCCGGGTCTGCAGGTGACTCCTGCTGGGGCTCCGGGTCTGCAGGTGACTCCTGCTGGGGCTCCGGGTCTGTAGGTGACTCCTGCTGGGGCTCCGGGTCTGCAGGTGACTCTTGCTGCTCATGGTGTGCAGATGCTGGAGAAAATATACCTTATTATACACCATAGTAAATACGATATACTGGAGGTACTGCACGGAAATTACTGTTGTGGTGCGCGCGGAGGCAACTGAGAAGCCATATACTATGCTAATCACTGACCCGCCATATACTGTGTTAACCGCAGAGCCGTCATATACTGTGTTAAGCAATGAGCTGCCATATACTCTGCTAACCAATGTTAACACCACTCACCACGATGGGGCTGGCTCTGTGACTGGATGCTGGCAATGCGGTTGCTGGATCTGTACCGAAGATCTGCCAGCTTCTTCCGTATTTGGGTACTAGAACGCTGCACCCCAAATCTTTTGGATAGGCCCAGACTGATCCTCCACAGCACAGCTTGCTTGCGGAGGACTGGATGTTCCTGGTGTTCAGTACAGTCATAATCCCTGCTGTCCACCTCTCTAATCAAGTATCGCACTTCTGCGTCCCCCTAAGGTGTTGAACACATTCTGGCTGCCATATTACCGGACTATCAGAGTTATAGGGTATTGGTGTGCACTCAGCTAGAGTATGCTTTCGTTAGAGGTGCTTGTGTGGGGTCAATAGTCCCAGAACGTATTATATAATAGACACTGCACTCTCTTGTTGATAAAATGAAGACAAAAAGTTTTTTTCTTTGCAAAAAAGTGATTACTTATTTGATGGCAACAAAAGATGGTGGACGTTTCGGCCCAACGGCCTTTATCATCTATAGTCGCTCCACAAGAGGGCTGTTTCAGAAGAGAAGAAAATAATGGAGCAGGATGGAAGGAGTACCACCAAGAATAGTTTATGATACAAGATTTTCCAGAGGATGAAGTCTAGAAGCAGGTTAGATTTCCTTTGGCTGGAAGGAATTAGTGTACATGTATTCCAATGGAAGAGATTTCTAGCTTTTATCTTTATATATTCATGTGGATCACATAGACGTTTGGGTGGTTGTAAGAGAACATGTATATAAACACCATCTGATAAAGGCTCCTGCAGACTTCTCTCATGTGGAGGAGGAGGTTTTAGACATTGGTGGGGTGGATATTTTCCTTCTGCACGCCACTGACTGCCAGATCCTGGGAAGGTGGCGTGCAGAAGGAAAATATCCACCCCACCAATGTCTAAAACCTCCTCCTCCACATGAGAGAAGTCTGCAGGAGCCTTTATCAGATGGTGTTTATATACATGTTCTCTTACAACCACCCAAACGTCTATGTGATCCACATGAATATATAAAAATAAAAGCTGGAAATCTCTTCCATTGGAATACATGTACACTAATTCCTTCCAGCCAAAGGAAATCTAACCTGCTTCTAGACTTCATCCTCTGGAAAATCTTGTATCATAAACTATTCTTGGTGGTACTCGTTCCATCCAGCTCCATTATTTTCTTCTCTTCTGAAACAGCCCTCTTGTGGAGCGACTATACATGATAAAGGCCGTTGGGCCGAAACGTCCACCATCTTTTGTCGCCATCAAATAAATAATCACTTTTTTGCAAAGAAAAAAACTTTTTGTCTTCATTTTATCAACAAGAGAGTGCAGTGTCTATTATATAATATTACCGGACTACGCTGCATCAACGACAATGAACCGGCCCGCCATGAATCAGCGCCACCCAATAGAATTGTAGCGTCGACATAATCATCAATACAGAGTGTCTCTGGGCAGACGGGAATGTGGTTATGTTGCTTGTTTAATTATATATCTGTATTTTAACTAGGTAGATATCCACGGAATATAGAATGTCTGCAAAATGTATGTCTGTGAATATATATGGGTATATGTGTGCTCTGATTGGGTAGCCACTGCTGCGCTGTCACTCTGATTGGGCGACCTTGTCATAAATAAACGCAACGTAGTAGGGCTTCCATCCTTTGTTATTAGGTGCATGCATCTCTGGATTGTCTTCCACGTCCCCTTTTGAGTCGCTAGTGCGTTATTTGTGGAACTACACCATCTACTTTGAAAAGGTAGGCATCGTTTGAGGTCTCTAATTTGGATCTTTGTAGCGTTTCTGTTATAAGTTTAATATTATATTTTTTATAGGACTATATATATTATATTTTTGTAGCTATTATATGCAATCATAACTCTTCTACTTTGTGGCCATGCTTGTACACTTGCAGGCTGTGTACATAGGCTTTTGCACGGGCAGCCATTTTACATGGGGGAGAGGGGGGTGTAGGTTCTCGTGTGCAATTCTACATTTTGGGCATGCTTCTATATGTGCAAACGCCCGTACTCGGGGCCTGTCTTTGTCCACATACTAGCATCAGTAGCCATGTAGTTAAAATGTTAGTTACATGTATGCTCACTGTGTGATTTTCTTAATTTCCGATGTCTTACAATAGTGAAGAGTTTTTTCGTGAACTCATTGAGTTGTATCGGTTCCTGCCCTGCCTTTGGCTTGTGAAATTGCCTGACTACTGTAATAGAAATAAGAAAAGGGAGGCGCATGAGAAATTGATTGCCCTATTTAGGCAGCATGATCCCTGTGAGGTGGAGTCTGGTTCGGAAAAAGATCCAGGCCCTCCGTACTGTGTATAAGAGAGCTCAACAAGGTTGAGAATTTGAAGAAGTCTGGTGCTGGCACAGATGACGTTTATGTGCCCTCACTGTGGTATTATCACTTATTGGACTTCACCTGCAACCAGGAGCTACCACGGGCATCAGTGTGTTCATTCGGGCCGACCACGGAACAAGACCCAGAGATCCGGACTGATTCCCCTGAAGGAGATGTAAGTACCTTCTGTGCTTCCCGGTGAACAGCATTGAAGCTTTGTATGCACATGTCATTGATTAATTGTGTAGTCTGAAAAAGTGATTGCTTAAAGGGATTATCCGGCTTCTTTTGACTTTTTTCATTATTACACTATTGGGCTACATTGGGGCAGGTAAGTAGATAGAGACCACTTACCTGCCCTGCTGTCAGCCCCTCTCCCCCCGGCTCAGAGCGGTCATGTGACCGCTCCTGCCGCGATTTTGCTGCTTCTGGTCATTTCATGTCTACATGGGCAGGGCCATGTTGACATGCAAATCTGGAACAGCATGTTGCCTCCCTGCTGGGCTGTACAGTGCCTGGAGTAACCGTCCCCGTTCCCTGCACCCTCCCACACATTCCCCCCACCCTGTACTCTGCCCACAACCTCCCACACACTCCATAGTCTCCCTCCCCCGCCTCCTGTGCCCAGCTACGTGCGCCCTCAATTAAAGCCGATTCACTTGCTGTCAGATACACTGTCTGCGCTGTGTCCCCAGTGCTTTATCATGTTTACTGCCTGACGCCCCTGGGAACTGTCTCCCCCCCCCCTCCCCCGTGCGCGCTGTCTGTGTCATCATTGATCACCTGTGTGTGTGCATCAGTCTGTGTCCCGCGCCAGCCCCGCGGATGCCCGCACTGCAGCGTGTCAATGTTTGCCCCCCTCTGCAGTATAAGCTGCTTCTCACCCTGCAGTGCGTGCAGCCGCGGGGATGACGAGCGCTGCTTGTCATCACTGCCCGTGCAGTCTGTGTCCCGCTCCCTGTCAGGGCACTGCGGGACACTGACTGCTAAAGGTGGTGTCACACACAGCGACAACGACGTCGCTGCTACGTCACCATTTTCTGTGACGTTGCAGCGACGTCCTGTCGCTGTCGCTGTGTATGACATCCAGCAACGAGCTGGCCCCTGCTGTGAGGTTGCCGCTCGTTGCTGAATGTCCAGCTTCATTTTTTGGTCGTCGCTCTCCCGCTGTGATGCACAGATCGCTGTGTGTGACAGCGAGAGAGCGACGAAATGAAGCGAGCAGAGAGCAGGAGCCGGCATCTGGCAGCTGCGGTAAGCTGTAACCAAGGTAAACATCGGGTAACCAAGGTGGTTACCCGATATTTACCTTCGTTACCAGCTTCCTCCGCTCTCACGCTGCCAGCGCCGGCTCCTGCTCTCTGCACATGTAGCTGCAGTACACATCGTGTAATTAACCCGATGTGTACTGTAGCTAGGAGAGCAGGGAGCCAGCGCTAAGCAGTGTGCGCGGCTTCCTGCTCTCTGCACTGTGACATGTAGCTGCAGTACACATCGGGTAATTAACCCGATGTGTACTGTAGCTAGGAGAGCAGGGAGCCAGCGCTCAGTGTGCGCGGCTCCCTGCTCTCTGCACATGTAGCTGCAGGTTAGATTAGATGAGATAATTACCTGCTGTGACGATCTCCTGCCGTCACCGCGGTCACTGCCTTCTCTGCCCGTCTCGCGGGCGGCCCGAGACTGTCACTAACAGTGACGTCACGGGCTCTCGCGATACTGCTGAGAACGCGGCGGGCATAGAAGTCAGTGACAGCGCTGACGACAGCAGAGCAGGAGATCGTTACTGCAGGTAATGATCTCATCTAACCTCCTGACGGCAGCGCTCAGCATCCCCTGCAGTGACCTGGGCTGACCTATTGATGTTAGCTCAGGTCACTGCACGGCTCTCCCAGCCAATGGGGAACATTTTGTTCTTCATTGACTGGGAGTCTCATTGACTATGGTATGGATCACCGTGCGACCCCCTTATTGGATTACGCCGGACCCGGATTGGATTGTTCTTGTCAATAAATTGTTGAAAGAGGGAATGTGGGGAGTGTTTTTTCAAATAAAACTTTTTTTGTTGTCTATTTTTTTATTTCTTACTGACTGGGTTGGTGATGTCGGGTATCTGATAGACGTCTGACCTCACCAACCCCAGGGCTTGATGCCAGGTGACATTACACCTCTGGCATCAACCCCATATATTACCCCATTTGCCAATGCACCAGGGCAACGGGATGAGTTGGGGCAAAGCGCCAGGATTGGCACATCCAATGGATGCGCCACTTCTGGGGTAGCTGTAGCCTGCTATTTTTAGGCTGGGGAGTGTCCAATAACGGTGGACCTCCCTAGTCTGAGAATACCAGACCACAGCTGTCCGCTTTACCTTGGCCGGTGATGCAATTTGGGGGGGACCCCACGTTTTTTGTTTTAAATTATTTATTTAATTTTAAATAACAGCGTGGGGTGCCCTCTGTTTTGGATTACCAGCCAAGGTGAAGCTGCCAGCTGTGGTCTGCAGGCTGCAGCCGTCTGCTTTACCCTAGCTGGCTACAAAAGATAGGAGGGACCTCACGTCGTTTTTTTTTTAAATTATTTATTTATTGGCTAAATACAAGGCTAAGCACCCTTTAGTGCCACATGAAAGGCACTAAAGGGTGCCAGCTTAGAATATGCGGGGCGGAAGGACATTATATTGGTCTTTCTCATCTATTATTATTCATCCATCCCTCTATTTATCCCTCTAGCTATCTGTCTCTATCTATTCCTCTATCTATCTAGCTGCTTCCGTTTTTTTGCAGTATGAAAAAAATAGGAAGGTACGCAGATGACACACGGACCATATACGGAACGGAATGGATGCCACACAGTTGCATCCGTGAAAAAAACATGACCATTTTTTTGCAGACCGCAAAAACGGGGCAGTCCTGTGAATGTAGCCTAATCAAGAGGCTTATGAGGGTGATGTATTTAATTACAAAAAACTGTTTTCTCTTGGTGTATGTGTTTATTTACTGTCACTTACAGATTACTAAGGGGGGGGGGGTGTCTCATAGACCCTGACGATTAATATCTGGCTTAGAGGCAGCTGTGGGCTGTGATTAACTTCATATTAGCCTGATTGCCACCGCCCCAGAGCAACCAGGAAGAGCCAGGTAAAGTGCTGGGATTGTCACATCTAATGGATGTGACAATCCTGAGTGCCTGCAGGCTGCTATTTTTAGGCACGGGGCGGCTCAATAAAAAGGGGTCTCCCCAGCCTGACAATACCAGCCCCCAGCTTTTGTGGTTTATCATGCCTGGGTACCAAAATTCGGGGGGACTGAATTTCGTTTATTTTTAAATTATTTTTGTAAATAAAGAAAAAAGCTGCATGCAGTTCCTTATTTGGATACACAGCCAAGATAAGCGCACGGCTGGGGGCTGCATACTGTAGCCATATGCTTTTTCTGTTCTTGGTGTCATAATATGGGAGAAAAACAGTGAAAAATTTTATGCGTTTTATACCACAATAATGATCCGCAGAGTTGAATTGCTTTCCCGCTCATCAACTGTCTTGGCGCCCGTGATTGGTTGTAGGCAGATGCTGTCACATACGCTAAGGGTACGTCTGACTGCAACCAATCACAGGAGACAGGACAGCCGGAGTACGTGGAAAGCAGTGCATATGAATGAGCAGTAATTAGCGGCCCAGCAAGTGAAGGAGAAGCCACGGGAGCAGTGTACAGCTGCAACGGAGCCTCGGTCAGTATGAAGCGCTTTCTTTTTTTTTTTTTACTTTACTATTCATTTTTAATTTCACAAGTGCCTGATCCGGATCACACATCTGGAATCCAGGTCCTGGTTCTGCCCAACAATAGCCTCTGATACTCTGAAAAGAGGGCTGTTTACCCCTACACTGACTGATAGAACGAGTTTTTTCAGTAGCTACTCTGAAAAGATAACGCAAAGTTTCGTGACCCTCCATTTTCAACAACCCACAAAGTACAGTTTCATCAACACAGTATGATAGCCCCGACACAACCCACCACATTTTATAATGGCTCACACACAGTATAATGCGCTTCACATAGACATCCAAATACTTTAATGTCCCCCTCATACAGCCCAGCAAACTATATTTTAGCCCCTACACAGATCAAAACAGTATAATGGCTGCCCCACCTAATGATTAAAAAAATTACTCATCTCTCCCCATTCTCCCGCTGCTCCAATCTTCGCAGCAGGTGTCCTAAATGTTCGGCACTGGTCTGCAGAGGGTGCGTTGAAGTGACATCATTGTGCCCTCTGCACTGAGACATCAAAGCTCATAAGCACAGGGAGAATAATGGAGGAGGGAGCCGTCAGATCATTGCTTTCAATTGTATTGGCATTTATCGTTCAGTTGAATGTGCAATACAGGACGGAGGAGGGTCCAGTGCAGGCCCTGGAACTGGCCCCCTGACTCACAGGTCCCTTAGTAGCAACGTGGTCTGCCGCCATGAACGGTACACAACTGTATATGTCTTTCAATTTTAAATAAATATATATATATATATATATATATATATATATATATATATATATATAGATATATATTATATATATATATATATATATATAATCTAATATATAAAGCTGAGTGTGTGTGAGTGTGTCCGCTAAAGGAATCCGCACTCTCTCATTTACAATAACGTTTTTTTGCACAGATGACCCATGTGACCCAGGGAACGTCGTAGACTACGGTTTCACAGGAAAATTTAACCCTGCGCTTTACAGTTACTCTCCAAAAAACATGACTCCATTAAAGTGAATGGAGCCTGGAACTACAGTTTATTAATCTCAGCTGTGATTGGTTACTATAGTAACAAAGGACAGTGTTCGTATAAGAGGTAATAAGATGTCAGTGGGGAGACGGATAGAGAGAGACAGACAGGGAAAGAAAAGAGATGGAAAGCTAGAGACAGACGGTGAACGAGACAGACGGTGAACGAGACAGACGGTGAACGAGACAGACGGTGAACGAGACAGACGGTGAACGAGACAGACGGTGAACGAGACAGACGGTGAACGAGACAGACGGTGAACGAGACAGACGGTGAACGAGACAGACGGTGAACGAGACAGACTGTGAACGAGACAGTGCGGAAATGAAAGCCACCTCACAGACCTGCATCATGCTAGTAGTGACATAGCCATGCTGTGATGTATGACAGCATGACCAAAATATCATGGAGCCCAAGGAAAAAATAGTGGTCAAGATTTTTCACAAAAATCTGCAGTAACTATATTTTATTGTAGATGATGATTATTATTATTATTTTCGCACTATTTCTTGCTTGCTGCTACACAGTGTAGATATGTGAATCCTCACATCACATGCAGCAGACACAGTTGTCGACAGTCAGAATGAATGGTCATGTGACCACTCGTATGCAATCTGCACACTCTACATTCGGAGCCCAATGTGTCAATTCATATAGTGACACAGAGGGATAAGCCTGGAGAATCTATGTGCATATATATATATATATATTATATATACACACACACACACAACTATATGACGCAAACCACGCACACACACATGTACCATACATACATGGCGTATATATCTACTATAGACTCACATTGGGTATATATAGTCTGCCTTAGGCCCGTTTCACACGTCAGTGAAAAACAGTGACGTTTTTCACTGGCGTGTAAAACACGCACATGTCCCTGCGTGTGCCGTGAATCACGGCACATGTGGGTTGTCTAAGTGCAATCCGGGCTCCGTTCTCAGTGGCCCGTGATTGCACTTTAGAAATCAACTCACCTGCGCCCGCTCCCGCTGTCCATGGTGCTGATCGCTCCCGCAATGCAGCATCCGGCCGGTGCTGACCCCCGCAGCAGCTGCTTCCGGGTCAGCTGTGTCGCGCATCATGAATATGCGCGACAGTAATCAGCCGGCTCCGAAGCAGCAAGCTGCACGGCCTGCAGAGGACATCGCTGGACGTCGGGTGAGTTAAAATGTTTTTTATTTTAAAAGCACGTTTTTTTCTGGCACGTGTTTGACGGACCACACAACTGCGTGGTCCGTGGGACATCAGTGATGTCAGAAAAAAATGGACATGTCTCCGTGCGGCAATCACGCACACGCGGGTACGCCGCACGGAGACACGTGCAGTGACAAATCACTGACGTGTGAGCAGACCCATTGATTACAATGGGTCTGCGTATGTCAGTGATTCTGGTACGTTTAAAAAAAAGCACAAACGTCCCAGAATCACTGACGTGTGAAAGGGGCCTTACACAGTATTCATTTATCTATAAGGGGTGAGGAACATGTAACAACTCTTTCTGTTACCATTGTTGATGGGATGTGAGCTGATTGCTGTGTCACAGATGAGAGAAGCTGGATCTCTGCTCTGTCACATGCTGAGAGGTCAGGTGCTGGTCAGAATACTGACAGCCATTGAATGTGCAGAGGGAGGGCAGGGGGCGTTTCTGGACACTGAGGCCGGGCAGGGGGCGTTTCTGGACACTGAGGCTGGGTGGTGCCAGCTCTGACTGAGGTTTGGCAACCAAGAATACAGGATATTGTCATGTTTGTTGGAGCTGAATGTAAACAAGGTGCTGCAGAGAATAAAGGGTGAATTCAAGAGGAACAAAAGTTAGAAAACTAAAAATAACAATGTAGGGGTGATTTATATGACAATACAGCACAGATTAGCTTACAATTTTTTTTGGAGTGTGTCGGATAACTCCTTTAAAAGGTCAGTATAGTACACTCCTTTGCTAGTTTAGCCCCACTCAGTTCTCATACCGTTGAATGTCATGTAATATCTTGTAGTACTCATGCCGCCACCCCCCTCCTTTTTACCATTGCATGATATATCTAATGGAATATCATTTCTGTGATGGGGTGCTGATTTATGTTTTTGAAAAATTTATGGGTTTAGCTTAAACATTAATTTTCTGTTTTGTGTTCCCAAGCTCTCTCGACACAAACAAGTAGCGACATCCCGAGCCATCAAGTTAGTGTGGAGGAAGATAGTGGGGAGGTAATTGAAGACCATGCACCCTCAACTCTACCACAGCCACAGCGGCTAAGTAATCAACGAAAAAGAAAGGCCGCCACAGCATCGGCATCGGAAAAGTTAATCTGTTTAGCAAACCGCATTTTACATAAATCAGGTCAACGCCGGCATGGACTTCTTTGCCAGTTTGACTGCTGATCGACTACGGAAGTTGGATGCCACACAAAGAAGCCATGCCAAAAGAATCATACTTGAGACACTAACTCAAGCAGCAGCTGGGAATCTGGATGAAACGACAACTCTGAGTACTAGAGTAGACCGTGCTCCAGGTTCACAATATTCATGGCCACAAATGCCAGACACACTTCATAACACACCAGTGCGGAGAATTGGGCCTCCGCAAAATGTGCGTGTGCCCCCCACATCTGAGCGTTCCTTTTTGCCGCAATCCTTCCTTTCGCAGCTAGCTTCTCTGCCCAGGCAAGGATATTCCAATTCGAGCAACCACTATCAATCATGATGTGTGATGACGTTTTAGCTCTAGTTAGTTTGAATTTTCCTGTATATTTATTAAAATGTTAATTTATGGTTATTTTTTTGTTATTCTATTATACTAATATATATTTTTTTTATAATAAAATGTTTTTTGTTTCTCACTTGACACATGGTTGGCTAAATTCTTGAGACAGCTATAAGCAGGCCTACTAGGTTGTGTAACGGGCTGGGTGCATTTATACAGATGCATAGATACAATGGGTGTGAGCAGGGTCGAACTGGGGAGTCTGGAGCTCACCATGGTAATTGACTCTACGGGCCCATCTTTCAGCTGCATTGATTTCTACACACTGTGACCACATGCATTACTGGGGTACACATATACTGCTGGGGGGGGGCACTACTGGAGTGCTACAGTGATGACACATGTTTCTAGGTTTCTTTGTTTTGTTTCTTTTTAAAGAAGCTTACACAACAGCTGATTTAAACTGTAAGCCTTTTTTATAAAGTGCCAAAAAACAACAACATTGACATGGAACATTTAAAAAAAATAAAAAAAAATTTAGTGGTTGCCACCCCGCGGTAGTAACGCCAAAAACCTTCCCAACAACAGTCCATGATGCTCAACAGCTTCATTCAGTCTCCGCTGTGCCGCCAGCATCCTCTGGTGTGAAGCCAGGACCTCTTCTAATGTTGGCATTTATATGGAGGGACATGGTAAAAGTTAACAAGCTAGATTCAGTTTATGCATATAAGGCTTGAGTCACACGGACGTTGAACACGGACGAGTGCAGTGCAAGTAAATCTTTAATGTTTAATGCTGGAGTCACACTTGCGTAAGGCTAACTAAATACCACACTTCTGCGTCCCTCCCAGGGTGAAGAGCATCTCCTGGCCGCCATATTGCCGTGCTGAACCGCATCTGCGACGTAGAACCCGACCACCACGCCCCAGCACCGCTCACCACGCCGCAGAGTTGGAACGTCAACGTGCGTCAGATAGAGGACGCTACTGCGTCCGCTAAGGAATGCGCCTACACTCCCGCGTGAAGCCATCTGCCCGGAGACGCTGTTGTGTTCAATAAGTCGCTCGTCATCAATACAGCGTTTCCGGGCAGACGGGATTACTGTTATGCTGCTGGTTTAGTGAATGGGATAAATATGTAAGCACACTTGTGTGTCTTGGAGTATGTAAATGTATAAGTGTGTGTCTAAATGTATATGTGTATATGGATGTATGAGTATACATATGTTTATGTGTGTATGGCTGGAGTCACACTGGAGTGAAATACGGCCGAGTGCAATGCGAGGAAATGCGAAGAATCGGATCACAGTCGCATGACACTCACCTCCCGCTGTAAAAATGCAAAAAGAATTGACATGCCGCATCTTGAAAAACGCAGCCAAGATACAGCCAAAAAGATGCCCAGTGTGGACAGCAAAATAGAAATTTCATAGACTTTACTGAGAGAAAGAAATGCATGCATTTTGGTGCATCTTTGTGACCTAAAAAATGCACCAAAAACGCAGCAAAAGATGCCCTGTGTTAACTTAGCCTTACCATCCAAGAGAAACAAACTGATCTATTTCTCAGGTGTCATCCTAGTAGCTTCAGTTTTTTCCCCTCGACTTTCTGAAGTTTATCCATTGACTGTTAATAAATGTATCAGTTAAAAAAAAAAATTCTAAATAAAAAAAATAAATAAATATGGATGAAACCAAGATGTCTTCCTAGTTTTGTCCGGGTCTCACAGACTTTAATAGCAAATTCTGATCAGCAGAACTGAGGACAATAGCACATGCTCTTCTGGACTAAACATGGACTTGTTTTTAAAACTGATGTGTATACGGCTGAATGAAACGATGGGTCAGTGCTGAGGGAGAAAACAACGAACAGGACTAGGACGTCTGTAAATGTAGAACAGGAGGAGGTTACATTTTAAATATTTTCAATTATTTCGTTGATAGAAAATCTGTCAGCAAAAGGGTGGAGAATAGAGCTGGTGTGACGGATGCTTGTGAAGAGCTTCTCAGTGCTAAAAGCACCACAGCCTGTTTTGCAAATTGATTTAAATGGCAATTTCTCTGGACTGGCCGGCAAACTGTATGGCTGGGATTGTCTCTACAGGAGCTGCATGCACAGACTCACAATTTGCTGACACTTTCCTCTAACAAGAGATGAATTATCCTATGAATTGATAGAATCTTCAGGGGATTCTGTCTTTGCAGTGAGTAAGCTTGTGATTGTTTATTGGACGTTTCTTACCACCTAACATGTTTTTGCAGATACTTTTCCTGAGGGACAGAGCTGATTTTATCATACTGAAATAATGTTTTCCTGCCTACAATACTGTATCTCTTCCCATGTTTTCTGTCTGAAGTGTCTAATGTCCTCTACTGTATCCTGAATGTTGGGAATGAGGTGATGAAACATCCTGTACTATATATAATGATGGGTGAGCGTGTGCGGTACTGCTCAGTACTCAGCAGAGAATCAGGGTGCTCGGGTACGCTCAGTGCTCTGCCGAGTATCGCGGGTGATTGGATGTGAAATAGTGAACACAAAGCGCTGGCTCCATTCAGTGAGTGATGGGAGCCGGCACCCCAGTGAGGGACACTTGCAGCCTTTTAGCAACTGTCTTGGAGGTGGGGGGGGTCAAAACAAGATGGGGTGGGGGGCTGCCCACTGTACCCCAGAAATGTTCCGTTTATGGCTGGCTGTACATGGGTGAAGAACTGAACTACCCAATAATTGATTTTCATTATACTTGTTACTTGAGCTTGTCCGCGTATCTGACCAGCTTGACTCAAGTAACAAGCACTCAAGCACTGTACTGTTCGCTCATCATTAACTATAGACTGAATATTTGTTTTTTTTTTACCATGATCATTATAAAGTTGTACACCTTATTGTTTTGCAGCAATAATGGCCATGTTCACAAAATGCAATTGTGCTACGAGCTTTGCCGCTATTGTAATAGTTTTTCATTTATTGATTATCGTCTCTTTGTTGTGATTTCCTGAATTCACTGTAACCTTTGAAAATCTGCAGAAAAAAAAGAAAATGCGGCACAATGCAGCACTGCAATTTGTGAACATGCACAGCCTAACTCCTTCCATACGGAGAGATTCTGATTTGTTTTTGCGCTTATTTTCCCCCAGTGACTTTTTCCAACACCATAACTTATAATTGCAACCCACAGACATATCAGGGCTTAATTTTTGTGTTTTTAGTTTGCAATGACACTGTCATTTTTACTATTTAATGCACTAGTAAAATGGGAAAAAAAAAAAAATAAAACAAGCGCCATGAAATTGTACAAAAACCTCAAATTCCATATTTTTTTTTTTGTTTTGTACATTAAGAATGACCTGGAGGAAGGATTTCCAGGTTAGTACAATAACAGTAATTCCAAACTTGTATATTTTTTTAAGTGGTGAAATACAATAAAGCGATCTGTAGTTCGTGCCCTGAACTGATGTTTTTATTGATCTAGAATTCTGTACATACTTAAATTTATTTTTATGGTGTTGCGGTGACCAAAAACATTCCACTTCTGCTATTGTGACCTTTTTTTCATTACATCATTCACACATCGGGTAAAATAATTTTAAATCAAATCTTGTTAGATCAGACTTTTACAGACCTGAAGATACCAAATATGCTTAGTTTTTTTGCCCTTATTTTTAATAGATTAAAAAGGGGTAATTCAAGATTTTAGAGGTTTTGATATTTAAAAACTTCAATCATATTCATGCGGCGCATCTTTGGTAGAATGGATGAGTAGTCCAAATTTGATGCCTTAGATCTTTAACTCCCTCAACAATCAGTTGTCCAGGGCCCCGCAACACATTAGACTGTCGATATCTGCAGGTTCATCTGACAGTCTAACGTGCATGTAAACTTGAAACTCCAATCATCCGATTACATATACTACATACGGCAGTATCACAGTATTAGAGTGCATGGTAAAGATCACAGTCACCATTTAAAGCCAGCCAGAGGCTGTTCTTCATAGGAAAACTGTCATGACAGGCCGGGGGTTCTTCAAAAGATGCTTGGATGACATGCAGCACAACTGTTCCTATGATTGCACCACTCTAAGGAGATTGATGGAGAATGTTGCACCCTTTGACTGCACAGCTCAAAGTGAGTGCCCACTTGTAAGAGGGTTACCTATGGTCGGTACTCCCCTGAAGACCTAATTGGTTGCTTTGTAGGTGTATTTTATGTGTAGACTAATATGCAAAGTCCTCTTGTAGGTTATATCGCAGTAGTCAGCTACCACTAGATGGTACTGGGCTCTCTAGCTATACAGGGAAGTCTCAGAGAAGTATAGTGGCAGGACGGAAAGGTTTAGCTGGAAAAGGCCCAGCCCGCAATGAAGGGGATATAGTAGGAAGTGTTTCCTGCTTTTAGATAGCTAGGGATAGAGTGAACTAATGTAGGAGAGTGAGAAGAGTGATGTGGTGAGGTGGAACAGGCAGAAGGTTGGGTAGGAGGAAGAAAACTATGGTGATCAGAAACAGATTGTAGCAGAGCGGCTTCTTTGAAATAGTGAGAGTAACTAAGACCAGTGCCTCCTTGTTAGCCTGCTTGCCATGATTAGTGTGGTTAATGACAGGGCCTTAAGGGCACTTTGCACGCTGCGATATCGCTATCGATATCGCTAGCGAACGTACCCGCCCCCGGCGGTTGTGCATTGCGGGCAAATTGCTGCCCGTGGTGCACAACATCGCTTACACCCGTCACACAGACTTACCTTCCCTGTGACGTCACTCTGGCTGGCGAACCGCCTCCTTTCTAAGGGGGCGGTTCATGTGGAGTCATAGCGACGTCACACGGCAGCCGTCCAATAGAAGCGGAGGGGCGGAGATGAGCGGGCAGAATATCCCGCCCACTTCCTTCCTGCCTCATTGCTGGTGGATGCAAGTAAGGAGCTGTTCGGCATTCCTGCAGTGTCACACATAGCGATGTGTGATGCCGCAGGAACGACAAACAACCAGAGGCATGCACCACCAACGATATTATGGAAAGGAGCGACATGTTAACGATCAACGATTTTTGACGTTTTAGCGATCGTTGTTAGTCGCTCCTAGGTGTCACACGCTGCGATGTCGCCAACTACGCCGGATGTGCGGCACTAACGACGTGACCCCGACGATATATCGTTAGCAATGTCACAGCGTGTAAAGCACCATTTAGTGTTTTGACAGCCACCTTCACTGCGGGATTGTTTTCCTTGAATGCAACCTGGTGTAGAATAACCTCTCAGGGAAGAGAAAAAAGCCTGTACCTAAAGTAGAAAAACTCTTGCTCCTTGGTAACCAGTGGGACTGTTCACAGCCATATTGTATTTGTGGAGATAATGCCTGCAAAGAACATGTGCCTCTCTGTAGAAGAACAACAATGGTGTGTGGACCTTGTTTTAAGTAACGTTGAAGCATTTGGTAACTAGTCTGCAGATTTTCTTCCGTAGGAATTAGACTCACTCACAGTGGGAACCAGATCAGAAGCAGTGGGCTTACAGCCCAGAAGTACCGTGGCCCTCAGGTAACCATACCACACTCACTCCGCCAGCCACTCCACAGTACACTTGGTCTCCAGTTTCTTTAAAGAGTCTGGGGGGTGCTGAACTACATCCCTTGCTCCTGGCTGCCACTCAGTTTCATGTTACCCACAACCCTTTCTCAATCACTATAATATATCCGCTGTTGCTGTCCCACTAGTGTCAGCACTCCATCTCGCAGGGCTTGTGTGGTATGTCATGCGATACCTACAGACAATCAGTGGCAGCTGCACAGACCTCCTTTAGACGTAATTGACATCCGGAGGAGTTGAGAGCAACTGTAGCTCCGACTTCCTCCAGGTGTCAATTGCATCTAAATGAGAAGTCAGGGAATCTGCCGCTGATTTCTGCAAGGATTGCTTAACATCAGAGCCAATGCCACCACCACTAGAATTGCACCAGCACAAGAGGTAAAAAAGGTGTTATTTTACAGGGGGTGGCAGGAACGGGAGACAGAGATTGAAAGCAGCATTTACAAAACTAATAGCAGCAAGGCAAGCATAGCTTACCATCAATGATTCATGTTCAGCTCCTGAGCTTTCATCAAAAAAAAAAAAAAAAAAAGAACGCTTCAGGTTATGATTCAGTGACCGAGGAGGATCAGAAAAAGGACAAAAACTAGGAAACCCAGAATGTACCAGAGTGGTTGGAATCTCAGCGAACTGCAGACCTACCACTAACACACAACTAGGAGTAGCCGTGGGACGTGCCTACGATGACCTAGTCGCCTCGACACAGCCGGAGAACTAATTATTCCTACAGAAAGAAATACAGGAAAGGCTAATCTGCCTCGGAGCAGTTCCCAAAGATATAGATAGCCCCCCACATATAAAGATTACGGTGATGTAGGAAAACACAATACATAGGTAGAAAACAGATTCCGCAAAGATGAGGCCTAAACTATCTAAATAGGAAAGGACAGAAAAGAGCACTGTCTGCAGCCGTGCAATACCCTAGAAAAAGAACCAACACGCCTGATATGGAAAATAACTGAGCCCACACGGACTCTCCCCCACTATATCAGGACTCTGGTGTTACTGGGATTCCAAACAAAATACTAATATAGTGAAAGGACTGAAAATAGTACCAGACAAAACAAAATATATAGCAGAATATGGCGCAAGGTACACAGACATTCCTAGCAGGGAATGATCCAACTCTACCCAGAAGTCCACACAGGCAAAATAGGAATAAGCTTTAGTACCTAAACAGAAAAACAGCCAGAAGGTGGAAACCACCAGCAGAGGAACAAGGAACAAACTTATCTGAAAGGAGTTCTGGTAGACACAGAAGGAAGGGCTGGCTTTAGAATGTCCATAGCACACAGGAGACAACATTGAGCACCGGCCAGAAACAAGAGAACACTACTCAGTTATATAGGCCCAGTCAGAAGAACCTGATTGCCAATCACCCCCAGCTGTCTGGTTTCTATTCAGCAAGCAAACTTCACTACCAGCACTGACTAAAAGAGGGAGCCCCAAACCGGAACCTAGTCCAAATGTATTCACAACAGCTTCCAAAGAAACAAATTGAGAGCGGTCACACAACTGCTCCCATAGAAAAGGATGGAGCAGGGTTACAACAGCACTGCTCTTATAAAAACAGAGGGAGCAACATCGCACCATTGCTCCAATAGAAATGGTTGGAGTATGGTCATACATAAACCCAGTGATCTTATAGAAATAGATAGCACGTTGTTCAGACAACACACTACTGCTCCGATAGAACTATATAGAGCATTTCCACATATTACATTTCTGCTCTGTAAGATGGTAACTGGCTACATTGTTAATAGCCGGTATGTACCATGAGTGGTGGAAACCTGAAGGTACGTTCTGACACTTGTAGTGCCACATTTTGCATTATAGTGTTCATTGGGTTAGGTTTTCAGGGTGGGTCAGGTCACCTACATACCCTGCCCAAGGGTGTGTTTGATGTGTCCCTCCTGACAGGTAAAAAGAAGTCAGTTTGTTTGGCACATGGGGAAGTCAGACTGTGTGGAGAGACTGGCAGGAGCCAGACAGACTGGCAGAAGGCACAGTGTGTGAAAAGCAGCCTATGTGGAGAGGCTGCTTAAGTGCACAGAGGTATTGAGGCCTCTCTGGAGGGAGATATCTCCAGTGGGAGAGCACTGAGGAAAGTGGATCCAAATCTGTGCGGGCAAACCACTGAATTAACGGACTTTAAAACAGTGAGTGTGACGGCCTTTTAGAAGAAAAACTTTTTTATGTACCTGGAGTGCGGTGTATGTTTTGTTTAACTGCTGGTCTTTTATTGAACTGTGTGTTCTCCTATGTTACCTCTAAATCGCACCAAAGTCAGTGACCCCCATCAAGTGAGCAGGCGAACTCACAGCTCCCACAGAAATGGATGTCGCAGGGTCACACAACACAGCTGCACCCATAGAACTGGATGGACAGGTGTCACATTATGCTACTTCTCCCTTAGAGATTAATGTAGCGGGGGAGGGTCACTTAATACACTACATCTCCCATAGAAAATGGACAAAGCAAGTTCACAACATAACCACTGCTCCCATAGAAATTGACGCAACAGGGATCACAAGCCCACAGAAGCAAGATACAGCACACGGAGCAAGAAAAAGTGGTAGCGGCCATTCCAGTCTGGAATTTGTCAAGTTATATACTATCTGAAGCCAAAATCAACTTATCAAAAGGACTTTGTTTTGCTCCAACAAATAATTTTGATGTTTTCTCCACCCTTTTGTACATAAATAGATTTGTCAGGAATTTGACAATAAAATGCGATTTCTCAGAGGAAAATAAAATAAAGGAGAGAATCTTCTAAAAATATCTATACTACACAAGAATTTTTGAATTTTTCGGAACAAAGTACTTTGTTAGATCTTCGAGCTTTGGAAAAAAAATCTAAATAAAGTAATGTATTTTTGAATGACACATTTGATCTACCTAATCCATATTTCTATCCTTTAAGCTCAAGACCGCAGATTTTTTTATTCATTTCAAGAAATGTTAGAATTAGAACTGATAGATTTAAATAAAAGAAATTAAATTAGAAAGTAAAAAATACGATCATTTAACGAGGGAAGAGAGAAATGCTTTAAAAAGTCTAAATGATAAGGATCTGTTTATCAAAAAAAAAAAAAATCGAATAAAGGTGGTTCCATTGTAGTTCTAAATTCAGGGTTATATAAAAAAACTTAATTTGATGGATTTGGGAATTGCCCTCTGACCCCACAGAAAAATACAAAAAAGAACTTTTATTTTTTGTATCAATAGCTTTGGTCTATAGCGCTTTATCAAGTAACAGTATATTAATATCTTTGGGTTGAATTTCCAGTATTGCCAATATATCATTTGTTCCCAAAAGTGCATAAAAACACCCCCCCCCCTCCTCTGAGACAGATAATAGCGGGTATAAGGAGGCTTAAATGAGAGATTAGGAGAATGGATAGACCATTACTTACAGCCACTTATAAAACATATCCCAAGTTGTATTAGAGATACCAAATCTACGGTTTCTATGTTAGAAAATATTACATGGGAGGATGATTATTATTGGATTAGTTGTGATGTTATTGGACTTTAGCCATCGATACCCCATAATGAAGCAATTTCCAGTCTTACATAATTTTTGGATACCTATAGCAACTATGATACTGTAATCAAGGATTTTCTAGTGGCATCAGTCGTGTACCTCCTCAGCCACAATTATTTTTCTTTAGATAACCGGTTTTATTTACAGTTACAAGGAGTGAGTATGGGAGTAGTTTTTTCACCATCTTTAGCGAATATTGTAATGGCAGTGTGGGAAGAAAACTATTTATATTCTGACAACCCATTTTTTCAAAATTTATTCTGGCTGGGGAGGTATATAGACGACCTACTGATAATCTGGAGGGGAACTGAAACGGAGGCTGAAAAGTTTTTTTATTATGTTGACATAAATAATTGTAATTTAAAATTTACCAAAAATATTCATAAAACAAATTATATTTTTTAGATACTAAATTGTTTGTGCATAATAATAACATTAATATAGCTCCTTATTTTAAACCATCAGCTTGTAATAGTACTCTTAATGCAAGATCGGGTCACCCAAAACATGTAGTAAAAAATATACCAGTTGGGGAATTTATAAGAATGAAAAGAAATAGCACGCAAATACAAGCTTATCATGAGGAGGTATCAGCACTGGGGTCCAAACTAAAAGAACGAGATTATCCCCCCTGGACTATTAATAGAGCCAAACATATAGTAGAAAATTTGGATAGGAGTGAATTATTAAAGGATAAAAGAAATGGAAGATTAGGTACTAATAGGGTTATTATCACCTTTTCCATACAATACAGTGAACAATTTAGATCTATTAAAGATATTTTGAAAAGGCATTTGCCCATTTTGGATCAGGATCCAGAGATTAAAGATATATTAAAATCTAATGAAAATCAGATTTGTAGCAAAACTGGCACCCACCCTACAAAGCATTTTGTCGCCGAGCTTATTTAAAACTCAAACGGTTAAATCTACGACGTGGTTGGAAATGAGTTTTTTTAGATGTGGAGCCAACCGCTGTAAATGCTGTGGCTTCGCATCTAAAACCAAAGTTTTTTCCTCAGCGGTTACAGGTGATACTTATAACATTACATCATTTATTAATTGCAATACGGAATATGTAGTATACATGATAGAATGCATAGATTGCCATATACAGTATATTGGCTGTACAACAGGTCCCTTAAAAAAGAGAATTAGAAAACACCTGTCTGATATCCCTATCAAATGTGTATTAGGCACATCTGCAGTATCCAGGCATTTCACTGCGGTACATAGAGGTGATGTTAGAGCATTCAAATTTATGGGGATAGAGAAAATCGAGAAACCAGTGAGGTGGAAACCATAGAAAAAAATTGCTTAATCATCAGGGTAAATGGATTTTTTTATTGGAAACACGAGCACCTACAGGTCTGAATAACAGACAAGACCTAATCAGCTGCTATTAGACTACTATTTGCAGTAGCAGTTGTTGTGGATACTTCTCTTTCCCCTATGAATGTTTGCGTTATTTGATGCGATTTTTCATCTCAGTATGCGATAAAACCTTGTTTTGCTATGATAAAACGTTATTAATATATGTATTGTTATATGTTGGCTCTATATGTGGTATTGGATTAAAGAAGGTCAATATATATAATAATATGATGGACTTTTTTGGTGTTTTTTTTCTGTTTTCTCTTGTGTTTCTATTTGTGGAATTCTCTTAAGTCCTTAATGGATTAATAATATGTACAATGCTATAAATTAATGTAAATCAAAATATATTATTACTATTTGTACATTTAACATGAAAACTATCGTTCAGATATGTTTTCGTTACAATGTTTTAGTCTGTGATTGTCTATGGTTTCTCCCACCTCCTATGGTGATACCAATTAGTGCACTGATTGTGAGAGTCACCAAGACAGAGCTTAGTTGCTTTTAAAAACTCACTTGTAACCATGGCTACTAGAACCGGAGGAAGGCATCGCCGCCAAAACGCGTTGTTTTTTCCACGTCTGAACATCTAATTATCTAGTATGTAAAATGCCAGTGTTATGAATTGAAAGTGGATAGAGAAGGGTCCCATAATACCACTGCTTCCATAGACATGTATAGAACGGTGTTCACGCATTACACTGTTGCTCCCATAGCCGTGGACAGAGCGATGTTTCACATTGCACTACTCCCATAGAAATGGCTATAGTGGGGTCACCTTACAATACAGTTCCCATAGAAATAGACGTAGTGGGGTCACAGCACCACTGCTCCAATAGAAATGGATGAAATGGGGAGATAGTTGGGGGGGGGGTGTCAGAACACTTTTGCTTCCATAGACACGAATGCAGCGGGGAAACATTACGTTCCCATAGAAATTGACGTAGCGGGGTTACACATAGCACTGCTCCACTAGAAACTGATGGAGTGGGGCTCACAAATTACACGACTGCTCTCCTAGATGTGGACAGTTTAAGGTCACACAAGCCCACAGAATGAAAGGGAACTGGGCCACACATCACCACTGCTCCCATAGACTTTGATAGAGCAGGGACACAACATAAACACAAGTAGATGGAGCAGGGTCTACTACTGCCTCCATAGCATTGCTTCCATAGAAACGGATGACATGAGGAGGGGGGGTGTTGGTCACATAACATAACTACTCCCACAGAAGTGTGTAGAGCGGTGGTCACTCAACAATGAATGGAGCGAGGCTCAAACACCACTGATCTATTAGGAATCGATGCAATTGTGGTCACACATTACTGCTCACATAGATGTGGACAGAGCAATACGGCTCCTGTCGAATTGGATGAGGCAGGGGGTGTGGCGCAGGGCACACATAAAACCACTGCTAAGGGTACTTTCACACTTGCATTTTTTCCCCTTGAGTCACAATCCACCATTTTGTAAAACAGCGCAATCCATTAACGGATTTCGCTGCTTCTCATAGACTTGTATGGACAACACATTGCGACTGATGGCCCTGCGTTGCATCCGCCGGCCGATGCTGCACTGTATCCGTTGGGCGGAAAGAAAGCAGAATGTAACGTTTCTTTTCGCTTGTTAAAATGACGCAGCGCAGCGGATTCCGCCGGCATCCGCCAAGAGTAATAATGGGTGTCTATGGTGGTGGATTCTGTCGCAATGTGCTTTACGATGGAATCCGGCGCTGGATTCAAACATTTTCTACTGAGCATGCCCAGAATGAAACCAATCACCTTGGCAAGGCTCCATATCTGGAAAGGTATTGTGAGGTTGCACCCCGCAACCTGGGGGTTCCACTCGCTTGCAGCGGTGTGAGGTAGCTTCAGCAACACATGTACACAGTCTCTTTATAAAAATCCGTCAGTTTATTTAAAAACTCCCAGCATAAACTGCTATTAAACATAAATAATCCACGTACCGTGGGCTTCCAGTCCATTACAAGTCCATAGTGGAAGTTTAGCAACTTTCCCCACTCTTTGGCTCCTGCCGGCATACACCTGTAGCCGAGGTTCCTTCCCAGCACCCAGGGCCCTCTGCAGACCCCTGTGTCTCTCCTCTAGGAGAGTTTCAGCAATGCAGCCACAGCCCTAGCCTGGCTGCACTCACCTTCCAGCTCAACTGAGAGACTCCATTCCAGAGCCCTGTTGTTCAGCCTCCACACAGGCTGATACATCCAGAACCCCCTGCTCTGCTCTCACACGCTTCAGGACACACACTGACAGTCTCCTAAATCAGACTGGACACACCCACAGGTGGAGGTCTGTGATTCTCCAGACCTGCATAGCACACTGGGATTATTAAAGGGAACCTGACCCTTATATGCAGAAAGAAGCCTTTGTGGAACTACAAGTCCCATAGCAACCTCTTCAGTTTAATATCGCAGCGAATTTCTCCAGTGTGACATATAGCGACCATTTACCACATTGGTGGTCGCTACCTCACAGTATATAAAAGCCCTAATTTAAAGACCCAGACAATGCTTTTTGTCCAGAGACCTGGAGACTTTAGGTACAGTCACACATAACGAGATCGCTGATGAGTTACAGTTTCTGTGATGCAGTAGCGATCCCGTTAGCGATCTCGTTATGTGCGACACCTACCAGCGATCAGGCCCCTGCTGTGAGATCGCTAGTCGTTGCAGAATGGTCCAGGCCATTTTCTTCAAAGGCAATGTCCTGCTGGGCAGGACACATCGCTGTGTTTGACACTGTGTGACAGGGTCACAGTGACTGCTGAGATCGTTATACAAGTCGCTACTGCGACCTGTATCGTTCCTGCATCGTTGTTAAGGTCTGACTGTGTGACATCTCACCAGCGACCTCCGACTTACTAGCGATCCCTATCAGGTCGCATCATTTTCGGGATCGCTGGTAAGTCGTTGTGTGTGACTGGGCTTTTTGGGTCTGTGTCTTCAGGGCAAAAGCTCTCAGACAGCTGGAGACCCTGAGAAGAGACTGCAGGAGGACATTGCCTGGGTGAGGAAAATCAGAGAGTGGAGGCAAAATGAGGAATCTAATGTGGAGGAATCGGGAATAGACATGGACCTCCTCATCAACCTCTTCCATGCTCTGCAGCCGTTATGGGACATGCAAGATCACTGCCATGCCGATTGTGTAATCACCCGGCGGCTCTGGGAAGAGGTTGCTTCACAACTAATTGATGGATGGGAGGATCTCAACGCTAGGACAAAGACCAAAGCACGTACGTAAACTAGTTCACAAAAAGCCGTTGTCAGATTCCCTAATCTATGGTTAATCTTGTGTCTCTATCTATTTTCAGTTAAACTTCTGACAATCTGGTGGCGGTCCCTACGTGATCGCTTCAGGAGGGACTACAACAAGGAGATGCAGGCTCCCAGTGGATCGGCAGGACGCAAGGGCTCACAATACAGATATGCCACAGCCCTTGCGTTCCTAAGAAGCACCATGATACCAAGAAGGTAATTACACTGTCTTTTCTTCAATTTGTAATGTAGTTATTTTTAACATATTTCTCCAACAGCATGCTAGTGAAAAGTTCAAGAACCAATTTTAATTGATTCTTTGTTTTTTTGTTTTCTCCCACAGAACATTCACAAACAACATGGAGCCTGCATCAGTCCATCACCCTCGTGGAGTGATTCCTGAAGTGAGAGTCACCAGTGACCCCCTCAACATGCCCTGTGATCCCTCTACTTCTGCTCTCTCTTTCCCTCCCTTCCACCTCCACTTATGATCCCGCCCTCCCTTCCACCTCTACTTCTGATCCTGCACGCTCTTCCATGCCATCTTTCTCATCTTACCCACCCTGCCCAGCAGCATACTGGCAGACCCCATTACATGAGGCTGGTCAGCAAGTAGGTGTTCCCTTATCCAACCCTTCTGATGCTCCTGACACTCGAACAGCGTTTGGTTCGGTGCCACTCCTTTTCGGCAACTGTAAACGCAAAGAGATTGGCTTGGTAAGAAAACTCGATGTACGCCTGTACAATTTTCCCTGTAACTACATCCATCTTCCTTTCTTTCCAACCTCTACAGATGGCCGGTGAGAACACCTTTATATAAAAGTTTCCAAAATGTCTGTCACTCCCAAAAAAAAAAAAAAAAAAAATCAAGACGCATCCGTTTAACCCCTTCACCCCCGGCCACTAAAACAATATAATGACCAGGACATTTTTTGCAATTCTGACCAGTGTCACTGACAGGTTATAACTCTGGAATGCTTCAACGGATCCCGGCAATTCTGAAATTGTTTTTTCATGACACATTGTACTTCATGATATTGGTAAATTTAGGCTGATATTTTTGGCGTTTACTTGTGAAAATTTTGGAAATTTGGTGAAAATTTTGCAATTTGTAAACTGAAATTTTATGCCTATAAATCTGAGAGATATGTCACACAAAATAGTTACTAAATAACATTTCCCACTTGTCTACTTTACACCAGCGCAATTTTCGAAACGAAATTTTTTTTCGTTAGGAAGTTAGAAGGGGTCAAAGTTCATCAGCAATTTCTCATTTTTACAACAAAATTTACAAAACCATTTTTTTTTAGGGACCACATCAGATCTGAGATGACTTTGAGAGGCCTAGGTGACAGAAAATACCCAAAACTGACACCATTCTAAAAACTGCACCCCTCAGGCTACTCAAAACCAAATCTAAGAAGTTTATTAACCCTTTAGGTACTTCACAGGAACCAAAGCCATGTGGAAGAAAAAAAATTAAAATTTTACTTTTTTTAAACAAAAATGTTACTTTAGCCATAAAACTTTCTCTTTTCTCCCTTGTGAAAATGTAAAGTGCACCATACAATTTATTGTGCATTTTCTCCTGAGTACGCAGATACCTCATATTGTGGTTAAAATCAATTGTTTGGGCGCACAACAGAGCTCGGAAGGTAAGGAGCGCCATTCGAATTTTTGAACGCAAAATTAGCTGGACTCATTAGTGGACGCCAGGTCGGGTTTGGAGACCTCTTGAGGTGCCTAAACAATAGAGCACCCCCACAAGTGACCCCATTTTGGAAACTAGACCCCTCATGGAATTTAACTAGATATTTAGTGAGCACTTTGAACCCCAGGGGGCTTCACAGAAGTTTATTACGTTGTGCCGTGAAAATACTAAAAAAACATTTTTTAGCACAAAATTGTTACTTCAACCAGGTAGCTTTTTTCACAAGGGTATCAGGAAAAAAACACCATGAAATGTATTGTGCAATTTCTCCTGAGTACGCCGATATCTCATATGTGGTGGAAATCAATTGTTTGGTCGCACGGCAGGGCTCAGAAGGCAAGGAGCGCCATTTGACTTTTTGAACGCAAAATTGTCTGGAATAGTTAGCGGATGCCATGTTGCGTTTGGAGACCCCCTGTGGTGCCTAAACAATGGAGCTCCCCACAAGTGACCCCATTTTGGAAACTAGACCCCTCATGGAATTTATCTAGATGCCTAGTGAGCACCTTTATCCCCCAGGTGCTTCACATTAGATTGGAACATTGAGCCGAGAAAATAAATCACATTTTCTCCCCAAAAATGTTCTTTGTGCTAAAATTTATTTTCCCAAGTGTATCAGGAAAAATTGCCCCATAAAGTTGTGCAATTTCTCCTGAGTTCGCAGATACCCCATATGTGGTGGAAAACCACTGTTTAGGCGCACGGCAAGGCTCAGGAGGCAAGAAGCGCCATTTGACTTTTCAAATGCAAAATTGTCTGGAAACGCTAGCGGATGCCATGTTGCATTTGAAGAGCTCCTGATGTGCCTAAACAGAGGAAACCCCCCACAATTTAACCCCAATTTGGAAACTAGAACCCACAAGGAACCTATGTAGATGTGTGCTGAGCACTTTGAACCCCCATGTCCCCCATGTTGATCCAGAGGAAGGCAAAAACCCCATGTGGCAAAAAGTCCACATTAGGGGAAAAATTCCTTCCCGACTCCTCATATGGCAATCAGACTAGTTCCCTGGATCAATGCCCCATCCCAAAATCAATGTTGCGTCTTGAAAATGAAAGTATGTGTTTTTGTTATGGGAGTGAACGTCAGGTTGGCATGTGCTGGTGATAACGTCAAGTTGGCATGCGAGTGCTTTTTTTTTTTTTTGGCTGTGTGTTTTATGCGAGTTAAGGGGACTATGTCAAAATGGTATGTGTGAGTGCTGTTTTTTTTTCTTTTTGTGCGTATGTTGTGTGAGTTGTGGGGAGTATGTCAGGTTGGCATGTATGTGCAGTCCGTGATGCAAAGTCCAGGTTTGCCGGGGCAGGTGTCGCATTGCCATGTTGTGTCCTTTATAATCCCGTTCCTGTGGCACACTCTACACTTTCTCTGTGTCCTACCTTTTCTGGCTGCTTGCGGGACCTTGCCTGGGAAATGTTGCCCTCGTACAAAACAAGAACCTTTAGTTCCAGAGGTACTGGGGGCCGCTGCCTCCTGATCTCCAAACATCAGGGCCTTGACCACTACCTCCTGGAAATGAAGGAAGGTGTTGGCTGCCTGCACATCGTGATAGCACGAACGCATTGTACAGTGCCATCTGTACGAGGTGCACAGCCAGCTTCTTGTACCACACCTTAGCCTTTCGTGCTGCACTGTAGGGCTGGAGGACTTGATCAGAGAGATCAACTCCCCCAATGTACCGGTTGTACCCCAGGGCACAGTTAGGTTTCTGGACCTGTGAAAGAGAACCCCGAACTGTGGTGGTGGTGGTGCCAGGATCATGGATTGTGGTCAAGAAAAAGACGTCCCTCTTGTCTCTGAACTTGACCACAAGCACGTTGCCACTACACTGGGCTCTGCTCTCGCCCTTTCGGAGCAGCTGCCCAGTTAGCGACGTTGGGAGACCCCTCTGGTTTCTGCGCACAGTACCGCACGCTGCAGTAGCTCTGGTAGAGAGGGACCTGAATAGTGGGATGCTGGTATAAAAGTTATCAACATATACGTGATAACCCTTATCCAGCAGTGGGTGCACCAAATCCCACACTATTTTCCCACTCACCCCCAGAGAAGGTGGGCATTACGGGGGTTCAATCTGGGTGTCTTTTCCCTCATAAACTCTAAACCTGTGAGTGTACCATGAGGTACTCTCGCAGAGTTTATAGAGTTTGATTCCATACCTGGACCTTTTGTTGGGCAGGTACTAACGGAATCCCAACCTCCCCTTGAAATGGATGAGCGTTTCATCCATGCAGATTTCCCTTTCGGGAATGTACACTTCAGCAAACTTGTTGCTAAAGTGATCGACGAGCGGACGAATTTTGAAAAGTCTTTCAAAATTCGGGTCATCTCGGGGAAGACACTCCGAATTGTCCCTGAAATGAAGAAACTTATGGATTGACTCGAAACGGTTACGGATCATTACCATGCGAAATACTGGAGTGTTATATAAAATATGTACACTCCAGTATTGGCAGATTTCAGGCTTCTTCACCAACCCCATATGAAGAACCAGACCCCAAAACTTCATCATTTCAACTGCGTCAATGGGAGACCAGTCAGAAAATGAGGAAGCAGCGTTTTGAGCCAAAAAACATTCGGCGTACAAATTGGTTTGCACCACCATGAGACTTTTGAACTGCTCAGTGAAAAAGACTTAGAAAAAATGTAGTTCACTGAGGTTGGCAGCCTCAAACTGGATTCCTGATTGGGGAATGAAATCCGGATTCCGTGGTGCAAAGTTTGCAGGAGTCGGGGACCAGAGAGGATCACTAGTGCTAGGCTGGGGGGCACTAGCACTAGTGCTGGGTTGGGGGGCAGTAGCACTAGTGCTGGATTGGGGGCAGTAGCACTAGTGCTGGATTGGGGGGGTCACTCACCCTTGGCTGTGGTCAACTTCTTCTGCGGCTTCTTCGTCTTAATACTTCTTGTTCACTGAAGGTTGAGGAAGAGGAGGAGTGGGAGGAGTATAAGAATGTGGGGTCTTCTCCCTCGCTCTCGGTTTCGGAGGCAACATGGGCATATGCCTCCTGGGCCGAAAAAAGTTGTGGTCGGGATGAGCGGCGCAAGTAGGACATTGTGTAGGGTGTGTGGGGCGTGAAAAAAACAAACAAACAAACTAAACTTCATTAGTGTGTGTGTGTGTGTGTGTGTGTGTGTGTGTGTGTGGTGTGTGGTGTGTGTTTCTGTATTTTCTTTGAGTAGAAAAATAAAAAACCTAGAAAGAAAAAGAAAATAATTAGATTTAAAATTTGGAAACATAAAAAAGAAACATACTAAACAGCCGTCTGTAAAGGAAAAATAAAAAAAATCCTGCGCAAAACTGAGCTCGGACGCAGATCTGCAACAAGGGATAGGGAGAAAAAAAAAATTATACTCACAGGACCAGCAGGAATATCAGTCACCAGACTGCAGAAGGTACAGAAGGCAGCTAGGACCCAGGAAGGATGCAGATGAGTCTGGACGATGAAGAGGTCAGACATCCAGGCAGGAGGATCCGGACAGCGACGGCAACAGGCAAAGGGACGACAGGGGTGGGGAGCGGCACAGAACGATCAGAGGGTGAGGGCCAGCAGAGATCAGGGGGGGGCCAGCAGAGATCGGGGGGGGGCAGAGATCAGGGGGGCAGCAGAGATCAGGTGGCGGCTGAGCTGAGGTAGTGCACCGGCAGCAGAGATCGAGGGGGGCAGCAGAGATCGAAGGGGGCAGCAGGGCTGATGTCGTGCGCCGGCGAAGGTGGCGACGGCAGCAGAGATCGAGGGGGGCAGCAGAGATCGGGGGTGCGGCAGAGATCACGGGGAGCAGCACAGATCAGGCAGCGGGTGAGCTGAGGTCGTGCACCGGCGAAGGTGGCGATGGCAGCAGAGATGGGGGGGCAGCAGGGATCAGGGGGGGCAGGGGAGATCGGGGGGGGCAGGGGAGGTCCGGCAGCTGCGAAGGCAGAAACAGCAGCAGAGGTCCAGCAGCAGAAATCAGGCAGTTGGAAAGCAGCAGCGGGCAGCGTGGCACTACAACTCCCAGCGGGTGCACGGTGCAGAATGGCTGGGGAAGAGCTCTCCAGGCTAAAAACAAGCCTTGGGAGAGCGGTCACCGCCAGGTCAGACAGCCCCCTCTGCATGCTGATTGGAGTGATTGCATGTCATAGCACGATCGCTCCAATCAGTGCTGCGGGAGGAGGGGGGGGGGGGGGCGACAAGTCTGCTGGCTTCCAGCCAATGATCGGAGCTGCTGCAGCCCCTGTCCTAGCTGGATATTACCGGATCACACTGTTTTGGGCATTTTTTTTTCGCCGAAAACAGCGTGATCAATGTGATTGGCGGTTCAGATTTGAACTTCCAATCACAACGATCGTCGATGGGGGGTGGCGATGCCACCCCCCCTGGGGTCAAGTAAAGGTCCCCCTGCTGTAAGAAACAGCAGCGGACATCATTTGAAAGCCGTTGCTATGGCGATGGCAATAAAATTAACTTTTGGGAGTAAAGTTACGTCCCTGGTCATTAAGTCACGTTAAAATAGGACGTAATTTTACTTCCCGCGGTCGTGAAGGGGTTAAAGGACGCAAAACAGATGCAACTGATTCCTGTGAAATAACGGGTCCGTTGCCTCATCCGTTGGTTTTGTGTTATTACGACGCATCGACGGACCCGGCGGATTGGACACAACGCAAGTGTGAAACTAGCCTAAAAGAAATGGATGGAACAGGGGGGGGGGCACATAACACCACAGCTCCATTGGAAAAGCATCTACTTTGGTCAAATATTACTGTGCTGACCCTCATGAGCACAGGCAAAGCATGCTCAAACTTTACACTACTGCTCCAATATAAATGAATGCAGCGGTGTCACTTTACATGACTTTTCCCATAGATATGAATGGACCGGGGTTCACACAACCTGTCACGGGTTAAAAGGGAAGTATGGCATACAACATAACACAAGAAAGGAGTACACCAGGGGACAAGAAAACAGTTTGCCCTCGCACTAGTGTGGGGGAAGATGGGCCACCTTCACTCACCTGCAGCTGTACCCTACACTCCTAGCCAGTCGCTATACAGGTTGCGCACCTGTCGCTGAGCAGGATACCCAAAACCCTGGCAGACACTGCAATAGCCCTGGCTAGGGAACTGGCAGGTGAGGGACACTAGCCTCACCACTGCACTAAAAACATCAAAGGGAAGGAAAGACAGACCAGTGGAAACAACAGACTGCTGAAATCAGCACCAAGAGTGCAGCCTACACAGCAACTTGCAGAGAGGGCTCACCAGCTCCTTCCACCTCGAGGCTCAGCACCCAAATGAGTGAAAGAACAACTAGCACCCTCTACTAGGAGAAGAGAGTGTATAAAGTGCCTTGCGAAAGTATTCTGCCCTCTTGAATTTTTCAACCTTTTCTCACATTTCACTCTTCAAATTAAAGATTAAAATTTTAATGTTATGGTGAAGAACCAACAACCAGTGAGACACAATTGTGAAGTTGAATGAAACGTATTGCTTATTTTAAACCTTTGTAAAAAAGAATAAACTGAAAATTGGCGTGTGCAATATTATTCGGCCCCTTTACTTTCAGTGCAGCAAACTCATTCAAGAAGTTCATTGAGGATCTCTGAACGATCCAATGTTGTTCTAAATGATTGATGATTATAAGCCACCTGTGTGTAATCAAGTCTCTGTATAAATGCACCTGCTCTGTGATAGTCTCAGTGTTCTGTTTAAAGCACAGAGATCATTATGAAGACCAAGGAACACAACAGGCAGATCCGTGATACTGTGGTGGTGAAGTTTAAAGCTGGATTTGGTTACAAAAAGATTTCCACAACTTTAAACATACCAAGAAGCACTGTGCAAGTGATCATATTGAAATGGAAGGAGTATCATACCACTGCAAATCTACCAAGGCCCAGCCATCCATCCAAACTCTCATCTCAAACAAGAAAAAGACTGATCAGAGATGCAGCCAAGAGACCCATGATCACTCTGGATGACCTGCAGAGATCTACAGCTGAGGTGGGAGAGTCTGTCCATAGGACAACAATCAGTCGTACACTGCACAAATCTGGCCTTTATGGAAGAGTAGCAAGAAGAAAGTCATTTCTCAAAGATATCCATAAAAAGTGTCGTTTAGTCTGCCACAAGCCACCTGGGAGACACACCAAACATTTGGAAGAAGGTGCTCTGGTCAGATGAAACCAAAATTGAACTTTTTGGGCACAACGCCAAACGATATGTTTGGCGTAAAAGCAACACAGCTCATCACCCTGAACACACCATCCCCACTGTCAAACATGGTGGTGGCAACATCATTATTTGGGCCTGCTTTTCTTCAGCAGGGACAGTTAAGATGGTTAAAATTGATGGTAAGATGGATGGAGCCAAATACAGGACCATTCTTGAAGAAAACCTGTTGGAGTCTGCAAAAGACACGAGACTGGGACGGAGATTTGTCTTCCAACAAGACAATGATCCCAAACATAAAAGCAAAATCTACCATGGAATGGTTCAAAAATAAACATATCCAGGTGTTAGAATGGCCAAGTCAAAGTCCAGACCTGAATCCAATCGAGAATCTGTGGAAAGAGCTGATAACTGCTGTTCACAAACGCTCTCCATGCAACCTCACTCAGCTCGAGCTGTTTGCAAAGGAAGAATGGGCAAGAATTTCAGTCTCTTGATGTGCAAAACTGATAGACACATACCCCAAGCAACTTGCAGCTGTAATTGCAGCAAAAGGTGGCGCTACAAAGTATTAACTTAAAGGGGACGAATAATATTGCACGCCCCACTTCAGTTTATTATTTTTTTATAAAAGTTTAAAATAAGCAATACAATTCGTTCAACTTCACAATTGTGTCCCACTTGTTGTTGATTGATTCTTCACCATAACATTAAAATTACAATTTTTTATCTTTAAGTTTGAAGCCTGAAATATTAAATATTATATATTTTTAGAGCAATACCTTTAACTATACCATTAAAATATCTTAATGACCTCCAGAAATTGCTAAATTACTAAATGACTGTTTGGAACCATAAAAAAACCTAGATTAGCAAAAACTATTTTAACAAAGCATAAGAAATGGGGGGGTTATAGTCCTCCAAACATAAAGGGTTATTACCAAACAAATTTAATAAGACACAGTCAAAATTGGGTGAATAATAATGTTTCTCTTGCCTGAATTGAATTAGAGACAGGGCTCAATGGTGGTTCCTCACTCCGCTCACTTATTCTCTCCCACATTGGAAATTCCCTTTTGCCCCTACCTAAATTTCCTACTCTTTCAGCAACCATTAATGCGTAGAAAGAGTTATCTAGAGACATAGACTGGGTGTATCCAAATTTGAGGAAATTAAAGACTATCCCTTAATGTTTCTGGGAGTTTTAGCAAATGTAGAGATTCCTTTGTCCTGGGCCAAGCTGGGATTAAAAAGCATTAAAGATATCTATAATGGCAAGGATTTTATACATTTTTTAGATATAAGACTTAGATTTGGTATCCCTGACTCAGCTTTTAAACTGGTTCTCTCATTTAGAGGGGCTCTTAATGACTTACTCCGTAATAAGAATTCTTTGCCGGAACTTATTAGTTTCCTTTTCTGCAACTCAACCAGTGTAACAATTTGGAAAACAAGGAATATTTATGATTTTATTAACAATGAGCACTCATTCGATAAGAGTCATTATATGGTCAAATGGGAAAAAGATCTAAATAAGATCTTCTCCTTGGAACAATGGCAACGCTGCCTTAAAACAACGTATAATTCTATTGCTTGTGCGACTTTGCATGAATCATTTTACAAGACCATCACAAGATGGTATTATACCCCGGTGCTTTTAAATAGAGCAGCATTAACTCAGTCGCCACTTTGTTGGAGAGAATATGGAAGCGAGGGAAATCTCCTTCATACCTTTTGGAGCTGCCCGAAATTAAAGGGCTTTTGGTCAGGAATATCCGTTCTGATAAACCGGATAACCCACCTTGTCTATTAACCTTACGCCACAAATGGCTGTTTTATCTTTGGATAGGGAGCACATCGACCCAATTGCTAGACCAATTATAATTCACATATGCATGGTAGCTAAAAATCTAATTGCATCATACTGGAGACAAGTTTTGATTCCCACAATCACCGAGGTGATTGACAAAGTTACCTTACATAACGATCTCGAACAAAGTTATGCAATTTAAAATAATTCATTTGCTGCATATAAAAAAAATGGAGCCCTCGTCTTTCTTACCAACAAAATTCTTAACAGAGTCTGGTCAATGTGCTTAATGTCTGAATTTTAAACTTCACAATCCTTGAAAATTGAGACTTCTATACCTGGAATTTGACTTTTTTATTCTGCATTTTATCTTCTTTATGTATATATACTTGAATTATTATAAAAGTTCTCCATGTTTCTTACCCTTTCACACTCCCTTCCCTCTTTTCCTCTCCTGCCCAATGAAATGTTTTCTTTCATCCCATCCCTTCCTTTTCTCCCTACCCTTTCCCTTAGGTTTGATAGTTTACTCACTTGATATGTTAATGTCTACATATATTGCTATGTATTGAGTATCCTGTATTAAGTTACTGTTTGTTTTGCATTGATTGTATGAAAATTCTTTAATAAAAATTATTTCAATATGATGTATAATTGTTGTATAAATCATAATGTTGACACCAACGGAAAATGGTCTTGATTTCAGTTTTTTGTCGTCTTTTCTTAGGACAAAATGGCTAGTAGGGATCAACCCCAAGACCTATCAGGTAAACAGGCACCTCCATTCAAGAAGCACAAGTCTGGAAGTCAGAAAAGAGAAGCAGTTATTGGAAGAGAAAGTGAAGAAACTTACTCCCATTGATTGTTTCTTTAGGAAGTCCACACAAAAAGGACAGTGGAGAGTCCACCAGTTGCAATACTGACACAAAATGTCTCTGGAAGCATTTTCCAGCACTGATGAAGAAAACCAAGAAATTGAAGATTCTTCACATCAACTCATTCTCGGTCTTTCTGAACCTTGTCCAGAGCTAACCGATGATCCTGCTGAATGGCCTGATATAATTTCTGATGCGCTGAGATGCCAGTCAATTAAAAGGGGTATCAAAACAAGTGAGATTGGATAATTTCCCACTCACAGACTTCTCTGATGGTTCAAAGAGATGCTTCGCCTGCAATCATTATTACAAGGTTGATGGGTACTGAATAAAGTTTCTACAAGACTGGCTTGTTTACTCTGCAGTTGGAGATTGCATATATTGATTAATCCCTGTGGCGATTAGCATAGGGATTACATATGATGGCACAATGCCTATGCTTTTTATGGGTATTTTTTTGTTTATGGTCATCTTTTGAGGTAAATTTTTTCTGCCTAGTAACGCGAGCAAGTGTGATGCCCTGGCAAAACCAGGTAGTCACGGAAGTAGTTCACCCTCCTTGATCCCACCAAAAACCCACACCCAGGTACAACACACAGCCATTAAAACCTAGCCACCCCCTCATGACAATAGGTAAACACCAGTGGGCGGGATCAGGTGGATGAGAACGCCCACCTAGGGATCCTGAGGTGTCAGGGGCGGGAACACAGCAGTTAGTTGGAGTTAAGTGGAGTGCTGAGAGTGGAACAGAGCTGACAGAAGTGGAGTCAGGGGTAGGTTCCCCTGGACTACCTGACTAGGTGGCAGACAGCAAACAGGGCTACAGGCGACGGAGATCCGGTCGCGGGAGACATTAAGTGGACCAGGGCAGGGTTGTAGCCCGCCGTTGCGGACAGCAGGAATCCGGTCCGGAGGCCATGCACAGACGGGGTGCCTGGACCCTAGGACAAGGAAGGTTGCATGCCCCTTGTTAATTAACCAGCAGAGGACGAGGTTTCAGGCCTTGTTCTCCAGAAGCCCTGAGAGCGAAACGGAAGCCCAATGCGGGGGATAGGGTGTCCGTCAGAACACACAGAAATCCCAAGGGTCAGATTTCACGGGTCACAGCTCCCAAACATACATACCCTGTTTACCCGAAAATAAGACAGTCTTATATTTTTTTATTCCCTGAAAAAAGCACTGTGTCTTATTTTCAGGGGGTGTCTTATTCTCGAGGAGACATGATTGGGGGTAAGTTTACCTCCCACAAAAAGCAAACCCCCCCATCCCAGGATCGTCATACTTACCAGCCCAGGGCGTCTGTATGGCTCCCAGATCCTTCTGTGATCTCCCAGCAGGTGTGCTGCATGCCTCCCCTGCGTCTGGCTGACATCAGATCACACACACACACTTCTCCCTGTGATCTTCCTGCAGCTGTGCTCCCCTGCGTCTGGCTGACATCAGATCTCTCTCACACACACACACATCAGATCACACACACACACACACACCCCACGATCACAGCAGCTGTGCTGCACGCCGTGCTCCTCTGCCTCCTGCCGACACTCACAGATCCGATCGCTTACGTTCACACACAGTCACACATCAGACAGTATACACGCACACATCGGATCGCATACACACACACACACACCAGTTCTCCCTGTGCCCTCCGGTGGGCGGTCCCAATAGCTGTGCTGCATGCCGTGCTATTCTGCCTTCTGCCGACACAGATCCGATCGCATACATACACACACACACACACACACACACACACACATCAGAACACAGACACATCAGACAGCATACTCGCACACATCCGACCGCATACACACACACACACTGACAATATCACACAAATGCGCGCACACACTCACAACATCCGGAGATACCACATGCTTCCGGCCATGTGATCCTCCGGCAGGTCCTGGAAGGTCACTGCACGCACAGTATCGCCGCCGAGAAGCAAGCGATATCGCCGGATGTTGTGAGTGTGTGGATGCGATCTGATGTGTGTGTGTGTGTGTGAGAGAGTGTGATCTGATGTGTGTGTGTCTGTTATGTGTGTGTGTGTGTTCCGCCGCGGCAGGACCTTGATGCGCTCACCTGCTCCCGGTCGGCTTCTGGTGAGTATGATCGGGGGTCTTCTTTCTTCTCTCTTCTGGGGGTGCCCGCTGCCTATAATGAAGTGTCCTGCAGTGTCTTTAACTCTTTCACCGCTGCATAACACTTCATTATTGACCGCAGCTATGTCTTATTTTCAGGGGATGTCTTATATTAAAGCTTCCCTGAAAACTCCTGGGATGTCTTATTTTCGGGGGATGTCTTATTTTCGGGGAAACACGGTAGAACCAAGAGTGGACTTCCCCATTCCATGCGGCGTTGTCCCACAGAAGACACATACACTGAGTGCAGGAGGAAGGGACCCCTGTTTGCTACACCCGGGTGTGGGACCCGAATACACCTGCCAAAGGTGACTGGTCACTGGCAACTTGGTTTACTACTGGACTTGTGTACGATCCTGTGAACAGTGAGTACATCATTGACCCCCGGACCAACCCGGCATGCCACCTCCAGCAGTCATTACTCCAGTGTACCAAGGGCCCCGGGACTATGCCTCCCCTACCCGTGGAGGGGATCCCATCCTGCTGCCCCCGCTCCATCAGCCCCGAGCGCCCCATCACCAGGCAGCGGCGGTGTCACCATCCCTCACCACAACCCACGGGTGGCGTCACCGACACATCAATCCCCTGTAAATATCCCCTTCCAATGGTTGTGAGGACGGCCGGCCGTGTGAGCCCGGGTCCGGTCACCACTCGAGCCGCAGCAGTGAACCTGGATCCGAGCGGCCCCAGAAGCGGCAGCGGCACCCGCAACACAAGCTGATTAGGGGCCAATCAGCTTGCTGCGCACCAGTTTTGAAAACAGTGGTTGGTTGTAAATAAACGCGGGGGGTTTTGTCTATAAATATCTCTGTTTTCTGTCAGCTGTGTCAGTCACAGCTGATGAGTGAAGAATTTTCATCGTGGATGAGCTACTTCAACAAATCCTGAGGAGAGTGGGCGAAGCCAACGGAGCCAAGTGGATGCGGAGCTGCCTATCCAGTGACGTTGCTTCTATTACCACTGCAGCGGTTCCCTCTGGAGAATCGGTGGTTCAGCAGGACACAGGCCCGACCGTCGCTGGATCAGAAATGAACAAGACGCGAAGGAGTAGGAGAAGAAGGGAAGCTTACGGCTACGGTCGGAGGTCCGCGGGTCGTCTTCAAGGAGGAGCTCGGAAAAATCCCTCTGCAGTGCCGCCGGAGTCTGAGAGGAGCGCCATCACGAGAGGTCGGTCTCTGTCAGGTGGCATGTCATAATGGTATTTCTAAAACATGTTTTAAGGAGGCCATTATGTGTCAACCTCCACCACTGGGTTTTCATTTAGTAGCTAGTATTAAAGAAAAAATTTGGAATAAGGAGTATGTCAATATTTTTTCATTGTTACCTATTAGCAAGGACCATTATCGCACCGGCTCTGAAGCCAAAGGTGAAAATAAGGGGGATAAGAGGAAGGTGGTTAAGTGTTTTCACAATTGGCTCCAGGCCTTTTCGATATATGCGTCCGTGTTGGGTGAAAAAGATCCCAGTATTTGCAGTGGGCTTTTCCAACATATAGATTCAATATTGGAGGCTTACCGCAACTTTGGAGGGGTAGCCTGGCTGTCTTATGACGAATCTTTTTGTCAAAAGATTGCTGTGCACCCGAATATGAAATGGGGTAATAAGGATGTTGGACTATGGCTGAACCTCATGTTGCCTCAAAGATCTGGATTGGCTAGGCAAACTGCTCCTCAGCAGGATAAGAAAGGCATTTGTTTTGCCTTTAATGAGTCTGCATGCAAATGGCTAGCCAATTGCAGATTCAGGCATGAATGTTCTGGATGTGGCGGTGCTCATCCTCTTTTTAAATGTTTTAAAAGGAACTTACAGGTCATTCAGCAGACTAACCTTAATTCCCAGGAGTTTTTTCTTAAAAGCACAGACTCCAGTGAATTGGGAAAGAATGGTTCCATGGTTAAGGCGTTACCCTGACAAGGAGAAGGCCAACATAGTGCTTAGTGGCTTTAAAGCTAAATTGTCTCGTTCCGGGGTTTAAGAGGACAGGTTGCCTTTTAGTTTCTAATCTTTCTTCTATTAGGTCAAATGAACAGTTTCTTTTGGAGGATATTAGGAAAGAAGTACAACTCAGTAGGCTGGCTCCAGTTTCCAAATTTTCGGATTTCTCCACTAGGTATCGTTCCAAAAAAAAAAAAAAAAAGAGGCTGGATCCTTTAGGGTGATTCACCACTTGTGTTACCCTAAAGGACAGTCTCTTAACGATGAGGTTGACAAAAGTGTCGCTTCGGTACACTATGCTACATTTGACATGGCTGTTGATGTTTTGAGAAGATTTGGTCAAGGCGCCTTTTTAGCCAAGTCAGACAAAGTCTGCATTTCGGCTATTACCAGTGCACCCCTCGGGTTTTAATTCGTTAAGTTTCTGTTTTAATGATGAGTTTTATTTTGATAGGTTCCTTCCCATGGGGTTTTCTTTATCTTGTTTTTCTTTGAATGTTTTTCCTCTTTTTTACATTGGGTAGTGCAGGAGTCTGTGCCTACGGGTGGAATCTTGCACTATCTGGATGACTTTTTGTTTGTTGTTTATGGCGGTTCTGATCTTTGTTTGGTTTTGTTACAGAAATTTGTATTTTTTATGGATTATTTTGGTGTTCCTATAGCTGAAGACAAGATTGTGTATCCTTGCCATAAGTTAGAATTTTTGGGCATTACTATTGATTCCCTTTCTATGGTATTTTGCACTAAGCATTATTCCGATGGGTCGCGTTTTTTGTAGACGGTTGTACGAGAGCACTGTGGGGTTGACTTCTGGTAATTCCCATATTAGGGTATCCTCTGAGATGAGGGCGGACTTGCTTGTTTGGTGGAGATTTTTGATTGAGTTTAACGGTATCACGTATTTGCAGGAGGTTTTTTGTTCATCAAATGAATTGCAGTTAGAAGTACATGCTGACGTTACCTCTGGCCTCTTGGTTTGTTAAGAGGATAGTTGGTGTAGTGAATATTGGCCTTAGAAGTGGCTTAAGCTCGGTTTGAACTCTAGGGTACTAGTTGCTGAGTTATTTGGTATTTTGGCGTTATTGTTTCTTTGGGATAAGTCTTTAAAAAATAGGCGCATTGCGTTTCGCTCAGCTAGCAAGGGGGTAGTACTCTGTATTAACACCTTGTCTTCCAGATGTTTTTGACAGGAAAGCTTTTGAGACAGTTGGTTTTTTTCGGTTTCAAATTTAACATCTGGTTGAAGGTTTCTTTGATTAATGATTACTCCGACTCTTCTTGCTTATCTTTTTTGCAGTTGCTGGCTTCAAGGAGCTCAGATTTATGAGAGAGAAGTGTGTGAGATGGACTTTTCCAGACGAGCTATGGGAAATTCTGTGGACTAAATTCCGTTTTTTTATTAAGAATTCTATTGCTTCTAATACATGGGCAGCGTATCCTGCTGCATGGGAGAGATGGGTAAATTTTTGTTGTACACTGGGTTTTAGTTATTCGGGTTCACAGCTGCTTTGGAATATATTCAGTTTGAATTGTCTAGAGGTATAAGTTAATCCGCTTTACACAAGACTTTGGCTGGGGTGTCATTTTTTCTTAAGTTATATGGCGGTGAGTCCTTGATTTCCTTTTTTCCGATTAAGCAGATTCTTAAGGGTTTAAAAAGATAGTTGTCGTCCTGATGAGAGGCATCCTGTATCCTTTGAGCTCTTAGTTAAGTTAAGGCATTCTTTAGGTGTGGTTTGCTTAGATGCTTTTGAGGCGTGCTTATTTAGGTCTGCTTTTGTGTTAGCTTTCTTTGCTGCTCTTCGAGTTGGACAATTGATGTCGCCAAGAAGGATTAAATTTGGTGGTTTACTTGCTCAGGATGTTAAGGTTGTTGAGTCGTATTGCTTAATTTTTATTTCCTCTTCAAAAGACTGATCAAGAGGGTAAGGGACATTGGATTAAATTATCCCGAGTGCTTGATTCCCCTGTATGTCAGGTTGAGAACCTATGGCTTTGGTTTTCTATTTGTCCCCCTTTTCAGGGGTCACTTTTCCTACATTTGTCTGGTTTGCCGGCTACAAAATTTCAATTGTGTGCCTTCTTAAAGTGGTGTTTGCTTTATATGGGCATGGGTGATCAAAAGATTTCTTCTCACTCCTTCCACATCGGCGTGGCTACAGTCGCCGCTTTGCTTGGTTTGGGAAGAAACAAAATTATGAAGCTGGGGAGGTGGAATTCTGGCCGTTACAAAATTATATACGTCCTAATTTATTGCCTAATTATTTTTAATTTCAGAACCCATGATCGTATGGATTGTTGGGCATTCCTTTGTTCACTGGGCTCAATAGAAGGCCTCAATTCATTCCTACACTTATCATTTTCTACCGAACATATTATTGTATTTTGGTTTAGTTCCAGAGGAATGAAGTGGGCTCATTTGATTGGTGAACTAAAGTAGAATGCTCGTTCTACTCAGTGTCCTGATTTGCTTATTTTATATTTAGGCTATGTGCGCACTTACCGGATTTTGCCGCGGATTTTCTGCATGTTTCGCTGCAGAAAATGTTCATAACATCTCTGCAGTGAATCACCAGCAAATCCTATGGAGAAAAAAAATCCTGTGCGCACTGGGCGGAATTTGACAGCTGCATGTTTTGCTGCGGGAATCCCGCAGCAAAAACAAGTGCATGTCACTTCTTTTCCGCACATCGCTGCGGGATTTCACTCCATTGACTCCAATGTTAATCATGAAATCCCGCAGGGAATAACGCAGGCAGCAAATTCTGTGCGTTTGACTGCGTTTTCCTGCGTTATTCCCTGCGGTATTTCGCGGTTTTGGGACCTAGTTACCTGCGGTTTCAAAGGAAGTGATGTCCCAAGAAGAGGAAGAGGAAGTGCATCCATTTTGTGAAGATTGTAAACATCCATAACAATGCCGTGGTACACAAGAATGTCGATTAATGTCAAACAACTCATAGAACTGGTAAGTATGTACAGTGCATCAGAACACACACATCACACTGACACAGACCCATCTACACACATGATTTTATAGAAAAAAAATAGCGTGTGCTCCGCCGTAATTTAACGTCCGGCCGAGATGAACACACAGCGGCGAGCTGGTATTCTCATGCTGCAGAGGGCGAGGGCCATGGTTACGGCCCCGCCCTCTAGCAGCCGCGAATATCAGCCCGCTACTGCTCCGAGATTGTCGCATGCATTGTATGCGACAGTCTCGGCGTGTCACTGGCCCTTCCTTTTGCCGTGTAGCAGTGGCAAAAAGGGTAATCTATGGAGTTATTGGCAGCACTTCGCTGCCAATAAATCCAAGATTAGTAATGGCAGCGTCCATGACACGCCATCACTAATCTGCAAGTTAAAGTAAATAAACACACGAGACAATCATTTATTTGCAATAAAACTCCCCAAAAAGCCCTCTTTGACCACTTTATTAAGTACAAAAATAGCCTTGCACCAAGTAATCCACACGACATCCAGCACTGTGTGAGACGTGGAAACCTCTGCAGCCTCAGCAGGGGTATTCCAGGTCATTTCCCACGGTCGCGAGACATTCACTGTACAAGCAGCACAAACTGCAAAAAAAAAACCGTGCTGTCAATGGCTAGCAGTGACCCTGTGTGACCTCCTTTCCCAGGTCATGCAAGGCCACTTCTGAGAGGGGGGACACAACTCACAAATAAAGAAATCTATCTATTTAAATACATGTATTTATCTATCTTTTATCCATCCTTCTATCCATCCTTCTATCTATCTTTTATCAATCCATGCTTCTATCATTTATCTATCCATCCATCTATCCATCTATCTATTTATCCATCTATCCATCCATCTATCCATCCATCTATCTATCCATCTATCTATGCATCTATCTATGCATCTATCTATGCATCTATCTATGCATCTATCAATCCTTCTATCTATCTATCTTTTATCCATCTATCAATCCATCTATCAATCCATCTATCAATCCATCTATCTAGCCATCTATCTAGCCATCTATCTAGCCATCTATCTAGCCATCTATCTAGCCATCTATCTAGCCATCTATCTAGCCATCTATCTAGCCATCTATCTAGCCATCTATCTAGCCATCTATCTAGCCATCTATCTAGCCATCTATCTAGCCATCTATCTAGCCATCTATCTAGCCATCTATCTATCCTTCTATCTATCCTTCTATCTATCCTTCTATCTATCCTTCTATCTATCCTTCTATCTATCCTTCTATCTATCCTTCTATCTATCCTTCTATCTTTTATCCATCTATCTATCCATCTATCTATCCATCTATCTATCCATCTATCTATCTATGCATCTATCTATCCTTCTATCAATCCTTCTATCAATCCTTCTATCAATCCTTCTATCAATCCTTCTATCTATCCATCTATCTATCTATGCATCTATCTATCCTTCTATCAATCCTTCTATCAATCCTTCTATCAATCCTTCTATCAATCCTTCTATCAATCCTTCTATCAATCCTTCTATCAATCCTTCTATCAATCCTTCTATCAATCCTTCTATCAATCCTTCTATCTATCCATCTATCTATCCATCTATCTATCCATCTATCTATCCATCTATCTATCCATCTATCTATCCATCTATCTATCCATCTATCTATCCATCTATCTATCCATCTATCTATCCATCTATCTATCCATCTATCTATCCTTCTATCTATCCTTCTATCTATCTATCTTTTATCTATCTATCTATGCATCTATCTATCCTTCTATCAATCCATCTATCTATCCATCTATCTATCTTTTATCTATCTATGCATCTATCTATCCTATCAATCCTTCTATCTATCCTATCTATCCATCTATCTATCTATCCTTCTATCTATCCTTCTATCTATCCTTCTATCTATCCTTCTATCTATCCTTCTATCTATCCTTCTATCTATCCTTCTATCTATCCTTCTATCTATCCTTCTATCTATCCATCTATCTATCCATCTATCTATCCATCTATCTATCTTTTATCTATCTATCTATCTATGCATCTATCTATCTATCCATCCATCTATCCATGTATCTATCCATCCATCTATCCATCTATCTATCCATCTATCTATCCATCTATCTATCCATCTATCTATCCATCTATCTATCCATCTATCTATCCATCTATCTATCCATCTATCTATCCATCTATGCATCTATCCATCTATGCATCTATCCATCTATGCATCTATCCATCTATGCATCTATCCATCTATGCATCTATCCATCTATGCATCTATCCATCTATGCATCAATCCTTCTATCAATCCTTCTATCAATCCTTCTATCAATCCTTCTATCAATCCATCTATCTATCCATCTATCTATCCTTCTATCTATCCTTCTATCTATCCTTCTATCTATCCTTCTATCTATCCTTCTATCTATCCTTCTATCTATCCTTCTATCTATCCTTCTATCTATCCTTCTATCTATCCTTCTATCTATCCTATCAATCCTTCTATCAATCCTTCTATCTTTTATCCATCTATCTATCCATCTATCTATCCTATCAATCCTTCTATCTTTTATCCATCTATCTAGCCATCTATCTAGCCATCTATCTAGCCATCTATCTAGCCATCTATCTAGCCATCTATCTAGCCATCTATCTAGCCATCTATCTATCCATCTATCAAATCAAATCAAATCAAATCAAATCAAATAAGCTTTATTGGCAGGACCAAATACAAATTAGTTTTGCCAAAGCAAGTGTACATTAGGGGCTGGGGCTGTGGGGATGGTGGGTGGGGACTGTAGGAAGGATGGATGGGGCACATCCAGGGTGGGGACTGTGGGGGCACTTCTAGGAGGGGGGCTATGGAAGTCCATGGCTTATGATGGGGCATATCCAGGGTGGGGACTGTAGGAAGGATGGATGGGGCACATCCAGGGTGGGGACTGTGGGGGCACTTCTAGGAGGGGGGCTATGGAAGTCCATGGCTTATGATGGGGCATATCCAGGGTGGGGACTGTAGTAACGGTGGTTGGGGCATATCCAGGGTGGGGATTGGGGGGCCACATCTGGGATGGGGGGCTATGGAAGTCCATGGCTTATCATAGTTCTCTTTCTCGAAGTCTATGACATTCGCTCACATACCGCGCTGCTATCTCCACTGCGCTCTCTTCTTCCCCCAGCAGGATATATATTTTCTCTTCCTCCTTCATGGAGCTGAAATCCGGGAAGAGATGGGAGAGTCTCCTGAAGTGAGTGTCCCTCACTGCTGAGTACTTGGTGCAGTGTAGCAGGAAGTGGGTTTCATCCTCCACGGCCTCCAGGTCACAGTGTTGGCACAGTCTGTCCTCCCTGGGCTTGTAGCTCTGCTTGTGTCGGCCGGATTCGATGGCTAGACTGTGGGCACTGAGTCTATATCGGCTCAGGGTCCTGCGGTCTCTGGGATCCGGGAGTTTTTCCAGATACGGGGCCAGTCTGTAGTCTCTCTGTAGACTCTGGTACGTGGTTAGTTTCTGTGAGGTGTTGATGTCGGTCCTCCAGTCACTGACATACCTCTCCTGGCCCTCGTCTACCATCTTCCTGATTCTGGTTTTTGTCAGGCTGGTGTGATTGGTGATTTTGTCCAGTTGGGTTTGGGAGAGCTGTGCCAGGGGTCCTGGTTCATCTGGCCCACGTATATGTATCAGAGCTTTGTGGTGATGGGAGCTTGGATTGCTACTCTGTAGGTGAGCCTGAAATGATAGTGACCTCTTCAGAGCTGCTAGGTGTAGAGGGAATCTGCCCAGCTCAGCTCGACAGGCGCTGTTGGAGGTGCTTCGATGGACCTGGAGAAGGTGCTTACAGAATTCCAGGTGGAATATTTCTGTTGGGCTGGAATCCCACCTTGACCAATCTGGGTAAGTGTGAGGGCCCCAGACTTCGCTGCCGTACAGGAGGATTGGGACGATGATGGAATCGAAGATTTTTAGCCAGACCCTCACTGGTGGCTTCAGATGATACAATTTCCTTCGGATGGCATAAAAGGTTTTGCAGGCCTTGTTTTTCAGGGTCTCTATGGCTTGTTTAAAGCTCCCTGACTGGTGAATTTCCAGGCCCAAGTAGGTGTATTTGTCTGTTCCTGTTAGAGTGCAGCCGTTTACGACAAATGAAGGATGCTGGTCAAATCTTCTTTTTCTTCTCTGGAACACCATGATGTTGGTTTTCTTTAGATTGATCGGTAGTGCCCATGTGGAGCTGAATTTCTCCAAGATTTGTAGGTTGTCTTGGAGACCTTTCTCGGTTGGTGACACCAGCAGTAGGTCATCTGCATAGAGCAAGAATTTCACCTGGGCGTCATGGAGTGTGAGGCCTGGAGCAGGTGAAGATTCCAGAGCAGCAGCCAGCTCATTGATGTAAATATTGAAGAGCGTTGGACTTAGGCTGCAGCCCTGTCTGACTCCTCGGCTCTGCTGGAAATAAGCCGTTCTTCTACCGTTCACACTCACGCTGCAGAGGTTCTCGGTGTAGGAGCTTTTGATGACATCGTAGGTCTTTCCTCCTATTCCGCTTTCCAGCAGTTTCAAGAACAAGCCCGGGTGCCACACTGAGTCAAAGGCCTTTTTAAAGTCTACAAAGCAGGCGTATATCTTCCCATGCTTTGTATTGTGGACGTGGCTCTGAATGAGACTGTGCAGGGTGTAGATGTGGTCCGTGGTGCGGTGGTTTGGCACGAACCCTGCTTGGCTTTTGCTCAAGACATTGTGCTCGGTAAGGAAACTGATGATCCTTTTGTTTAGGATGCTGTTGAACAGTTTTCCCAAGTTACTGCTGACACATATGCCTCTGTAGTTGGCAGGGTCATACCTGTCCCCACTCTTGTGGATCGGTGTAATGAGTCCTTGGTTCCAGGTACGAGGGAAGTAACCAGCACTCAGCACAATGTTGAACAGTTTAACCATTGCAGCTTGAATTTCTGGTGGGCTGTACTTCAGCATCTCTGGGGGGATTCCATCCAGACCACTAGATTTTTTACACTTTATGGAAGTGATTTTCTCTGCAACTTCCTGTAATGTAATTGGTGTGTCCAGTGGGTTTTGGAAGTTTTTGATTTTCTCTTCCATTGCCTTTAGTTTTGATGTTATGTTTTCCTGCTCTTGGCTTAGTCCTTCTTTTGGGATGTCTTTGTAGAGGTCTCTGAAGTACTGGAGCCAGATGTTGCCATTTTGGATATGGGTGTCATTCTTTTTCTTGCTCTTTGTGTCCATGTGGTTCCATATTTCCCAGAAGGAGTTGTCTTGGAGGGCGTCTTGGAGTTGGCTAAGTTTGGTAGAGATGTAGCTCTGCTTCTTCCTCCTGAGGATGGTTTTGTACTGCCTTTGTATGGTGTCATAGGCTTCCCTCAGGTCTGGGTTGTTGGGGTCTCTGTGTTTATTGTTTGAGGCTGTTCTCAGGGTCTTTCGAACGGCTTTACACTCTTTGTCAAACCAACCATTGATCTGCTTTTCTTTTGGCCTCTTGTAGTTGACTTGTTTGAGGTCGGACAATTTGGCCATGGTGTGGAATATTTTGTTGAGGTCTTTTGCAGCTTGATTCACTCCTTCTGGGTTTGACTTGTACTTGTAGTTGTAGAAGTTGTGGAGCATCTCCTGTAATTCCGGTCTGTTGGGAGCCTCTTTATATTTTATTTCTGACGTCTTGGACCATTTATAGGATGGAGGTCGGTTGTAGAGGCTGCTCTGCTGTGGCTTTTGTGTGGATGGTTTCTCTGTAGATTTTATGTACAGGAGAAGTTGGCTGTGGTCTGACAGGTGCGTTTGTGGGGTGACTATGAAGGCGCTAATATTTGCCGGGTCTATCTATCTTTTATCTATGCATCTATCTATCCATCTATCTATCCATGTATCTATCCATCCATCTATCTATCCTTCTATCTATCCATCTATCTATCCATCTATCTATCCATCTATCTATCCATCTATCTATCCATCTATCTATCCATCTATCTATCCATCTATCTATCCATCTATGCATCTATCCATCTATGCATCTATCCATCTATGCATCTATCCTATCAATCCTTCTATCAATCCTTCTATCAATCCTTCTATCAATCCTTCTATCAATCCTTCTATCAATCCTTCTATCAATCCTTCTATCAATCCTTCTATCAATCCTTCTATCAATCCTTCTATCAATCCTTCTATCAATCCTTCTATCAATCCATCTATCTATCCATCTATCTATCCATCTATCTATCCATCTATCTATCTATGCATCTATCTATCCTTCTATCAATCCATCTATCTATCCATCTATCTATCTATGCATCTATCCATCTATCAATCCTTCTATCTATCTTTTATCTATCTATCTATGCATCTATCTATCCTATCCATCTATCTATCTATCCTTCTATCTATCCATCTATCTATCCTATCAATCCTTCTATCTTTTATCCATCTATCTATCCATCTATCTATCCATCTATCTATCCATCTATCTATCCATCTATCTATCCATCTATCTATCCATCTATCTATCCATCTATCTATCCATCTATCTATCCATCTATCTATCCATCTATCTATCCATCTATCTAGCCATCTATCTATCCATCTATCTATCTATGCATCTATCTATCCATCTATCTATCCATGTATCTATCTATCCTTCTATCTATCCATCTATCCATCTATCTATCCATCTATCTATCCATCTATCTATCCATCTATGCATCTATCCATCTATGCATCTATCCATCTATGCATCTATCCATCTATGCATCTATCCATCTATGCATCTATCCATCTATGCATCTATCCATCTATGCATCTATCCATCTATGCATCTATCCATCTATGCATCTATCCATCTATGCATCTATCCATCTATGCATCTATCCTATCAATCCTTCTATCAATCCTTCTATCAATCCTTCTATCAATCCTTCTATCAATCCTTCTATCAATCCTTCTATCAATCCTTCTATCAATCCTTCTATCAATCCTTCTATCAATCCTTCTATCAATCCTTCTATCAATCCATCTATCTATCCATCTATCTATCCATCTATCTATCCTTCTATCTATCCTTCTATCTATCCTTCTATCTATCCTTCTATCTATCCTTCTATCTATCCTTCTATCTATCCTTCTATCTATCCTTCTATCTATCCTTCTATCTTTTATCCATCTATCTATCCATCTATCTATCCATCTATCTATCCTATCAATCCTTCTATCAATCCTTCTATCTTTTATCCATCTATCTATCCATCTATCTATCCTATCAATCCTTCTATCTTTTATCCATCTATCTAGCCATCTATCTAGCATCTATCTAGCCATCTATCTAGCCATCTATCTAGCCATCTATCTATCCATCTATCTATCTATGCATCTATCTATCCTTCTATCAATCCATCTATCTATCCATCTATCTATCTTTTATCTATCTATGCATCTATCCATCTATCAATCCTTCTATCTATCTATCTTTTATCTATCTATCTATGCATCTATCTATCCTATCCATCTATCTATCTATCTATCTATCCTTCTATCTATCCATCTATCTATCCTATCAATCCTTCTATCTTTTATCCATCTATCTATCCATCTATCTATCCATCTATCTATCCATCTATCTATCCATCTATCTATCCATCCATCTATCCATCCATCTATCCATCCATCTATCCATCCATCTATCCATCCATCCATCAATCCTTCTATCAATCCTTCTATCAATCCTTCTATCTATCCTTCTATCTATCCTTCTATCTATCCTTCTATCTATCCTTCTATCTATCCTTCTATCTATCCTTCTATCTATCCTTCTATCTATCCTTCTATCTATCCATCCTATCTATCCATCTATGCATCTATCCATCTATGCATCTATCCATCTATGCATCTATCCATCTATGCATCTATCCATCTATGCATCTATCCATCTATGCATCTATCCATCTATGCATCTATCCTATCAATCCTTCTATCAATCCTTCTATCAATCCTTCTATCAATCCTTCTATCAATCCTTCTATCAATCCTTCTATCAATCCTTCTATCAATCCTTCTATCAATCCTTCTATCAATCCATCTATCTATCCATCTATCTATCCATCTATCTATCCATCTATCTATCCATCTATCTATCCATCTATCTATCCATCTATCTATCTATCCTTCTATCTATCCTTCTATCTATCTATCTTTTATCTATCTATCTATGCATCTATCTATCCTTCTATCAATCCATCTATCTATCCATCTATCTATCTTTTATCTATCTATGCATCTATCTATCCTATCAATCCTTCTATCTATCCTATCTATCCATCTATCTATCTATCCTTCTATCTATCCTTCTATCTATCCTTCTATCTATCCTTCTATCTATCCTTCTATCTATCCTTCTATCTATCCATCTATCTATCCATCTATCTATCCATCTATCTATCCATCTATCTTTTATCTATCTATCTATGCATCTATCTATCCATCTATCTATCCATGTATCTATCCATCCATCTATCCTTCTATCTATCCATCTATCTATCCATCTATCTATCCATCTATCTATCCATCTATGCATCTATCCATCTATGCATCTATCCATCTATGCATCTATGCATCTATGCATCTATCCATCTATGCATCTATCCATCTATGCATCTATCCATCTATGCATCTATCCTTCTATCAATCCTTCTATCAATCCTTCTATCAATCCTTCTATCAATCCATCTATCAATCCATCTATCTATCCATCTATCTATCCATCTATCTATCCTTCTATCTATCCATCTATCCTTCTATCTTTTATCTATCTATCTATGCATCTATCTATCCATCTATATATCTATCTATCTATGCATCTATCTATCCTTCTATCTATCCATCTATCTATCTTTTATCTATCTATGCATCTATCTATCCATCTATCAATCCTTCTATCAATCCTTCTATCAATCCTTCTATCAATCCTTCTATCAATCCTTCTATCTATCTTTTATCTATCTATGCATCCATCTATCCATGTATCTATCCATCCATCTATCCTATCTTTTATCCATCTATCTATCCATCTATCTATCCATCTATGCATCTATCTATCTATCCATCTATCAATCCTTCTATCCTTCTATCTATGCATCTATCTATGCATCTATCTATGCATCTATCTATGCATCTATCTATGCATCTATCTATGCATCTATCTATGCATCTATCTATCTATCCATCTATCAATCCTTCTATCTATCCTTTATGTATCTATCTATCTTTTATTTATCTATTCATCTATCTATCCATCTATGACTATTAATTACCGATTTATCTATCCATTTTACACCGTCTCACATGTGTTTGAATTTTTTGTATATATGATTTAATTCCTTTTTTTTAAAAAAATTGTAGGTGGAATGTAGACCAGAATTGTGGGATACAGCGTGTGCAGAATACCATAACAAGTATAAACGACATGACTGGTGGACCCAAATTTGTAGAGAGCTATTTCCCCTCTTTGATGAGGCCGATAAAAATCTACAGTTTCAAATTGGTAATGGGCTAAACATTTTTTTTTTTTTTGGGTTTGTTATTATTCACATAATTGAGTAATTTATTTTTGCTTTACAGATAAAGACGTTCGGAATCGATGGCGGTCCGTCAAAGACAGATTTCAAAAAGACCAGGCAAAGGCGAACCTGAGTGGATCATCAGCGCCCTCCAGAAAAATATTGTTTGAGGATGAACTACAGTTCCTTAACACTGGTCGAAGATTACGACCGTAAGTATTTGTCTTTGTAATTTTTTATAAAATATACTTTTTTTCCCAAAAATCTGATACCAAATTTGTCTCCTTGAAATCTTAGCACTGAAGGTAATATCATGCCGGAAGCGCCAAATGTGACTATTGAAACAGAATCCGACTGTGACATGCAACCTTTGGCAACCGACAATTTGGAGGACATCGCATCCGCAGCTGCTGGCAACATCAGCTCGGAGTTACCCTCCACTGCACCGGAACCGTCAGCCTCTGAAGAACGGCCGGACACCGATTGTTCGGCCACAGCTTCTAATCGATGTACCAGCATGCCATCTTCGTCAGTAGCGAATAAAGAAAGGTCTACCATATTGCTCCGTAAAAAAGGGAAGACTACAAAATCTTCAACTGTCTCTGAGAAATGTGATCAGCTGACTTGTGAGGCATTGAACCTTTTAAAAAAAATCAGCCTCCCAAGCAAATAAATGTGATTCATTTGCTTCCAGCTTGTCTAGCAGGCTGCAAGAAATGTCCAAACAAACACAGTCCACATGCATGGCTGCATGCTGTGCACTGTTTGATGGTTTTGAAGGCCCCCCCCCCCCATCCCACTCTAGCCAAAATTGTAAATGTAATTTGTAATGCATTTGGTAACCAAAACAATACTGATCAAACAATGATCCAGCAACAATCCCAACCAAACAATTTGCCCCTGGGTCAACAAAACCAAGGTTATGTTGGTGTAACAACACCAAGTTTCCAATCCCAACATCAATCAGCTGAAGTAGGCCAAAACAATGTTCTAAATCAACAGAGGGCTTCAATGACCAACCAATCTGACAACTATAATTCTGGGTATTTTACCCAAGAATTATATAGGTTGTGATAATTATATATGTACCTCAGATATGTATCACACATGATAACTTGAAGGCCGCACTTTTTTTGTGGTAAAAGCCATAGACACTCTATCCATAAGTATGTACCAATTTTTTTTTATTACTATAAAATTTTTATGTTAATTTGTACAAATCGGACAAAGTCACAATGGCGAGAGAATTGCGCCAGTCTGTCAGCACATCACCAGGCATGGCCACACACTCTCCGGACAGGAGTGTCTCAGTGGCATAGAAATGCATACAGCCGATCTGTTCCTGTCAGGAGAGTGTGTTGCCGTGCCTGGTGATGTGAAACGAGACTTGGGCAAGTCTCTCTCAAATGTGACGGCCCCGTCACACACAGACATAAATCTTTGGCAGATCTGTGGTTGCAGTGAAATCATGGGCATATTGTTACATGTGTACACAGCCACAAACCTGCCACTGATTGTCCACAATTTCACTGCAACCACAGATCTGTCGCAGATTTATGTGTGTGTGTGTGACAGGGTCTTGATTGTTGCAGGGATGTCAAATTTGTATTCATGACTGGTTCAGCAGTCCTGTGTGCATTTTTCAAAACACTGCTTCACTGTCCAACAATAATTCTCCATACAAATAGGGTCCGGTCTTTACAAAGTTTAATTTCTACATGCTGATGACTCCAGGGTCTATGTTGTAATTTCATAAAAAGGTCTGTCCTTCATGTATTCCTGTGGCTTGGTGGCCATATCACAGTTGCTAGAGTGACTTTTTTTTTTTGGGTGTTTTTAAATTTGTTAATTACATTGTTATAGTTGCCAATTTAAATTTGCATATGGATACAGTGGGGCCTAAAGTATTGACCCCCCTGCAATTCTGTCACAGAATACTCAATTTATTCTCGAAAAATGAAGATTGATTTTAAGATAATAAACTTAAGTACTTTGTGATGATAAACATTTTCATGAGTAAACTGATTATTCTGTGCCAGGATTGCAGGGGTGCCAATAATTTTGTACAGCACTGTCATATGTGGTATGTTTGTTTTTGAAAAAAAAAAAAAGGGGTCAAATAATAAAAACACGACTTTACAGATTTCAAATTGAATTCTCTTTAAAATACTTATATTCCCAACCAGCGTTTGTGATGTGTAGGGTGGATTGTTGGGTTATTTGTGTGGCTGGTGGGCCACTTTTTTGTTTGTACTGTTGTAAAGCATGTAATAATTATTTTGTTTGCAAAAATACAAGTGAACATTTTTTGTATAATATTTTTATTAGAACAAAAGAGCATAAATTTGTTATCCAAAGGACCAAACCATACATTGTAAAAAAGACAAAAACATTAAGAAATTTCAATTACATTATAATCTTTCTGCGATGCCATGGCTTTGACAGGTTGTCACACTAAGGGACATGCCCAACAGCAACCCACACACGGTTACAAAGAGCTGACCAGAAACCAGTCAATCCACCAAGGGTAGGACAAACACAACAGTGTACGGGACCATGTGGATGGAGAACGGACACCTAGGGGTGTAAACAGCCCAGTGAGGGAAGATTAGTACTTGACCTTTACTTAACGTGTATAGAAGGAGAAGGTCAAATGCAAAGGCCAGAGACGCCGGGGTTGTAGCCCTGGTTCATTGGGTAGGTGGCAGATGGTGTTCTTTGGCTGCAAGACGTGAAGACGGCAGCCGGTGATCAAAGGTGTTCCGTGACATCCATCCTTCAAGATCAGAGCATCGCTGGCTGCTGGCACGGGGGCGGCACATTCGGTGTCAATCGTGTCCCATGGGTCTCTGCTGATCCGGCTGCACATCACCAACACAGGAATATTGCCAGTGCACGGCACCTTCTGGACTCAAAGTAGTCAGTGAAGGATTCTCGCAACAACACACCCGAGTTTGATGGACGTCCAAAAACCATGTTGCTCACTGGATGTAATTCGGCCTGTTGCGTTTCCTCACCTTGCTGAGAGCTGTACTCTCTAACATAGTTGTGGAGAACACAACAGGCCTTTATCACAGTGTCAACGGTTTTGGTGTTTAACTGGATGGTTGTGTGTAGAATCCTCCACTGACTAGTCAGGATTCCGAAGGTGCACTCCACATATCTGCGTGCACGACTCGGCCTATAATTAAAAATCCTCCGCAGGGTATCCAGTCCCCTTCGTGGGTATGGGCGCAGCAGGTTTGGCAATAAAGGAAATGCCTCATCCGATACCATCACAAAGGGGACTGGATCTCTGGAGCCCGGCAAAGGTTGTGGGGCTGGGAGCGTTCCGCAATCCTGAAGAATTTGCAGTCCAATCTGATGTTCGCAACACCCGTGAATTCCCCGTACTGCCATAAGCACCGACATCGATGGCAATAAATTTGTAATGTGCAGCAGCCACCGCCATGAGGACCACCGAAAAATACTTCTTCTAATTAAAGAAGAGTGATCCTGATCGCGGTGGCTTCTGCACTCTTACATGTTTGCCATCGACCGCACCTATACAGTTGGGGAAGTTGGCCACAGTTTGAAAGCCTGCTGCAACGTGAAGCCAAGTCTCCTCGGTAGGGGAAGGCATCACAATGGGCTGCAATTTCTGCCAGATCACGCCACATGTGCACCTCACAATTTCGGAGATGGTTGATTTACCAACCCGAAATTGAAGGTGCAGGGATGTGTAGCTCTCTCCTGTGGCCAGAAATCTGAAACATAAAAATATTAAAAATTAGAAACACACACAGATATATAACAAACATTGTATGCTTTTCAAAATGGAATGGTCACATCATGTTAGATTTAAAAAACAAAAATTAAAGAATGATACTTTTTTGAAAATTACTTACCGCAAGGTGATGAGCAGCCGCTCCTCAGCAGACACAGATTTCCTTAATCTTGTGTTTTCATATTGTATATCTGACTGGAGCAAGGCTAGTAGTCGGTCAAAGGCCGGTATCGTTAGGCGACAAAAAGAGGTAAATTTTTCTGGAAAACTGAAAAATAATGGTAAAAAAAATTAATGCAATTTCTAGCATTTAACAAATAAAAAAAGGTGTAAAGAAAGATAAAGGATACATATAGAGATAGACACAGATAGCTCATACAGCTAGAAAGATATAATGATAGATAGATATAGACCGTAGAACCATGAGCCGATATAGACTCAGTGCCCACAGTCTAGACATCGAATCCGACCGACACAAGCAGAGCTACAAGCCCAGGGAGGACAGACTGTGCCAACACTGTGACCTGGAGGATGAAACCCACTTCCTGCTACACTGCACCAAGTACTCAGCAGTGAGGGACACTCACTTCAGGAGACTCTCCCATCTCTTCCCGGATTTCTGCTCCATGAAGGAGGAAGAGAAAATATATATCCTGCTGGGGGAAGAAGAGAGCGCAGTGGAGATAGCAGCGCAGTATGTGAGCGAATGTCAGACTTCCAGAAAGAGAACTATGATAAGTCATGGACTTCCATAGCCCCCCATCACAGATGTGGCCCCCCAATCCCCACCCTGGATATGCCCCATCCACCGTTACCACAGTCCCCACCGTGGATATGCCCCATCATAAGCCATGGACTTCCATAGCCCCCATCACAGATGTGGCCCCCCAGACCCCACCCTGGATATGCCCCATCCACCGTTATCACAGTCCCCACCGTGGATATGCCCCATCATAAGCCATGGACTTCCATAGCCCCCATCCTAGAAGAGCCCCCACAGTCCCCACCCTGGATGTGCCCCATCCATCCTTACTACAATCCCCACCCACCATCCCCACAGCCACAGCCCCAGCCCCTAATGTACACTTGCTTTGGCAAAACTAATTTGTATTTGGTCCTGCCAATAAAGCTTATTTGATTTGATTTGATTACAGAGAAGGATAGATAGATAGATAGATGGATCGATAGAAGGAGAGATAAATAAAAGATTAATAGATAGAGGGATTGATAGAGATAGATGGATAGATAGATAGATAGATAGAGGGAGAGATAAAGAGATAGATAGATAGAGGGATAGATAGAGGGATAGATAGATAGAGGGATAGATAGATAGAGGGATAGATAGAGATATAGATAGATAGAGAAATAGATACATAAGGGATAGATAGATAAATGGATAGATAGATAGATATTGAGATAGATGGATGGCTAAAGTGAGTGAGAGATACATAGTGATATAAAAATTAAGACATAAAAAAATAAAACTTTATTTACATACATTACATGGTTCACTTACCTTCTTAAATCTCTATAAAGAAGTCCAAAATGACCTTTTTCGTCACGTGTCATTAGTATGGGATGTATCCACATTTTTTTCTTCTTTCTGCCTAAAAAAAAAAAAAAAAAAACACATGAAAAAAAATATTTTTTTTTATGTTTTAAAAAAATATAAATATAAATAAATTACCTGTTGGCGACGACGACGTAGAAGACTGATCACAGTAACCAACAATAACTGGTAATATGGCCTGTGTAGCCGCATTGTCATAGAATTGCCAGACATCGCAAAATAGGAGAATATACCCTCTGAGGTTAGAAAATGGAGAATCCGTGTCAGAGGAAGTGACATCATATCTTTTTTTTTTTTTTTAACCTAGCTTTATTGATTTCGTCAGTACAAACTGCATGGATCATCCTGTGGAAATTCCGCAGCAAATCCGCATCAAAACCGCATCAAAACGCAAAAAACCGCATGCGGATTTTGATGCGGTTTTCCGGCGTTTTTTTTACCGCGGGTGCGGTAATCTTTGAGAGCATGCGGAATTTTCTCAAGGAAATTTCATTTCCCAGTGCGCACAAGGCCTTAGGTGGTAATGATTTAGGTAAGTTAAAGACTCTTGAGTTTATTTCCCAAAATGAAACGGGATATAATTTGTGAAAAAAAAATTTCCCAAGTCATGTATAGTATTTTCGGAAATAATTCCCAGATTGTTATGGAACTCGGTTGGTTTTTTGAAAAAATTAGAAAAAGGGTGAATCAATCCATAGAAAAATTCCTTCGGGATACGGGTGATTTTTCTTTTCGGCATGTCGATCTAGAAGGGTTTTTACCGGGATTGTATAGAGGTGATGGAGTGTACCTTTCGGATATTGGCATTGATATCTATAATTTGGGCTTACAGAGTATTGTTGAGTTATGGCTGTGCGGTGGTGTGGGGGGACACTAATGGGGATTAGTGTCCTTGTGGGGTAAAACTGCTCAGTTGTCTGGGTGGATTATAGTTAATTTTATGGATTTATTTATTTATGGTAGTTTTTAAGGTTTTTAATGGTTTGTTATGAATACTCAGGTTACTCTTAATAAAGCCAGCACGGCCAGTTTTTACCAAACAATACTTTGTATTCAGTGTCAGTTTAATTGGAATGGAGTGTGAAAGGCTTTTGTGTTAGGTTTCTGTTGCTGGTTGTTTGACAGTGAAGCAAAAACCAGTGTTCTCATGTCCTGGTGGTTTCAGAGATTGGAAACTTCAGTAGTAAGGGATCTTTACACTCCCATGAAATATCCAGTCTTCACTTTTTTATTATGCAAAATGGAAAAAGCTCAAAGAAAGATGAACATCTGAAAAAGCAATTAACAAAGATTTGCGTAGGAAATCCATCTGGAAAAACAACGTTGGCGTGAAGTTTTGTTGCGGATACTGTAAATGATTCGGTGGTTGGCGAAAAAAACCCCACCATAATCTCCCATTCAGAGGTTCAGATACTGTATTCACAGAACACGAGCTTTTTCTCTGAATTTGATTTGGTTCTGAAGTAACACTTGCAGTGTGCTAAAGAAGGCAAAAATGTGCATTATTTGAGCAAAGATATGCAGAACAATTTTTTTTAAAGTTGATTGGAGATGCAGCAATTAAAATAGAAAAATTAAAAACTAGCAAAATTTCTCAGCATAATCCTTGACTGTACCCCAGACATCTCTAAGCAAGTGCAGTTGTCCCTTGTGCTGTGATATGTGGACATTGATGAAATTAGCAAAACAGTGGAGGTCAAAAGAAAGCTTCTTGGAATTTCTGCATGTCACAGACAACTGAAAGAGGCCAAGCAACAGTTGTGTTCGAAAGATTGACAGAACAGCATCATTTGTGTGTCTTGGATATTGATGGCCAGTGCTATGATAATTGAGCTAATATGAGGGGACAATACAAAGGAGTGCAGGCCATTGTTTTGGAGAAAAACCCTCTTGCATTCTTTGTTCCATGTTCTCCACATAACTGGAATCTTGTAGTGGTACATGCTGCAGAGGGATGCAGCCGCTCAAAACAGTTTTACGATCTTCTGAGTCACATTTATTCATTCTTTTCTGGAGCAACTAAGAGGTGGGAAGTGGCCTCTGAGCATTTGTCCCAATTAAGGCAGCGCTTACATCAGCGGTATTTTGCCGTAAAACTGGATCCGGTACAAATGTGCTTCAGCTCAATTAATCTCCAATGGAATCGCAGCAAGATGTGATCACATGCAGCCACGTATGATGCACGCAACCGCATCTTGCCGCGATTCCACTGGAAATGAATCAAAACGCATCTGTGACGGATCCATTGGGGTTCAAACAAGCGGAAAGTAAAGCTGCAGATATATGCAAGAAGCTTGATATACCCATTGAGTACCTAGCAAAGAGAATTCAGAAAAAAAACTCTGCAATGCAATGATAAAGATTGCCAAGAGACAGCAAGCAAGTGGAACATTATATTTAAATCCAAGAGCAGAGTTTGAAGAAACATTCTTCAAGCCTTTACTTCAAACTGTGCTTGAGGAAATCGAAACAAGATTCGTTTTCTTAAAACAATTCACTGACAATTTTGGATTTCTTAATGACATCAGAAAGCAGCAACTGATTTGCCGACATTACAACAGTGTTACAACTTTGCTGATCCAGCAGATGATTGAGAGATTCTATTGGAGGAACTGAAGACACTTGGTAGGATGCAGCCTGATCATCTAAATCCACAGGAAGTATTGAAATATTTGTTTTCTAATTCACTGAATCTGGCATTCCCAAATCTGGTGTTGGCAGTGAAGCTACTGCTAACCGTGCCCGTTTCAGCTGCGTCAGCTGTATGAAGCTTCAGCAAACTGAAGCTTATTAAAAACTTCCTCAGGTCCCAGATGTCTCAAGACCTGTTAAATGCATTGGCCATTCTCTCAGTTGAGTCACAAGAAGCAGAATGTTTTGATTTTAACCAAGTTATGCAATATTTTGCTGCTTAAAAAAAAAAAAAAAAAAAAAGGAGAAAAAAAGTTTATCGATTTTCAATTCAAATTAACTGTTTGTCGCCTAATTGCACTAATTGTTTAATTTTCTATTTTTTATGGCTCTTAGGCTGCATTTTTGCACATGGCATTTATTGGGGTCAATCATCAATATTATAAACCCAACCTGACGGAATTCAAAATACAAATACTGATGTGATGCTGCAAGCCATTTGGTATTCTCTTCAGTTTTTGCACTTTTACAAATCGTCTACATTCAGGTTTTCCAATGTTTAATTTAAAAAGTTTTTCATTTAAAAAAAAAAAAAAAGTTCATATTAAGTGTGTAGTTTTTTCTTTGCAGGGAGTTCAGCTAAGAGTAAAATTTGGACTAGGAGGAAGGATGGCACATAAGGAGTAGACTTTCATAAATCCCCTCTGACTTGTATTGTAGAATTTACAATAGATATAACTCATGTAATAAAAGAAATTCCATCTTTTTCATTGTACTATACCTATATTTCTCTGTCATATCTGTGCATCATGAATCGAGGTATGTATTAAAGGGGCCCACTAATACTTTCGCCCAGGGCCCACCAAAATCTGGAGCTGACCCTGGTTCCCATATAAAAGAACGCAGCGGTGTCACATAGAACTGGCAGGTGAGTGACACTAGCCCCACCACGGCGCTAATAAAACACCAAGGGAAGGAAAGAGACAGGGGGTAAACAACAAAAGACTGCTGCAATCAGCACCAAGAGTGCAGCCTACACAGCAACTTACAGAGAGGGCTCACCAGCTCCTTCCACCTCCAGGCTCAGCATCCAAATGAGTAAGTGAACAACCAGCACCCTACTGGGAGAAGAGGGTATATATAGGGACTGGGAGTGGTCCAAACTGCAAACACCTGGGAAGGTAATGTGTGTGCTTGCTGGCAAGGAATACTGAACACTTAGACCACTGAAAGAAAGGACACTACATTTAAATACAGGGGTAAACATGGCAATGGCTTTCTAGCCCTGAAACTCTCACTAGTCTCATAATGCAAAGAGACTGTCATTACATAACCCCACTGTTCTCATAGAACTGAATGGAGCAGGATTCCCACATTACACCACTGCTTCGATAGAAGTGATTTAATCAGGATTCAAACATTACACCGCTGCTCCCATAGAAATAGAAAGAGCATGGTCACCCATTACACCACTGCTCTAATAAAAATGGACGGAGTGAGGTCACACTCTCATAGAAAATGGATGGAGTTTATTTACACATTACACCACTACCACAATAGAAATAGATGGAGCTGGGGGTGGGGTCACAATACAAGTTAGAGATTTCTTTGGTACCATTTTGGTACATTTTTAGTTTTTTATTCACATTTTTCAGATGCAGAATGAACAACCAACAATTCACTTATTGTTTATTTGCACAGTTCATTGTGCAATAAAAGTGATGAGAAATATGTATTCTTTGGGTCAGTACAAATATAATTGTACTGACCCGAAGAATCTGTAATACAATATTTATAGCATTTTTAGGCTTTGCTGCTTTTAAATCACTTATTTTGCCAAATGAGCCAAATTAGGGCTTGTTTTTTGAAGAATGGTTTGGCTGTTCATTTATTCCTTTTTTTACATTTGACATTGATCGCTTTTCATTATATTTTTTGTGTATGAAAAAAGTGACATTTTTACCATGTTTCTTTTTTATGGTGTTCACCGTATTAAATAATGTGACAGTTTTATAAACCTAAAAAATTGTGTAGCCCCAGTACAAAGAATGTAAAGGTTACAAAGTAGGGGGTACAGAATGAGAAAAGGACCACCAAAAAGTCAGGGTATAATACAAATTGTTTTTAGTTAAATACAAGGTGATACAGGGTACACAGTGGTTGCAGGCAAAGATGGAAAGACCTGCACAGAAAAACAGCCCACAGCAAAACCTGACGAAGCCATCTGGTGAAACGCATGTCGAGGCCCCGCCCCTACGCCTGGAAGGCCCGTTCTTTCCTGCTCCAACATGACGCAAGGTAATAGCCCTTAGGCTTTCATATCCCTGGCCTTTTAGGGACTAAAGGCTACTTTACACACTGCGATATCGGTCCCGATATCGCTAGTGTGGGTACCCGCCCCCATCTGTTGCGCGACACGGGCATATCGCTGCCCGTGCCGCACAACATCGCCCAGAGCAGTCACACATACTTACCTGCCAGGCGACGTCGCTGTGACCGGCGAACCGCCTCCTTTCTAAGGGGGCGGTCCGTGCGGCGTCACAGCGACGTCACTGAAACGTCACTGAACCGCCGCCCAATCGCAGCGGAGGGGCGGAGATGAGCGGGACGTAACATCCCGCCCACCTCCTTCCTTCCGCATAGCGGCCGGGAGGCAGGTAGGGAGAGCTTCCTCGCTCCTGCGGTGTCACACGCAGCGATGTGTGCTGCCGCAGGAACGAGGAACAACTTCGTTACTGCTGAAGTAACGATAATTGAGAATGGACCCCCGTGTCGCCGATTAGCGATTTTGCACTGTTTTGCAACGATGCAAAATCGCTTATCGGTGTCACACGCAACGGCATCGCTAATGCGGCAGGATGTGCGTCACAAAATCCGTGACCCCAACGACTCCGCATTAGCGATGTCGCAGCGTGTAAAGCCCGCTTTACTGTGAGATTCTACAGATCTCTTCACAGATCTGTTTACTATTCACCATCCATTACCTTTCATTTATGGTGACTTATGGGTTATTATATTCTTGAGGTCTTTGTTATTTACATTGCAGTCTGTGAGCAGGACTTTTTGCCATCTTGTGGCCAGTCCAGGTTTTGCTGTGGGCTGTTTTTCTGTGCAGGTCTTGCCATCTTTGCCTGCAACCACTGTGCAACCTGTATCACCTTGTATTTAAATGAAAACAATTTGTATTATACCCTGACTTTTTGGTGGTCCTTTTCTCATTCTGTACCCCCCTACTTTGTAAACTTTACATTCTTTGTACTGGGGCTACACAATTTTTTAGGTTTATATGTTATGGACCCTTTCCGGTCATAGGAAAGTTTTTTAGGTTTTTTTAATGTGACAGTTTTGTTTGGATTGTTCAGGAAGCAGCGAAAGTTATCTTTAATTTGTTTATTTTTGTTTTAATGCAATCATTGCATTTTTAGTGATTAATTGTTTCTGTGATGAGTGCGCTTTTTTTCTTGCATCTTTCTTACATATTTTATTTTACTTAGTCCCACAATGGGACATGAATACTTTATTCTTTGATTGCTGGTCTTGTGCATTGTAGTGCTCATGTGCTGCAGTGCACGAGACCTGTTAACTGACACAGCCTGTTAGACTGTGCTTAGAGCAGGTTCTAAAAGGCCACTGTACCCTGGGGTACCACCCACAGCAACTATTGGCACCCACAATTACGATTGTGGGAGACCGTTGGGATCATTGGTTTTTTAGTCACTTAGATGCCACTGTCATTTGAGTGGTTAATCGGCTCCAATTAGTTCCAAAGTCGGTCGGAGCCAATGTTACAAGCTGCCAGCTGTCATATAGAGCTGTCACCCCCAGGATTTTTGCCTGCTGGGAGGTGCTATTTACTTATTCCTCACCGCCATTTTAAATTGCCACTGGGGAATAAGCCCCTTTAATGGCAGTCGTTAGGGGGTTAAGAAAAGAAGGGGTTGGCATAAAATGCTGGTTCCTTATTACCATGTTGTATGAAGGTTACCTGTGACATGTCCCATCCCAGCGTCATTACATTATAAGGAACGTGGCAAGAAAAGCCTAATGCTCTTCACAATACATTATAGGTGTAAAATGACCAGACTTGTAAAGATGTGATTGTAAAGAGTCCGGAGGATGTCACTTATTGACGCCTGTTACATCTACACTAAGCCATGTACAGGAGCAATAGTGCTCATGTGTCTCTGCAGTCTCCTCTCAATAGCCGGTCATCAGCCGCCTCGCTGTAAGGGGGAATATATAATAAGTATATTACATAGGCATGTAGAGTGATATACACATTTATATACAGATAGATCTGCTGTACATCACACCTGAGATTATGCATTCCCCATTAATGGCTCATTCAGCAATGGTTGCTCACTAGTTCATTTATAAAGACAATATTGATGGATTTGCAGTGTATCCTGCATTGGGCTTAATTGACAGGTCTTTGTATGTAAATAGGGAGAGACCTAGAGACCGTAGAGCGGTGCTGGGAAAGCCCGGCCTAGGGAGAGAGCGTGGTTTTCAGAGGAGAATCTACCCGGCTTCCATCGTGCGGCTCTGATCCCTGCTGCCCGCGGTTTGGGTAACAGGTTCTTTAGGATTCCCATGCAGTCTGCCCCCAGAACTGTACAATAACTGCTGGAGCCGGGGTCTTCCACTGTTATTCAATGGGATTAGGACAAGCTTTAAGCCATGATATCATTGTGTACTTTATACCACGTGACTCGCCCAGGACATTTAGCGGCATTTTGTCTAGCTCTAGTCTTCTGTCTCCACATTGCATTTCTTTTAGGCTCCATTCACATATCCTTGTGACTGTAAGGCTATGTGCGCACAGTACGTTATTGCAAGTTTTTCGGGTGCGTTTTTTGGGCTCAAAATTGCATGACTTTGCTTCCCCAGCAAAGCCTATGAGTTTTCATTTTTGATGTCCTAACACAACTTTTTTTTTGCTGCGTTTTTGAGCTGGGAAAAAAAAAAAAAAAGGGTCATGTCTTTTCTGTGGTTTATTGCGTTTTCCACCCATGCAGTGCATTGGAAAAACGCAGCAAAAAGCAGAAATCAAAAGCGCACCGAAACGCGGCAAAAACGCAGCGTCAAAAAAACGTAGCGTGCACACATAAACTGCAATTGAACTGGACTGGCCGGCTAACGGTATGGCTGGAATTGCATTTTGTCTAGCTGTAGTCTTCTGTCTCCACATTGCATTTCCTTTAGGCTCCAATCACACATCCTTGTGACTGTTACCATTCATAAGAAAAAGCCCGATCTATTTCTCAGGTGTCATCTTATTTTCCTCAGTTTTATTCCCCTTGATTTTCTAAACTTTTTTTTTTTATCCATTGACTCTTAATAAATGTATCCGTTTAAAAAAAAAACAAAAAACGAAAAAAAAACCCCACAAAAACCAAAACCAGATGAAAACTAAGATGTGTTGCTAGCTTTATCGGGGTCCCATAGACTTTAATGGCCAAGTCTGATCAGCAGAACTGAGGACAATAGCACATGCTCCTCTGGACCAAAACCATGCCTAAGGCACCACAGCCTATTTTGCATATTGATTTAAACGGCAATTTCTCTGGACTGGCCGGCTAACGGTATGGCTGGGATTGTCTCTACAGGAGCTACATGCACAGACTCACAATTTGCTGACACTTTCCCTCCAACAAGAGATGAATTATCCAATGAATTGATAGAATCTTCAGGGGAATTCTGTCTTTGCAGTGAATAAGCTTGTGAGTATTTATTGGACATTGCAGAACAGGTCAGGTGGTAAGAAGATCCTTTTGCAGAGAGAAATATCTGGTTTTATCAAACTGAAATGTTTTCCTGCCTAGAATACTGTATCTCTTCCCATATTTTCTGTCTAAAGTGTCTACTGTATCCTGAATGTTGGGAATGAGGTGATGATAGATATGTGGCGCCCCTGAGGCTTCAGTCGTCACAGGGTACTGCACCTCACTTAAGGTGCAGTACTTGTGACGCCCTGGACCGCAGGGGTCACGGGTAACAACACCTACCACATTACACCCCCCCCCCATCCCTTGTGAGGACACACCCGTCACCCGAATGGGAAACCTGATGCCTCCCCCAGGGCCAGTAGGGCACACCAGGTGGGCGGAGTCAGGCGGAAAGACACGCCCACCGAGGAGACTACTGTCCTGAGGCAGGAATTACAGTCTAGTTCGAGATGAAGTTGTAGAGTGACAGTGACAGGAGGTGTAGAGGAGCAGAGCTGTTAGGGACCCGGGTAGGAGCCTGGGATCCCCGTAACGTCAGGCAGGCAGACGGTGGTGGCCGTCTGCAGGAGTACCGGTACAGCAACCGGCAGAACCTTAGGGACCGGGCCAGGGTTGTTTGGAGCCCGCCGGCCCTGAACCGGGGAGTCAACCGTTTACTGGAGCACCAGAAACCGGGTACTCAGAACCAGTCCTAGCTTAGAAGCCACGAGTATAGGCAAATTAACTGATTGCAGTCTGGACCTCAGGAGTTCATTCTCACCCAAAGTCCTGAAAGAAGGCAAAAGCCCACCGATACAGGGCGAGAGCCACCGCCAAGGGCCAAACATCCAACGGGCCAGGGCCAGCACCTGCAGGCAACCGAGGGCTCCTCCGGCAGCTCAACACTGGGGAGCGGGCTACCACTGTCCAGGCAGGGGAGCCAGAAACCACAACAAGAGGTGCAAGGGAAAGGGGCCACCATCAGCCTGACAAGGGACACAAGCAGCCGGCTGCGGGACCCAACCATACCCAAACTTTGGTTTACCAGTGACTCTGAGTGTGAATTAATCGTGAGTACACCAGTGCCATCCGGGCACGACACTGCACCGCAGCATGGCACCCTGCACCCCGACAACAACACCGTCGCCAGCACGTCCCCAATGGGCCCCGGGACACACCGCCCCTACCCACGGAGGGGCTAAAATCAAGGCTGCAGCCACAACATCGATCACGGATGAGCCCCCATCACTCCAGCCGCAGCGGTGGTGCATCCCGTCACCACGACCCCACTGCCTCCCCTTTAACAGAGCGACGTGGTCCCCGGTCCGGAGGCGCTCGTGCCACCGACAACCCGAGCCCGGACCTAGAGTGGCTCGGCCCGAGCCGCGGAGAGCGGCCGGGCCCCTCTCAGGGCGGTACACATCGACTCTTCTGGCGTCACGAACAGGATTCGGACAGTCCACTTACCTGTGGTAGTGCGCCTTAGAAATATCAGTCAGCGGCGTCCTGCTGAAAAAGTTGAAGTTCCGCCATCTTGGCGCGAAGGTTTCCCGCTCGAGTCGTCTTCCCCGAACAGTGAAGGCGCAAAAGTAAAGCCCCGCCCCCGAAGGAGAAGTGCTAGGAGAAAACCAAGGGGGAGGAGGGCAGAGAGGCTGCCTGATGTAACCGAGAAGATAAAAAGGCAGGGACTCTAGGACCCTGCATCCGTTCCGTTCCTGGACCCTAACAGTGCAGCATGGCGACTCCCGTCCAGCGTCCCGATACCCCGGAGCCTGCGCAAGGAACAGCGGCGTGGGTGAAGGCCCGGACAGAGATGTGTCACCGCCTCCAGCACCAGGTAAGCTTACTGGTGGAGGACTGGGCGGCAGAGATGGGGGAGATGGTGGCTGCCATGAGGGCTTGTGAAAGGATGATGGTGTTGGCAGGGTGGGAAGGCGACCCACGTCCCTATGTCCTTGAGGGGTCGGCCATCGCGACTGAGGGGCTTGGTCTGCTGCTGCCCGCCATACCGCCTCCTCCATTGCCCGCAGTGGTTGTCGCTACTCCTCCACCCGTATCCCCACCCCTGACACCAGTGGCGGAGTCCGTCCCGGGCGCTCATGGGAAGCTGCTTGGGGAGGCTGGCCCGGACCTGCTATGGAACCCGGCCGCGCTGTGCCCCGTTGCCCGAGGGGACCCGTTACCGGCCAGCATCCGATCACGAGGAGATGCCGGATGTCCCGGAAGTGACCGCGCCCGAGAGTGCCCAGGCACCAGTCCGCCCAGCCAAAAAGGCCCAGAAGGCAAGGCAAGCCGCTCCAGGGTCACGGGCCTCGGCTGAGGTTCCGCGGGGAGGCAGCTGCAAGGCAGAAAAGCCGGCCGCGACACAGCGGGGCTCCCCTTTGAGAGTGCCGATTGTAGTTGGCACCGGGGAGCGTCGGCTGGGCCAGACCCCCACTGCAGTAGACCCCGGGCGTGCGAAGGCCCCGTACTAGGAGCGGCAGCCTAGCCAACTGAGCCAGGAGATAGTGGCCAGAGAGAAGAGGAGAGGAGGTACTTGCCCGTACCATCGAGGGGAAGGAGCACCTAAGGAGCGCTGGATATTGGGTGCGGAGCCCTTCCTACCAGGGCCAGGTCAGGAGGTTCAACAAGGACAAAGGCTGGGGATTTTTGTACGACCCTGAATTAGACGGAGAAGTTTTCTTTTCCCGGCGGGATGTGAATGCCCATCTCCCGTTCGGGCACCCAGACCACGACCTCCTTCCCGGAGATTTGGTGCACTACACCCGGCACCGAGGGGAGAGGGGCTGGTTTGCCCTGGATGTCCAGAGTGGCAGACAGCCCCCTCCTCCACCGTACAGCCCCGAAGTGGAGGTGGAAGAAGAGTTCCCCGCTGCAGAATAAAGATGATTACGTTACAAAAAGGACCCGTCCCCGTTGGGACTTGTGTTTAACCCCCGTTTAACCCTGTTGCGTGAGTGACTGCTCATGGACAAGGCCGTGGACTTGCCGGCCACCCAAAAACTTTTGGCATTGTAAATATTGCCCTATCTGCCCCCTTTAACATGCCTTCCCGTTCCGTTAGCCTCCGGGGAGGCAGATTGGAGGTAGGACCCGCAGCAGAGCAGGCTGGGGTCCGGTCACCACCGGGATCGGTGACCATCCTCCGGGGAGCCCTTGAGCAACTGCCGGGTGCGCCGCACCATACCGAGCGACGTGGCCCCCGGTCCGGAGGCGCTCGTGCCGACAACCCGAGCCCGAACCTCGAGCGGCTTGGCCCGAGCCGCGGAGAGCGGCTGGGCCCCTCTGAGGGCGGTACATACTCATTCCGGGTAAGGAAGATATTAATTGCTGGTGTTTCTCACATTCACAAACCACACACCGGTGCATTCCCACTGGGATTGGCCTAGGGTAGACAGGTTGGTGGCCATCACAAGGCATGGGACTTTCCCGGTGACTAGGACAATCACCTGGGGGGGCGGGCATCACTTGGGTTGAAAAGGAAGAAGCATCTTCACACTTAGTCAATTAACTCTGGGCACAGGGTGGGGTCAGGAGCACATTTGGGACCTCGGTCCAGGCATCACCTTACACTTCTGGGAGCACTACAAGACCCATTACTTGCAGCAGGCAGCTCAGCCCGGGCTCTCTACAGCTACCGGGGATTCCAGGGTCTGCGGAGAGTGCAGGAAATACCCGCAGCCCATTCCACATTCCATCCACGGAATTAGAGGGACCCTGACCAGAAAGGAAACACAGTGGGAACACCGGTGGTGACCTCCGAATTATCCGGGATCGGCTGGGGCCCATCATGGCAGAGAGCGGCACTCTAAGGGTGACAACTGGACAGTGAGTAAAAACCTTGAACTGCAACCACTGAGTCAGCCCTTCATTGCTGGCGCCCCGTGCTCCGGCGCCAACAGCCACCACTACCACCTCCATCATCCTTCCTGGGGCCCAACTTCACCTGCGGGAAGCTGAACTATCCTAGCTGCGATGCCATCTGCCCCAGAGGACAGCGACTGGTAACCTCTGGCCGCATACCGCAGGTGGCGTCACGAGACAACTACTACTCCCAACATCCTCAACCCCTTTATCCTCATCCCACCATCTATCCTTCATTCATCCCTTTTGGTGTATACCTTGGGGCCGCAAAGCCGGACAGGGCCACCCGTGGCATCCCAGACCCGACATCATGGGCCCAGCGACGAGTATTTAACCCTTGCCCCGTGAGTGCTACACATACTGTAAGGCTGGGGCCACACGGGGCACTACTGCGATGCTCGCATGAGACTCGGCTTGCGTTGGCAGCACAGCAGGAGCAGAGTGTCATACGAGTGTGCCTGCATCTGAGGTCCGATCATGTGAGCAGACCTCAGCTGCGAGGGGCGGGCTGGCACGGAGGAGGGGCGGGAGGGATTTCTCTCCCTCTCTCCTCTGTAGCCGGCTATTGCCATTCTCGCACTGCACTGGCAGTACACCAGTGTACTGCGAGTGCAGTGCGATTTTTCTCTCGCCCCATTCACTTGAATGGCTGCGAGAGAAAGAGTCTCAGTTTACAATCACAGCATCCTGCGATTGTTTTCTCGGTCCGATTAGGGCTGAGAAAATAATCGCTCATGTGTGCTGACACACAGGCTAGAATTGGTCTGAGGGGAATGCGATGTTTTATCGCACTCCACTCGCACCGATTTTCTCACCGTGTGGCTTAGGCCTAAGGCTGGGGCCACACAGGGACTACTGCGATCCACTTGCATGACACTCGGCTCGTGCTGGCAGTACAGCAGAGCCGAGAGTGTCATGCGTGTGTCCTTGCAACTGAGGTCCGTTCGTGCGAGCAGACCTCAGCTGCGGGGGGCGGGCCGGCACTCAGGAGGGGAGGGAGGGATTTCTCTGCCTCTCTCCTGCGTAGCCGGCTATTGCCATTCTCGCACTGCACTAGCGGTACACCGGTGTACTGCGAGTGCAGTGCGATTTTTCTCTCGCCCCATTCACTTGAATGGGTGCGAGAGAAAGAGTCTCGGATTACAATCGCAGCATGCTGCAATTGTTTTCTCAGTCCGATTAGGGCTGAGAAAATAATCGCTCATGTGCGCTGACACACAGGCTAGAATTGGTCCGAGGGGAATGCGATGTTTTATCGCACTCCACTCGCACTGTTTTTCTCGCCGTGTGGCTTAGGCCTAATACATATAATGATGAGGGAGTGTGTGCAGCACTGCTCCGTACTTGATCGAGCATCAGGGTGCTTGGGTATACTCTGCACAGCTGGGTATCATGGGTGCCTAGATGTGAAACAGTCAACACAAAGCACTGGTTTGGGGGTCAAAACAAGGTGTCTTATGGAAAAAAAAAATTGCCCTCTCTCCCTCGGAAATGCTCTGTATATGGCTGGCTGTATTATGGAAGAGAGCTGAACTGCCCAATAATTGACTTCCATTATACTCGTTACTAGAGCCCGTCCGTTACTTGAGTCTAACTGGTCAGATGCTAGAGCACGCAAGCATCGTACTGTTCGCTCATCATTAACTATATAGTAAATATTTTGTTTCAGTTTGCTTTTTCTTTTTTTGCCATGATAACTGTAAAATTACACACCTTATTGCTTTGCAGCAAAAATGGCCATGTTCACACAATGCTACATGCTTTGCCGCGATGTATTATAATGGTTTTTCTTTTGGTTATCGCTTTTTGCTGTGATTTTCTGAATTCATGGCAACCTTTGAAAAACTGCAGGGGAAAAAAAACAAAACGCTCACCCCCCATCAACATTTTCCAAACACCATAACTTATAACTTTTCATCCAAAGACATATGAGCGCTTACTTTGTGCTTAGTTTTATATGACACTGTCCTTTTTACCATTTAATGCACTAGTAAAATGGGGAGAAAAAAATACCAAGTGCTGCAAAAAAATAAAAATTGCACAAAAACCTCAAATTCCATAATTGTTTTTGTTTTTTACAGTAATCATGACCTGGAGGAAGGATTTCCAGGTTAGTACAACTACAGCGATGCCAAACATTTTTTAGTTGATGAAATACAATGGAGCGATCTGTAATTCGTGCCCTGAACTGACGTTTATTGATTGCAGAATTATGTACGTACTTTTACGGTGTTGGGATGACCAAAAAATTCCATTTCTGATATTTTAATTTCTTATTATTCATTACATCATTCACAGATCGGGTAAATTAATTTTAAATCTTAGATCAGACTGTTACAGAAAGAAGATAATGAATATGCTTAGTTTTTTTCTTTATTTTTAATAGATTAAAGGGGGGCTCATTCAAGATTTTAGGGGTTTTGAAATTTAAAAGACTTATTTTTACTTTGTATATCTATAGCGGTCTAAGCAAAGAATTTAAAATCGTTCAGCTGAATGTCCGACATTAGTGTAACGTGCATGGGGACTTGAAACTGCAATTGTCCAATTACTTATACTATATATGGCAATATCCATCAAATGGAAAGGAGCATTTATGAAAAAAACAGCAGCAAGCATAACTTACCAGCAAAGTTCAACCACAAACACACACAACTATAAATATATTATTGTATCAGAACGCTCCCATAGAAGTGGATGGAGCAGGGTCACAACAGCACTGCTGCTATAAAAATAGAAGGAGCAACATCACACAACTGCTCCAACAGAAATGAATGGAGCATGATTATACATAAACCCACTGCCACTATAGAAATAGATCGCACGTTGTTCACACAGTACACTACTGCTCCTATAGAACTATATGGAGCATGTTCACATACAGTGGAACCTCACTTAACGAGTAACCCAGTTAACGGGAATTTCACTTAACAAGCAAAGCTTTCTGTAAATTTGTAACTCTATTTACGAGAAAGCTTTGCTGTATGAGCAAACACTCACCGCACACAGTTCCGGTTCCATACATCCAACGTGCTTTGACCTTCTGTTGCAGTCCGCAGAAACAAACACAAGCACGCACAAAACACACACAAACAAACACGCACAAACAGTATTATGCTCACCTTACCTTCTGTTCCATCGCTGGCCTGCTGGGTCTTGTAGTTCACCGGTGCAACGCGACGAGGGAGGAATCCTCGCGGCAAACTAAAAGACCCAGGAGGCCGGCGATGGAACGGAAGGTAAGGTGAGCATAATGTGTACCTTCTATTCCATTGCAAGCCTCATGGGTTCTGTAGTTCACCGCTCCAGGCTGTGTATCGGTAGCCATCGGTGACGAGGCAGGAACTTCCGCTGTCAGACGCTACTCAAAGGCAGCGCACTGACCAATCAAAGGCTCCTGCCTTTGACGTCAGCGCTCTTTGTGCGGAAGTTCCTCCCTCGTCGTCATGGTTACCCGATACACAGCCCGTGTTAGCGAACAGCAAGTGCCAGCAGGCCGGCGATGGAACGGAAGGTGAGGTGAGCATAATATGTGCGTGTGAGTTTGTGCGTGTGTGGAATGTAACTTGTAACCAATGACATAGAGAAGATGCCATTTAAAATTTTCTCTGTAAAGTCCAACTTAACATTTGAGGAGAAAGAGGCGTTAAAAGATCTAGGCCAGCTACGGGGGGTTTTATTCAAACCCGCCGATAAAGGCGGAAACCTTGTAGTCTGGCCTTCTGATCTATATGAAAATCAGGCGTATAAATTACTGGGTGATACTAATTGTTATAAACCTCTTTCTAACAATCCTACAGCCCAATATCAAAATAAATTGGTTGAGATTTTGGAGAGGGCCTTTTGTGATGGTCTAATATCTAAAACGTTTCTGGAATCAGTCAAGAAATTACAGCCACGCTTACCCACGATGTACCCGATTCCCAAGATCCACAAGGACCCTATGGACCCACCAGGCAGGCCAATCATATCAGGCAATGGGAGCCTCTGTGAACTCGTCTCCGTCACCATTGATCATTTCCTCAAACCCATTGTGGCGACTTTGCCCTCATATATCAAAGATACCACCTCGGCCCTTCGGAGGATTGGCAATATACATGTGGATGAGGGAGTGGTCATGGTGACGGCTGACGTAGAATCGTTGTACACCTCGATTCGCCACAAAGATGGCCTTAAGGCGGTGGAATGGTTCCTTCGGTCAAGTGATCTGGACGCATCCACTGCTGAACTTCTTTTGACACTGCTGGATTTTGTTTTACGTCATAATTTTTTTGTTTTTAATAAAAAGGTTTTTTTACAGCAACAAGGTACAGCGATGGGGGCTTCATGTGCCCCCTCATATGCCAATTTATTTTTAGGGTTCTGGGAAAGACATCTATTTTTGGGTGATAATTTACCAGCAGTGTCGATGGTTCAGGAGTGGATGCGTTACATTGATGACGTGTGGTTTTTGTGGATGGGTACGAGTCAGGAGTTGGAAAGATTCATGACGGATCTTAATACCAACGAGCAAAACATCAAATTAACGTACAAAAGTGGTACCCGGCTGGAATTTCTTGACATTATGATTAGTATTGGAGACGATGGGGAAATTGCGACAGACATGTACCGCAAGCCAACGGCTACAAATTCCCTACTACATGCCTCTTCGTCTCATTTAGCTTCAACTATACGGGGCATACCAGGAGGTCAATTTCTGAGGGCCCGTAGGCTGTGCTCCACTATGGAGAATTTCAAGAAGCAGGCGGGGGATATAGCACGGAGGTTTGCGGAGCGTGGCTACAGTCGCAGAAACATCAAAAGTGGGTATGGTAAAGCCCTCAAAAGCAACAGAGAGGATCTCTCATATGGTACCTATGTTAAACAAAACAAAGTCAATGAGGGAATAACACGCATCATTACCACATATAACTCGAGATGGAATGAGTTAAGATCCATCATTGATAAACATTGGAGGGTGTTAATGACGGACCCTATATTAAAAAAAGAACTACCACAGGTACCAGAGATGGTGGCAAGAAGGTTGCGAAATTTACGCGACATCCTCGTTCACAGCCACTACGAGACAGAGGTTAAAAAACCTGTGATCAATGACCATCTTAATGGTTTTTATCCATGTGGCCTATGCAAGGCATGTGGAAATTGCATTAAGACCAAGGTGTTTAAAAACTTCGACGGCTCTAGGACATACAATATAAGATTGATTCTAAATTGTTCTTCTAGTGGAACCATATACCAGGCGGAATGTCCATGTGCAAAAATCTACATTGGCTTGACCACACGAGAATTTAAGGTCCGAGCCTTAGAACATCTTAAGGACATCCGTAATGCACAAACAGCTAAAGATATTTCCACTTTAAAAACAATACCACGCCACTTTTATCTGGCACATGGATGTAATCCTAGAGGGTTGAAGTTTCGGGTCATTGACCAGGTGAATTTGGGCCCAAGAGGAGGCGATTTAGGCCTTGCTCTGGCGAGGCTGGAATGCAAATGGATATACCGTCTTGGTTCCATGGCACCTCAAGGGCTCAATGAGAATAGTGGTTTTGGCTCTTTTTTATGATTAATTGAGTCATGTAGTCATGAGAGAATATGCTTTTTTTGTATTAAATGATTGATCTATGTCTGGTTTATGTCCCCTCCAATGTTACGTCAAGTCAACTGGTGATAAGTAGTTGAAATCTTCCATCTTTCAGTAATATAGAATAAATAAAATATCTAAAAAGTATCTAGAGGACCTTAGGGTAGCCTAGTATAACATCAGTATTAGGTTGTTATATTCCTGTTGTCAGTGGTTGTTTTTATGGGAGGGATGTGTTTTTAAAGTTTTGTTTTGGTTTTACTAATTTCATTTTTGTTTAATTTACCTCAGCCATAGGACCGTCGACATTGTTCGTATGCTATATGTGCTTCCGCACATTGACAGACGTGATGATGAAAATAACCATCTATAAGATTTGATACAAGATCCTAAACACTTGAATAAGCGAATAATGAAATTGGAGCATAAAGAAAGAAAATACAGGAACGAACATGAAATAAGTGTTTTATGGACGAACATGCTGTATGAATCTAAAAGGCAAGGACGTGTTAGTCCATTAATTTATATATATACAGATTTTTGTGAAAGATAGATATATGGTAATTTATTGTTCCTAATATTATATTACTTGTTTCCCTATAATGCCTCAAGCTACTGGATTTATGTATATTTCAAGTGTTTATGTACTATTTATGTACTATTCGCGTGCTGTCTATCAATATGTGAGATAGATTTCTAATACCACGAATATATTATATGGTTTATGTATGGTAGATATTATATGTTTATGGTTGACTGCCTCACAAAAATCAACAGTATAATACACTCATTTAATATATAATGATTTCCACCGGTTGTGCGCATGTTTTGTTGTCCGCTCCTCGGACTTCCTGGTCTGCGTGCATCACATGACCCAGAGCATATGATGCTTGCGGGTCAGCGCGCGCAGCCCGGAAGTCCCTTTACAAGAGGGAGGTGGCAGCACCAACATGCGCCGACGTCATACCGGAAGTGAGGTTTTCTCACGTAATGATAGACGCATGCAAGCGGTTTTCTATTGGCTGATGAATAGTATTTAAACACTGATGTTCCCTCACCTCGACACGTCCCCTTTTGATAAAGCGAGTGGCGAAACGTACGTCAGGGGTGGTGGGACGCATGGCCAGGAAACTCATTCAATAATGTAAGTAAATCTGTCCTTGTGAGATATGTTAATCACTGTATTGTTGTACCTCTAAGTGACTGTGCCTTTTATAGTTGGACGGGCCTTATGCTAACCTATGACTCACTTGTGTGTCAGGTGGAGACAAAGGACGCTCTAATATACATAATCTGGGACTATGGTAACTACTATACACTTATCTATATCCATCAGTGGAGCTGGGAAACAAAATGAGAAACAGTTGTAATTGATCCTTTAACCCCATAGCGACGGCCTAACGTCTCAAGACGTCGGAAAAACAGGGTACTTATTCTGTTCCGACGTCTTGAGACGTCAGGCCGGAAAAAGCTTGTAGCGCCCCCCAGTGACGGAAAATCTCGGGGGTTTCAGCTACCGGGGGTAGCTGAGACCCCCAAGATTATGAATCGGGGTGTTTTTTTTGGACCCCGATAATGTGATCTCCGGTATACACCGTATACCGCCGGTCACATTAAAAAAAAAAAATGGCAAATACTACTAATTTCTTTCTTATCTGACATGATCAAACATGTCAGATGATAAAGAAATATAAGCCCCTAGTGCCCCCAAAGCCCCCGGTACCGGAGAAAATCAACCCCCACCCCTCCACCTCCCCGGACATCCAAAATGGCGCCGACACCCGGCGAAAACTCCCGCCGCCGCCGGCTCTGCATTCATTTCCCTCCGATCTGAAATGATCAAACATTTCAGATCGGAGGGAAATGTCCTCCCCCTGATCCCTCCGCCGGTACACCGGAGCTGTCTGGTCCCCCGGAGCCCCCTCCGGTTCTCCAGACCTTGCAAGATGGCGCCGACGTGCGCTGAAAACTGCTGCTGCCGCCGCCGCATTCATTTCTCTCCGATCTGAAATAATCAAACATTTCAGATCGGAGGGAAATGTCCTCCCCCTGACCCCTCCACCGGTACACCGGAGCTGTCTGGTCCCCCGGAGCCCCCTCCGGTTCTCCAGATCCCTCCCTCCGGTACACCGAGGTCCGATCCGCTATATCCCGGTATCTCCCACCCGATCTGGGATCCCCCGTTCCCCCACCGCCCCCGCACAGTACCTCAATAAAGAATCGTTGGGCCCCCCGGTCCCCCCTTCCTCCCTTCTCCGGGAAAATGGCGGGCGCATGCGCAGTGTGCTTGGCATAATCTGCCTCCTGCACCTGGCAACAAAAAAAAAAATTCTGATTGGCTGTTTAGATTTGAATACTGTGATAGATCCTATCACAGTAGTCAAAATGCCAATATTTGATAAATATGGCAGCATTTAGGTCTGCCTTTCTCCTCTCTCCCTTGTAGTTGATCTGGGAGAAAAGAGAGAGAGACTACGTGCTGCCATATAGAGAGAAAAAGTTATCAATTCACAAAGATCATAATCTATTCCCAATTTTTCTGATCACCCCCCTGTGATCATCCCCTCCTCCATCATTCCGTCATCCTTCGCTGCGTCAGTCCCCTAAATATTTTTTTTTATAATCTTTATAAAAAAATTTAGGGTTTATATATATATAAAAAAAAAAAAATACTAGTGTTAGGTTTAGGTTTATTTTTTTGTTAGCCAGGGATAAAAACAAAAACCATGGCCCGCAGGATGTTTACGGCAGAGCAAGCTTACTCCCTGCTTGCCTCCGGCAGTTCTGGGTCAGAGACCGAATCGGCCTCAGAAAGAGATTTTTCGGATAGCGGCGACGATTCGGCTTCCTCCACGGGGTCCCACACCCCGCCAGTCGCCACTGCTGAAGCGTCAGGGGCAGGACCTAGTTCTGCAGTCCCCCATGCTCTCTGGTACCCCGACCCGTCCTTTACCCCACAAATTCCCCCTTTCATAGGAGACCCTGGCATAAAAATAAATGTCACCAATTTTGCCCCACTGGATTTTTTCCAAATTTTTGTTAACCAACAAGTACTTGAGCTTATCACCCACCACACCAACTTGTACGCCCGCCAATATATTGCCCAAAAGCCAACATCTGTCCATTCCCGTTCCTGGATCCCCACAAGCGTCCCGGAAATCAAAAAATTTTTAGGCATTACCCTCAACATGGGAATAGTGAAAAAACCCAGTTTACGCTCCTACTGGGCAACCAAATCTGTCCACGCCACCCCTGTATTTGCAGCCGTAATGCCCAGAACCCGATATGAGACCCTATTGAGATTCCTCCATTTTAGTGATAATTCCCAAGTCCCCCCAAGAACTGACCCCAATTATGACCGCCTTAATAAATTGAAACCCCTAATATCCCTCCTGAAAGAGTCCTTCCTAACTTCCTACAGCCCAGAGGAGAATGTTTCGGTTGACGAGTCCCTAATGAGCTACAAGGGCAGTCTCTCATTCCGTCAGTTTATTCCCTCCAAAAGAGCCAAGTATGGCATAAAATTATATAAAGTGTGCGAAAGCACCAGCGGGTACACGTGTAACTTTATCATTTATGAGGGTAGGGACCGCCAAATAAGCCCACCCAACTGTCCCCAGACAATTAGCATCCCAGGAAAAAATTGTCTGGGAGCTAATGACGCCATTTCTTGGTAAAGGTTACCACGTGTACACCGACAACTACTACACTAGTATCCCCCTATACCAATCCCTCCATGCTGCAAATACAGGGGCCTGTGGGACAATAAGGAAAAACCGTGTTGGTTTGCCGGCACAGTTAGTGTCCAGACGTGTAGAGAAGGGGGCGTCATTCGCACTGGCAAGTGACAAACTGCTTGCCGTAAAGTGGAATGACCGCAAGGACGTCTACATGCTCACCACCCTGCATGAGGACACCACTGTGTCGGTCAGAGAGAGGGGAGCCACCAGGGACAAACAGAAACCCTTCTGTGTGACCCAATACAACAGGTTTATGGGTGGCGTGGACCTGTCTGACCAGGTGCTCCAACCATACCTGGTAAAGCGGAAAACGAGGGCCTGGTACAAAAAGGTAGCAATCTACCTGATACAGATTGCTACCTACAACAGTTTTGTACTGTATAAAAAAATCACAAGGGGCCCTCACATTTCTGCAATACCAGGAAAAAATTATTGAGTCCCTCATGTTTGACTCAGCGGCACCAGAGGCAGCCTTTGAGTCAGAGAATGCCCGGAGACTAACGGAACGGCATTTTATGCGTCTCATGCCTCCTACTCCCACCCAAAACCGTCCTAAAAAAAGGTGCCGGGTCTGCAGCAAACAGGGCAATAGGAGCGAATCTAGATATTACTGTCCCATGTGCCCTTCCCAGCCAGGACTTTGTGTTACCCCCTGCTTCGAGATCTACCACACATCCCACAATTATTAGACATCATACACTATTCCCAAATTGTGTGGTAGGGTTTTTCTTTCACGTTTATATTTCCTGTGTAGTGAGCCCCTGTGTTACTTGTCAAATAAAATTTACTATTTTCATCAGTAAAACACATTTTACCCCATTTCACAAATAATTCCAGGACTTGATCACTCACATACCGAAGTGTTATGCAGACAAATTCTCGTCATATGCCCACGTCTGCGTACTCCAGAATGTGGACCCCGCAAATGTTCTTGAAACATCTGATCATCTGACAAATAATTCCAAGATTTGATCACTCACAAAGTTTTAGCACCAGTCATCTTAGTCTGACTGCTATTACAACTATGTCTTGGTGATACGGGCATGATCATTTTATTGGAGGATCTGAAGCTGTTCTGTAATTTTACACCATGGGCTTTACTGCATGGTTCTTGCCGAACCTCCTGCACTGGACAATACTTTTATAACCCTGTGGGGGACTGGTTGTTTTGTGCATATAGCGGTTCCGACCTTGGCAGGTAGGAGCCTGTTATGATGTACCATGTCGGCTGGCACAATTGTCCCTCATATAGGGATTGATGGTGCTAAACAGACATTGTACGACCAGTCTCTGAAAAATTAACGTGTCCTTCTAGCCCTCCTGGTGTTCCTTCATCTCTGGAACAAGCACAAGTCTGCCATATAATTGGCGGTATTTTCCTCCACATTTTGCCCTTCACTCCAAGATAAAATTTACAAAAAATCCATTTATGTGGGTTTTCAGTTGTTCTGATAACACATAGGCTCTGCAAATCAAATAATCCAAAATTTGAAAAGTGCACCTTCCCTTCCAAGTCCTGCCGTTTGCCCAAACAGACGTTTTTGACTACATGTTGGGTATCGCTGGACTCGTAAGAAAGTGGGTAACAAAATGAGGGGTCCACGTTTTGGTGTTACATCTTGTAAAAGTGGAAAATTTGGTGCTAAAGCATCACTTTTGTGAAAAAGAAGAACATTTTCAATATGACAACCTATTGTTATAAAATTCTGTGAAGTACCTGTGGGTTCAAAATGCACACTATACCCCTAGATAACATCCTTGAGGGGTATAGATTCCAGAATGGGGTCAGTTGTGGGGGAGCTCTACTGTTTAGCCACTTTAGGGGGTCTCCAAACACAACATGGCGTGCGCTAATGATTCCTGCCAATTTTGCAGTCAAATGGCGCTCCTTTCATTCCGCACCCTGCCGTGTACCCAGACAGTTGATTTCCGCCACATATGATGTATCGGCGAACTCAGGAGAAATTGCACAATACATTTTATGGTGGTTTTTTTCCTTTTACCCTTGTGAAAAAAAAAGCTACATGGTTGAAGTAACAATTTTGTGTTAAAATTTAATTTTTTTATTTTCATGGCTCAACGCTATAAAATTCTGTGAAGCCCCTGGGGGTTCAGGGTACTCACCAAACATCTAAATAAATTCCTTGAGGGGTCTAGTTTCCAAAATGGGGTCAGTTGTGGGGGGTTTCTGCTGTTTAGGTACCTTAGGGGCCCTACAAATGCAACATGGTGCCCACAATCTATTTCAGCCAAATTTGCTTTCCAAACTTCAAATATTGCTCCTTGTGTTCCCAGCCCTCCCATTTGCCCAAACAGAGGTTTCTGACCACATATGGGGTATCACCGCGCTCATAAGTGGGTAATAAACGCTGGGGTCCAATTTTTGGAATTACCTCTTGAAAAAGTAAGAAAATTAATGCTAAAGCAACATTTGAGAAAAAAATGAAAATTTTCAATATGACAACGTAACGTTATCAAAATCTGTGAAGTACCTGTGGGTCCAAAATGCTCACTATACCCCTAGATAGAAGCCTTGAGGGGTCTAGTTTCCAGAATGGCATCACTTGTGAGGGGTTTCTGCTGTTTAGGTACCTTAGCGGACATGTAAATGCAACATGGTGCCCACAATCTATTTCAGCCAAATTTGCTTTCCAAACTTCAAATAGTGCTCCTTGTGTTCCCAGCCCTCCCATTTGTCCAAACAGAGGTTTCTGACCACTTATGGGGTATCACCGCGCTCATAAGAAAGTGGGTAACAAGTTTTGGGGTCCATTTTGTTGTGTTATTTCTTCTAAAATCGATTACATTTGGGGTAAAGCAACATTTTTAGGTAAAATTTTATTTTTTGCTTTTTTCATTCCACATTGCTTTAGTTCCTGTGAAGCACCTAAAGGGTTAATAAACTTCTTGAATGTGGTTTTGAGTACTTTGAGGGGTGCAGTTTTTAGAATGGTGTCACTTTTGGGTATTTTCTGTCATCTAGGCCTCTCAAAATCACTTCAAATGTGATGTGGTCCCTAAAAAAATGGTTTTGTAAATTTTGATGTAAAAATGAGAAATTGCTGATAAACTTTGAACCCTTCTAACTTCCTAACAAAAAATATTTTTTTTTCCAAAATTGTGCTGATGTAAAGTAGACAAGTGGGAAATGTTATTTATTAACTATTTTGTGTCACAGAACTCTCTGGTTTAACGGAAAAAAAATTCAAAAGTTGAAAATTTCAAAATTTTCAAAAATTTTGCCAAAATTCATATTTTTTCACAAATAAACGCAAAAAATTTTGTCCTAAATTTGGTACTAACATGAAGTCCAATATGTGACGAAAAAACAATCTCAGAATCACCGGGATCCGTTGAAGCGTTCTAGAGTTATAACCTCATGAAGTGACACTGGTCAGAATTGCAAAATTTGGTCTGGTCATTAAGGTGAAAATTAGCTCCGTCACTAAGGGGTTAAGATATCAATATATATGTCATCAATTTATCCCAGCAAACATCACGATTTAGGGATTGGATGTTGGAGCGGTGGCTGGGATTTACCATTGAATATATATGTTAAAAATTTGCGACCATTATATGCGCTGTATGATATGATAGGTTGGTGATCCATGCCACGCCTCGGTATCTTTAGTCCCTTCACGTGATGTCGATAGGAGATTTATTGATATGTGATATGTAGTATTCTGTCCTATAGATATGAAATATAGTCACCTTGTACGATGTTGAACAGTAGATGGGACATTATATTTTGATAAATCTGGAATCATGTGCCCCCCTGGTGGCTCTCTTGTTTATATATTTACTAAATGAATTTACTAAAAATAAGAAATAAAATATTAAAGATTTGCTAATATTGGTGTTGACTCACTTCTTCTTGGTCGGTTATTTCTGATGCCAAGTGGTGGTTGTTAAGAGTGTGAGCAGCAGCCTGTGTGGAGAGACTAGTAGGAGGCAGAGTGTGAGGAGCAGAAGCCTGTGTGGAGAGACTGGCAGGAGGCAGAGTGTGAGCAGCAGCCTGTGTGGAGAGGCTGGCAGGAGGCAGAGTGTGAGGAGCAGCAGCCTGTGTGGAGAGACCGGCAGGAGGCAGAGTGTGAGCAGCAGCCTGTGTGGAGAGGCTGCTCCAGTGCACAGAGGTATTGAGGCCTCTCTGAAGGAAGACATCTCCAATGTGAGACCACTGAGGAAAGTGGATCCAAACCTGTGCGGGTGAACCGCTGTATTCACGGACTTAAAAACAGTGAGTGTGATGGCCAGTAAGCCGAGTGTCCCTTTCACAAGAAAGGCTTTGTTATGTACCCGGAGTGCGGTTTATGTCTTGTTTAATAAACTGCTGGACTTTTATTGAACAGTGTTCTCCTATGTTACCTCTAAACCACAACTAAGTGAGTGACCCCCATTAAGTGAGCAGGAGAACTCACAGCTCCCATAGAAATGGATGTCACAGGGTCACACAACACAGCTGCTACCACAGAACTGGACGGACAGGTGTCACATTACGCTACTTTTCCCTTAGAAATGTAGCATCTATAGAAAGGGCCGGAGCAGAGAAATGAGCAGAGACCCTGATGATAGGGGTTGGGCCATGAGGGAATGGAGGGGGGAGTCTTAAGAGATGGAGTGGAAGGTGATGGGGATATATATTGGGAAAAAAGCAGGAAGAGAAGCCATTTTGGGGTGCCTCAAAGACAGGAGTCCTGCCCACCCTCCCATTTTTTGGGAGTTCCTTTAAAAGGTTATATATTTATAAGAAAGAAAAAAAAAAAGGTTTAAGGTCATTGGTCAATTGCTAGGATTGTTTTTGGGTGTATTTCATGACACAGTGGTCGTGGCGGTGGGGTCCTTGGAGTTAGTAAAGTTGGTGCTGGGGGCGGAGTTATATGGCTAATTCCCTCCTGGATGGAATTGAGGTATTGGTGATTTGGCACCGGTGAGGCTCTGGACGGGGGTGTGCCCTGGGAGCTGGTAGTTACACATTCGGGGCCATTTATTGTGGCATGGTGTCCTTGAGCTTGGGGTTCACGGCTGAGGGTAAAATAGAGATACCTTGTAATGTGGTTGGGTGTGCCAGATTTGGTAGCTTCAAAGATCTCCCCCAAGTTTTTGGTTATTTATATTATTTATGTTAATAAAATGGCTGCTGTGGCCAAATTTATCCAAAGAAGGTGTAGTGGTTATTTATATAGATAAGTGGGGGAGGGGGGGAATTCATGTAAAAGGAAAAAGGAATGAAGGAAATTGTCTCCTTTTTTCCTAAGCACAAGTTCACCAGGCATGGATCCCTCCACGATGTGTTAATCCTTCTGATGTAAGCCACTTGCCACCAGCCGTGCCGAGTGTGCTCGAAAGTCACCCAAGTAAGTCTGTCAACATGTGTTTCTTCCTGCTCCAGCTGTTAGACAGCCAGCTGATTCAGTCGGGTTTAAATACTGTAAACCGTAAATAACATTGGTAACCATAAGAAAAATTGTTCAGCTCTAGATTAAGAGATCAATGGAATTTCTTAGTTTTTCTGATTTTTCTCTTTATAGGTATACTAGCTGTACTACCCGGCTTCGCCCGGGTTAATAGCTGCTGTTAACAAAATAGAATGTATTAACAAAAATGTATTCTGCACACAAAAAAACACAAAACAAATAGATATAAATGTAATTATGTCTGTCTCCCCCTCTGTATATATCTCGCTGTGTCTCTCTCTCTGTCTCTTTCTCCGTCTGTCTCAATCTTTCAGTCTGCCTCTTTCCCTGACTGTGTCTGCCTCTTTCCCTGACTGTGTCTGCCTCTTTCCCTGACTGTGTCTGCCTCTTTCCCTGACTGTGTCTGCCTCTTTCCCTGACTGTGTCTGCCTCTTTCCCTGACTGTGTCTGCCTCTTTCCCTGACTGTGTCTGCCTCTTTCCCTGACTGTGTCTGCCTCTTTCCCTGACTGTGTCTGCCTCTTTCCCTGACTGTGTCTGCCTCTTTCCCTGGCAGCATTGTGACACGCCAACATTCCATATAAGGGCGTGGCTGCGCATTCTTCTGAAGTTCTGGCTGCACTGTGGCTCCCAGCTCCATTCGCTTTAATGGAGGCAGGTTTTTTGGTGACTAACTAAAGCGCGGGGTTAAAATTTCCCCTCAAAACATAGCCTATGACGCTCTCGGGGTCCAGATGTGTGAGTGTGCAAAATTTTGTGGCTGTAGCTGCGACAGTGCAGATGCCAATCCCGGACACACACACACACACACACAGCTTTATATATTAGATATATAACTTTCAAAATAGAAATGTTAAGGTGTGTATAATATAAAAATGTATTTATTTTTTTTTAAATCTATATATCTATATTTATATAGAACAATACCGTATATCTATCAATATTCATCTATCTCTATCTATCTCTAGCAATCTATCAAACTTTCAATTTTTGTTTTTATTTCTTTTAAATTAAAATTCAACCTATCTACCGATCTATATTTCTGTCCATAATCTTGCTTACTTCCTATCTATATCTAATATATAAAGCTGAACGTGTGTATGTGTATGTATGTATGTCCGGGATTGGCATCTGCACCGTCGCAGCTACAGCCACAAAATTTTGCACACTCACACGTCTGTACCCAGAGAGCGTCATAGGCTATGTTTTGAGGGGAAATGTTAACCCCGCGCTTTAGTTATTCACCAAAAAACCTGCCTCCATTAAAGCGAATGGAGCTGGGAGCCATGGGGCAGCCAGAACTTCAGAAGAATGCGCAGCTACGCCCTTATATGGAATGTTGGCGTGTCACAATGCAGCCAGGGAAAGACACAGACACAGACAGGGAAAGAGGCAGACACAGACCGGGTAAGAGACAGACAGACACAAAGAGACAGACTGACAGGGAAAGAGACAGACAAAAAGACAGACACAGGGAAAAAGAGACAGACAGGGAAAGAGAGGGAAAGAGACAGACAGGGAAAGTGACAGATAGACAGACAAGGAAAGAGATAGACAGACAGGTCAAGTGACAGACAGACAAAGAGATAGAGAGACAGAGATATATACAGAGGGGGAGACAGACAGAGAATGGGAGAGAAACAGAGAGACAGTTACTATCCCGGGCAGTACCGGGTGCTATATTGTGAGGCGAAATTTTAATCCCACTCGTTCCAATTTACCAATCAATTTTGCCCCTATCTACATAATGGGGAAAAAGTGAAACGAAAAGTGTTGGGGGCAAATTGACAGCTACCAGATGAGAACAAGGGGGACTTAAAGAATGAGAGCGATGGCGCCAAAGAGTATATACCGTACAGTTGCTAAGGTGGGGCCCCGACATGGGATACTCACCACATTCGGGGATATGAACACACACACAAAATGCGCCACCCACTTCCATGTGCTTGAACACACATACCCACCCTCAGCACACATCTCAACACACATACACCAACCTCGCCACATAATTGCCCTAAAACACACACAAGTCTGGTACAAGTAAAATATATCTTTGTACCGTGTTAGCCAGTAGAGATAAAAAAAAATTGTTTAAAAGAACTGAAGTCCTCAGTGGTTGATACCTTTTAATGGCTAACTGAGAAGATGGTAATAATTGCAAGCTTTCGAGACTACTCAGGTCTCTTCATCAGGCATGGTATAACACAAAATCTGAAGAGTCACATATTTATACACAACAGGACATAGAATGGGGCAGTAAAAAAAAACAAAAAAACAAAAAAAAAAAACCACAACAACAACAACAACAACAACAACCACCACCACCAAGTTATATAAAATTAGAAAAATATGTCGCTGTCCAGTTGTGCGCGTTTCTTCAGAAGTGTCTTTAGTTCCATAAAGATGCGGTACATTCTGGTATCCTCCATTTTGATACAAGTAAAATGGAAAAATATGTCGCTGTCCAGTTGTGCGCATTTTATATAACTTGGTTTTTTTTTTACTGCCCCATTCTATGTCCTGTTGTGTATAAATATGTGACTTCAGATTTTGTGTTATACCATGCCTGATGAAGAGACCTGAGTAGTCTCGAAAGCTTGCAATTATTACCATCTTTTCAGTTAGCCATTAAAAGATATCAACCACTGAGGACTTCAGTTCTTTTAAACAATTTTTTTTTACAAGTCTGGTATTATCCTTCAAAAATAAAAATCTGATAAATAAGCAGCCAAACTACAAGAACAACAAATGTACCACATAGGAAATACGGCAGCTGTCAGCCACATGACCTGTCTATATGTGTATGTGTGAGCTAATATATACTGTCAGGGGGGAGGGCTTTCTGTTGCCTGGAGATTTATCAGGCTGCCAATAGCAACCAATCACAGCTTAGCTTCTATTTTGCTACAGTTAATTAATCTGAGCTCTGATTGGTTAATATAGGCAACAATTTAATAATTACATTTCTATTTGTTCTGTGGTTTATGTGTGCAGAATAAATTTTTGTTAAATCATTCTATTTTGTTAACAGCAATTATTAACCCGGGTAGTACAGCTAGTAATATATATATATATATATATATATAGATGTTGTTGTCTGTAGTTACCAAGTGTTTGTGTAGGGCGCTGTACATGTTCTGGGTGCTGTCTGGGTGTGGCGGGGGGTGAGAGCGGTGTTTGTGTGTTGCGTTGTGTGTCGTTATTTGTGGAGCGCTGTGTCTGTATCGTTGTGTATGTGTGTTGCGCGGTTTGTGTTGGTGTGGGGTGTGTGTTTTGGGGGGAGGTATGTTTTGTGCAATGTGTGTGTTGTGCGTATATTTGTGTATGCCGCGGTGTTTGTGTTGGGTGTTGTGTGTGTGCGGCGGCGTCTGTGTGTGTGGGTGTCTGTGTAGGGCAGTGTTTGTGTTTCCCAGTGTGTGTGTGGTGTGTTGTGCAGTGCGTGTGTGGCAGTGTGTGTGTGTGTGTGTGTGTGTGTTTTGGGGGGAGGTGTGCACCCCCCATCGTGCTCCATCCCCCATGCTGCGCACCCCCCATCGTGCTCCATCCCCACTCCCCATTGTGGTCCATCCCCCATGCTGCGCATTCCCCATCGTGCTCCATCCCCCATGCTGTGCACTCTCCATCGTGCTCTATCCCCCAAGCTGCGCACTCCCAAACGTGCTCCATCCCCCATGCTGCGCACCCCCCATCGTGCTCCATCCCCCATGCTGCGCACCCCCCATCGTGCTCCATCCCCCATGTTGCGCACCCCCCATCGTGCTCCATCCCCCATGCTGTGCACTCCCCATCGTGCTCCATCCCCCAGGCTGCGCATTCCCCATTGTGCTCCATCCCCCATGCTGCGCACTCCCAAACGTGCTCTATCCCCCATGCTGTGCACCCCCCATCGTGCTCCACAGTCACACAGACAGTAAACACGCACACATCTGATCACATACACTCACACACACACCCCACTTCTCCCTGTGCCCACCGGTGTGCGGTCCCAGCAGGTGTGCTGCATGCCATGCTCCTCTGCCGACACTCACAGATCCGATCGCATACACTCACACACACATCAGAACACACTCACGCACATCCGATTGCATACACAGGATCGCCGCCGAGAAGCAAGCGATATCACGGGATGTTGTATGTGGATGCGATCTGATGTGTGTGTGAGGTGTGTGTGAGAGTGAGTGTGATCTGATATGTGTGTGTGTCCGCCGCTGCAGGACCTTGATGCGCTCACCTCGGGGCGAGAGGCCATTCCGTGTGGGGGGCGGAGCTGAGGTGAGCGGCCAATCCGTGCGGGGGGAGGAGCCGAGGCGAGCGGACAATCCGTGCGGGGGGCGGGGCCATGGCGAATCAGTGAAGCCGAGCGGCTAATCCGTGCGGGGGGCGGGGCCATGGCGAGGCCAGCGGCCAATCCGCTGTTTGTCACCGTAAGGACATGTCACGGTAAGGACACAATTTTGGAGCAAGACAGACAGACAGAGACAGAATAAGTCAATTATATATACAGTGCCTACAAGTAGTATTCAACCCCCTGCAGATTTAGCAGGTTTACACATTCGGAATTAACTTGGCATTGTGACATTTGGACTGTAGATCAGCCTGGAAGTGTGAAATGCACTGCAGCAAAAAAGAATGTTATTTCTTTATTTTTTTTTTTAAATTGAGAAAAGTTTATTCAGAGGGTCATTTATTATTCAACCCCTCAAACCACCAGAATTCTGTTTGGTTCCCCTAAAGTATTAAGAAGTATTTCAGGCACAAAGAACAATGAGCTTCACATGTTTGGATTAATTATCTCTTTTTCCAGCCTTTTCTGACTAATTAAGACCCTCCCCAAACTTGTGAACAGCACTCATACATGGTCAACATGGGAAAGACAAAGGAGCATTCCAAGGCCATCAGAGACAAGATCGTGGAGGGTCACAAGGCTGGCAAGGGGTACAAAACCCTTTCCAAGGAGTTGGGCCTACCTGTCTCCACTGTTGGGAGCATCATCCGGAAGTGGAAGGCTTATGGAACTACTGTTAGCCTTCCACGGCCTGGACAGCCTTTGAAAGTTTCCACCCGTGCCGAGGCCAGACTTGTCCGAAGAGTCAAGGCTAACCCAAGGTCAACAAGGAAGGAGCTCCGGGAAGATCTCATGGCAGTGGGGACATTGGTTTCAGTCAACACCATAAGTAACGTACTCCACCGCAATGGTCTCCGTTCCAGACGAGCCCATAAGGTACCTTTACTTTCAAAGCGTCATGTCAAGGCTCATCTACAGTTTGCTCATGATCACTTGGAGGACTCTGAGACAGACTGGCTCAAGGTTCTCTGGTCTGATGAGACCAAGATCGAGATCTTTGGTGCCAACCACACACGTGACGTTTGGAGACTGGATGGCACTGCATACGACCCCAAGAATACCATCCCTACAGTCAAGCATGGTGGGGGCAGCATCATGCTGTGGGGCTGTTTCTCAGCCAAGGGGCCTGGCCATCTGGTCCGCATCCATGGGAAGATGGATAGCACGGCCTACCTGGAGATTTTGGCCAAGAACCTCCGCTCCTCCATCAAGGATCTTAAGATGGGTCGTCATTTCATCTTCCAACAAGACAATGACCCAAAGCACACAGCCAAGAAAACCAAGGCCTGGTTCAAGAGGGAAAAAAATCAAGGTGTTGCAGTGGCCTAGTCAGTCTCCTGACCTTAACCCAATTGAAAACTTGTGGAAGGAGCTCAAGATTAAAGTCCACATGAGACACCCAAAGAACCTAGATAAATTGGAGAAGGTCTGCATGGAGGAGTGGTCCAAGATACCTCCAGAGACCGATGCCGGCCTGATCAGGTCTTATAAAAGACGATTATTAGCTGTAATTGCAAACAAGGGTTATTCCACAAAATATTAAACCTAGGGGTTGAATAATAATTGACCCACACTTTTATGTTGAAAATTTATTAAAAATTAACTGAGCAACATAACTTGTTGGTTTGTAAGATTTATGCATCTGTTAATAAATCCTGCTCTTGTTTGAAGTTTGCAGGCTCTAACTTATTTGCATCTTATCAAACCTGCTAAATCTGCAGGGGGTTGAATACTACTTGTAGGCACTGTATAGATATTTCTATGCATCTATCTTTTTCTCTCTCTCGATCTATTTAACTCTGTATCTCTTCATTAGCTAACTATTGTGTTAGCTATTTTTTTTTTATTTAAAGTCTCTATTCTCTCTCTGTCGGTCGGTTTCTCTCTGTCTCTCTCGCTCTCTGTCCATGTCGGTCTATCCCTCTCCCCCCCCTTCTCTCATACTCACCGATTCCCGACGCGACACTGCACGGCGTTCACACTGCTCTGGCGGCTGCTCCACTTTTGAAAAAGCCGGCCACTCATTATTCAATCTCGAATTCCCGGCTTTCCCCGTCCACCGGCACATGATTGGTTGCAGTCAGACACGCTCCCACGATGAGTGACAGCTGTCTCATTGCAACCAATCACAGCTTCTGGTGAGCGGGTCTATATCATGAAGTAAAATAATTAAATAATTTAAAAAAAAAAAAACGACGTGCGGTTCCCCCCAATTTTGAAACCAGCCAGGGTAAAGCCTTACGGCTGAAGGCTGGTATTCTCAGGATGGTGAGCTCCTCGTTATGTTGAGCCCCCCAGCCTAACCATATCAGCCAGCAGTCGCCCAGAATTGCCGCATCTATTAGATGTGACAGTCCCGGTACTGTACCTGGCTCATCCAGAATTGCCCTGGTGCGGTGGCAATCGAGGTAATAAGGAGTTAATTGCAGCAGCCCATAGCTGCCACTAAGTCCTAGGTTAATCATGGCAGATGTCTCCCCAAGATACCTTCCATGATTAACCTGTTAAAGAAAATGAAGACATACACCAAAAAATCTTTAATTGTAATAAATGACGAACAACAACAACCTCTTTCACCATGTCCGACATAATCCAATGAGGTCCCACGACAACTCTTTCAGCTCTGCTACATCAGTAGCTGACAGAGCGGACTCAGAGCTCGTCCGCTCTGTGTGTGCTACCCGCTGCAACTGAAGTGATTTGCACTTTCAGCAGTGCCGTCACTGAGGTTATCCACGGCCACAGCAGGAGTGTTCCCGCTGAGATCTGTGGTCGTGGGTAACCAGAGAGATGTCATCACTTTGATCGCGAAACACAGCATTAGCTGCGGGGACCTCACAGAGTGGATGTGCTCTGATTACGCTCTCAATCAGCTTCTGAAGCAGCATAATTGAATGCTTCGTTTGATCATTATTGATAACGTTGGAACTGGAAGTGTATTTCAGGACATAAATAAAGTGGTGCAAGAGGGTTGTGTATTTGTTGTCCTTCATTTTGAATACATTTCTTCGGGATGTATGTTTTTAATAATCAGCACTTGAATAATTCATCAACTTTGAGAGACGCCGGCCATGATCAATCAAGGACTTATTGGCAGTTAAGGACTGCTGCCATTAACTCATTATTACCTCGATTGCAACAGTACCAGGGCACATCGGGATGATCCCGGTACAGTCCCAGTATTTTTGCATCAAAGCGATGTGGCTAATCCGGCCGGCTGGTGGCTGATATTCTTAGGGTTGGGGGCTCCACAAAACGTGGGGCTCCTCATCCTGACAAAAGCAGCCTTAAGCCGTGTGGCTTTACCCAGGCTGGTAACACAATAGGGGGGACCACACGTCGTTTAATAAATATTATTTATTTCAGAAAAAACATGATCTAGACACGGCCAACGGGAGCTTTGATTGGTAGCATTGTGACAGCTGGGAAACATCGTGTGGGCGTGTCAGACTACAACCAGTCATAAGTGCATGAAATCGGGCTAAACTTGGCCAATTAAATATTAAAATGATCTGCAGGCGTATTATCATCTGAAGTAGCAGAATGAAAATTGTTGACGCCGTGCTGTGTCAAGCTGATGAACGGGGATTGTTGATTATGTGAGCGAGGGGGGTTGATGGATAGTCCGACAGGGACAGAGATAGTGAGATAGACACAGAGAGCTAGACCGACAAACATTCAGTCCAATAGCACAATCGAAATTGCGATTGCTCGACATTATTTCAACACACACAATTTCAGTGTTCATATAATCAAGCGAAAATTGGTATTATAACAAAGGATGTCACTTGCATGATGTGTGTGCCGTCCGTGTGACATCCATACATTACTTAGCTCACATACCGATGCATTGGATACCCTCATGCATCCAAATAAGTTTATTAATTAAACAATGCCAGTTTATTCAAATGTACACTTGGCCAAATATTGTAAATTTAAACATTTAATAAATAGGAGAATTTAAAAAAAAAAAAAAAAAAAATAGCAATGTGCAAACTAAACGAACTGCAATCTTGTGAAACACTTGCAAGTGAGATGAAGACCCGAAAGCGCAGATGCGATGGAAGGTATTGACCTTGGAGACAACGGGAGTGCTCGATTCTTCCTAAGCCAAAAAAGTACTCAGGTTAATCACTAACATCAGTAAAATACATCATTTCGACGAGGGAACGTGCAGCATGTGATAAGAAAATAATTGGACAAATTGGGAATAATGTTCCGCCGTCAAGATTGACCATGTTCAGACAAACTATGTACTGGATAAGTTAATTGTTTCTAGGAAACATCATTAAAGGGACTGTATCGCGTTTTTTTAGTTTTGTATTAAAAGTAGTGATTCTGAAATCAAGTATTTCTAATACAAAATGAAAATCGTAGCTTATTTAGTTTTTATGTAATTCTTATTTTACTGTATGCACTGGGGGCCATGTTGGATTTGCTGTGTGTGTAACGACAGTTACCCACTCCTTTATGGCAGCCCCTGTGCATAGAGAATAGTGGTCGCTATCCGACCCTATGTGTAACGTTACAGTGGGTGTGTGCTGTGATCTGGACGCGCCCCCTGGGCTGTCCAGATCACAGCAAAGGGAAGATCTCAGCGCCATTTTTGTGGAGATTCAAGCCATGCTTTTGCGCCACTTTACACCTGTCAACCGCCGGGATTTAAGTACGGGACACCTCCCCTCCCCCCATTACCGATGACACCCCCTCCCTCTGTTCTCACCAGCCCCCGCCCGTTACCGTCTGTTATGAAATCACGTCCCTCCGCTGTACCCAGCCCCATTCTGGCGGCCACCGCCGGTGTGTGTGTGTCCTCCCTGTGCTCTCAGCAGCCCCCTGCCGGTACCGTCTGTCCCTCCGCTGTCCGCAGCCCCGTTCTGGCGGCCGCCGGTGTGTGTGTCCTCCCTCTGCTCTCACCAGCCCCCTGCCGATACCGTCTGTAATGAAACCCCCTCCCTTCGCTGTCCCCAGCCCCGTCCGTGTGTGCTCGTGTGTGTGTGTTCGTGTGTGTGTGTGTTCGTGTGTGTGTGTGTTCGTGTGTGTGTGTGTGTGTGTCAACCCTTCCGCTTGCCACCCTGTGTGTACTGTGTACTGGTGATACTGTCTGCATGGTTTTTTTTATCTAATCCTGTCCGGTGTGATACTGTCTGCTGGGCCGTGTATCTAATCATCTCCTGTGTGCTGAGCCGTGTATCTAATCCTCTCCTGTGTGATACTGTATGCTGAGCTGTGTATCTAATCCTCTCCTGTGTGATACTGTCTGCACAGCTGTGTATCTAATCCTACCCTTATCCACCATACAGTGCCAACTACTGAGCCACCGTACAGTGCCAACTACTGAGCCACCGTACAGTGCCATCTACAGAGCCACCGTACAGTGCCAACTACTGAGCCACCGTACAGTGCCTACTGAGCCACCGTACAGTACCAACTACAGAGCCACCATACAGTGCCAACAACAAAGCCACCGTACAGTGCCAACTACAGAGCCACCGTACAGTGCCAACTACAGAGCCACCGTACAGTGCCAACTACAGAGCCACCGTACAGTGCCAACTACAGAGCCACCGTACAGTGCCAACTACTGAGCCACCGTACAGTACCAACTACAGAGCCACCGTACAGTGCCAACTACAGAGCCACCGTACAGTGCCAACTACTGAGCCACCGTAAAGTGCCAACTACTGAGCCACCGTACAGTACCAACTACAGAGCCACCGTACAGTGGCAACTACAGAGCCACCGTAAAGTGCCAACTACTGAGCCACCGTACTGTGCCAACTACTGAGCCACCGTACTGTGCCAACTACTGAGCCACCGTACTGTGCCAACTACTGAGCCACCATACTGTGCCAACTACTGAGCCACCGTACTCTGCCAACTACTGAGCCACCATACTGTGCCAACTACTGAGCCACCGTACTGTGCCAACTACTGAGCCACCGTACAGTGCCAACTACTGAGCCACTGTACTGTGCCAACTACAGAGCCACCGTGCACTGCCAACTACTGAGCCACCGTACAGTGCCAAATACTGAGCCACCGTACTGTGCCAACTACTGAGCCACCGTACTGTGCCAACTACAGAGCCACCATACAGTGCCAACTCTCTGAGCCACTGTACAGTCTTAACTACAGAGCCACCGTACAGTGCCAACTACAGAGCCACCGTACAGTGCCAACTACTGAGCCACCGTAAAGTGCCAACTACTGAGCCACCTACTGTACACCGTACAGCCGTACCGTACAGTACCGTTCAACTGAAGATCAGAAACCACAGAAGAGTGTCGGTGACTCACCCATCGGTAAGTATATACCTTTATATAAAATATGAAAAATAACACACATATATACAAAGACTATTACACATACATACATAAGTATATAGATAATTTGTCTGTTGACAGATCCACAACAAATATATATATCCTGACTGTTGTCAGAGCCACATCACATATACATGTAATGACTGTGGTCATAGCCCCCCCCAATGTGTAAACACTGACTGTTACACATATATACACTGACTCTGGTCAGAACTCCCACATATATAGCCTCTGACTGTGGTTAGAGCACCCACATATATACAATGACTGTAATGCCTGCTTTACATGGTACGACCGATCGTGCGATTTCACGAGCGATCGTACCCGCCCCCGTCGTTTTTGCGTCACGGGCAAATTGCTGCCCGTGGCGCACAAACTCGTTTAACCACCATCACACGGACTTACCTTCCAGACGACCACGCGGTGGGCGATGAACGTCCATTTCCTGAAGTGGGAGGGACGTTAAGCGTCACAGCGACATCACACGACAGCCGTCCAATAGAAGCGGAGGGGCGGAGATGAGCGGGATGTAAACATCCCGCCCACCTCCTTCCTTCCACATAGCCAGCGGTTGCTGCGGGACGCAGGTAAGCGGTTGTTCATCGTTCCCATGGTGTCACACGGAGTGATGTGTGCTGCCACAGAAAAGATGATCAACCGGCGCCACTTTAATCAATTTTAGACAACTGAGCGACAAGTACACAACTCCCGATTTGTGAGCGTTTCAGCGTCGCTCAGAGGTGTCACACGGGACAACGCCGTGTACGATGCCGGATGTGCGTCACGAAAACAGTGACCCCGACGATGCATCACACAATACATAGTCTCGTGTAAAGCAGGCATTACACATACGCTCTATACACTGACTGTTCATAGCCCACACATATATGAACACTGACTGGTCAAAGCCATGACATATATACACATATGTAGTGTGTGTACATACCTACATAAATGCATATATACAGGAGAGATTTTCGTTCAGTTTTTGTCATTCACCTATTTCTCATTACTTTTATAAATATGAAAATTGAAGCTTCACATTGAAGTCATCAAACCAGCTGTACCACGGCGTTCAACTGAAGATCAGAAACCACAGAAGAGTGTCGGTGACTCATATAGGTATATACTTACCGATAGGTAATTATTGCTGCCATATCACTGCCATCTACTGCAACGTTACTGAACTGCCGGTAGATGTTGACCGATGCAGACAGTGCAGTCCGTGCATCCGCGTGGCTGTTACGTGAGCAGAACACAGACTGCAGTGGCGTCTCACGGAAATTTTTACGTGCATCTTCACTTAAATTAGTGCATCCATACACTTGTTTGCAGTCAGGCTTCGTTATTAGTGAACAAAATAGTACTTGTTCAGAAAAATGGTATGGACAGACGGCATCTGTTTGTTTTTTTTGTATTTTTTTTTTAATTTGGATCGGATGCACATGGAAGTTCAACCGTATGCCATTCGATCCTATTGAAAACACATTGAAAAGATGGGACTTTAAGTGGATCTGCAAAAATCCAGGATGTGACCTGGACAGACAGAATGAGCCTTTTGTGATATCTTAAAATTTGATGATGTTAAGGCTGCTTTACACATTGCAATTACACATGCGATCTCGTATGCGATCGCACACGCCCCCATTGTATGTGCGTCACGGGCAATTTGTTGCCCGTGTCGCACAAACGATTAATCCCTGTCAAACGTACTTACCTGCCGGACGACCTCGATGTGGGCGACGAAAATCCTCTTCCTGAAGGGGGAGGTTCGTTCGGCGTCACAGCGACGTCACACAGTGACCGTCAAATAGAAGTGGAGGGGCGGAGATGAGCAGGACGTAACATCCCGCCCACCTCCTTCCATCCGCATTGCCGGCGGCACGCAGATAAGATACAGTTCATCGTTCCCGGGGTGTCACACACTGCGATGTGTGCTGCCTAGGGAACATTGAACAACCGGACGTTCAATTTTTAGAAAATGTACGCTGTGCATGCTATCAATGTTTTTTCGTACAATTGCAATCACACGCAGGTTTCACACGCTACAACAACAATAAAGATGCCGGATGTGCGTCACTTACGACGTGACACCGCCGACACATCGTTAGATGTGTTGTAGCGTGTAAAGCCAATTTTAGTCATAGTATTTTATTTTAAAAAAAAATCTAAAAAAATTGCAATGAGAAGTATAGTGATGAGGGCTTTGTATCTTATGGTTTATTTTTTTTCCACCAGATATGCCAGGCTGCATTATTAAAGATTGCGATAGTCATACCAAAAAAAACAAAATTTAACAAAGCAGTAATAATGCATGTTTTTCCACACAATATGGATAGAATCCGACTGTGGCTTCAACAGACAGGCCAGTTTGCCAACATTGACACACTGTCTGAAAGAATCATGGCGGGTAAAACGAACGACCAGTTCAGGATGTGTTCTAAACATTTTGAAGAAGAATGTTACATGTATGCATCAGAAAGAAAAACAAGGTGTCTGAGGGATTCTGCAGTCCCAACTATTTTTCCAAATCAAAGACCACTTTCTCCGCCTTGTAAAGTGGCTAGATTGTTTGAAGAACATAACTATTTTAGTGTTGAAAAAAACATGTGATGCCACAACTTCTACATCTTCACAGGATATGGAACAAAATTCAGAACGGAAACGAAAATTGCCAAATTATTTGTTAAATAAAATAACCGTTGCAAAAGCAAATTGTTTAGTTCTAAGAGATGCTTCAACAATTACCTTTACTTTACCAGGCACGTTTAAAAATCGATGGACAAATACAACCAAGCAAATAATTCCAAGTTCGGTTCATCGTGGAACCAATACAAATATACGTCAGAAGAACGCATCAACTAACACCCATATTCTTTCTTCAAATGCTGGATGTCAGTTTCCGGATCCAAATGACGTGTTTGATAACCCAACAATACCATTACCTAATTTTTCTCCCTTAGTAATCTCAACACCAATGAATAAAAAAAACCAAAACGCTGATTACTCTGGCTAAGAAATGGATGTCTCTTTGGAAATCTCAAAAATATGTTCTGTGGATCGAAATGAAAGCAAGGATCCTGATTTTGATCCAAAGTCGGAAAGTACCATGAGAGATTCAGAAAATGAGGAAAGCGTTCACTATTGCAACCCAGATCATATAGTAACCCAAAAAAAATATATTGTATTTGATTCCTGTTTGGATGCTCTTATACATAAAGTCCATTGTTTTTGTGGTAGACCAATTACTATTGAAAAAAAAACTTACAAAAAGGAACACATGTGTCTGTCACAGAATTATGTACAAATAGCCATAGTTTTGAATGGCATAGTCAGCCACTCTGTGAACGTACACCATCTGGTAATTTGCTTTGTGCAGCAGCTATTCTTTTTACAGGTGCTAATTTTTCAAAACTAGGAATTTTTTTTTCAACAATCGGAATTCAATTTATGTCAAAAGCTACTTTTTTTCGTTACCAAAAAAATTACCTTTTTCCAGTAATAGATGTTCACTGGCAGAATGAGAAAATGCAAGTACTACAGTCTGTGAAGAGTCAAGCGACGTGTTTCATTGGTGACGGACAATGTGATAGTCCGGGTCATAATGCGAAATATTGTGTGTACACTTTCATGGACTCAAAGTCACGTAAAATTGTTGACTTTGAAACCAATCAAGTAACCCAAACTGGTTCTTCTGTTGCCATGGAAAAACAGGCATTCCAAAATTGCATAAATAGAGTTTTGGATGATGGTGTCAATGTTCATATAATTGCTACTGATCGGCATATTGGTATTCGAAATTGATGCGTGAGCAGTATTCAGATATTGAACATGAATTTGATGTGTGGCACTACGCCAAGTCTATTCAATACAAATTATTAGCAGTGAGTAAGAAATGCAGTTGTGGAGATATATCAAAATGGATCTCTGCTATTAAAAATAATTTCTGGTACTGCTGTAGTACATCGACTGGGAATGTTGATCTTATGCGTGAAAAATGGCTATCATTGCTGTATCACATTCAAAATAAGCACAATTTTCCTGGTGAGTTGATAACAGCATGTGAACACCGAACATTAAATGATGATGAGTTACACCACCTTTGGTTGTCTCAGTCATCGGCATCTTTTCACGAGATTACAAGTATTGTAGGGGAAAAAAAATTACTACAGGATTTTAGTCATTTGTCACGGTACTGCCACACTTGTATCTTAGAGGTCTTCCACAGTTTTGTTTTAAAATACCAACCTAAAAGAATTCACTTCAGCTTGGATGGAATGGAGGCAAGAACAAAAGAAGGGAATTTTGTTTACTTACCGTAAATTCCTTTTCTTCTAGCTCCTATTGGGAGACCCAGACAATTGGGTGTATAGCTTATGCCTCCGGAGGCCACACAAAGCATTACACTTAAAAGTGTAAACCCCTCCCCTCTGCCTATACACCCCCCGTGCATCACGGGCTCCTCAGTTTTGGTGCAAAAGCAGGAAGGCGGAAACTTATAAATTGGTCTAAGGTAAATTCAATCCGAAGGATGTTCGGAGAACTTAAACCATGAACCAAAGAACAATTCAACATGAACAACATGTGTACACAAAAGAACAACAGCCCGAAGGGAACAGGGGCGGGTGCTGGGTCTCCCAATAGGAGCTAGAAGAAAAGGAATTTACGGTAAGTAAACAAAATTCCCTTCTTCTTTGTCGCTCCATTGGGAGACCCAGACAATTGGGACGTCCAAAAGCAGTCCCTGGGTGGGTAAAAGAATACCCCGGTAATAGAGCCGAAAGACGGCCCCTTCCTACAGGTGGGCAACCGCCGCCTGAAGGACTCGCCTACCTAAGCTGGCATCTGCCGAAGCGTATGTATGCACCTGATCGTGTTTCGTGAAAGTGTGCAGACTCGACCAGGTAGCCGCCTGACACACCTGCTGAGCCGTAGCCTGGTGCCGCAATGCCCAGGACGCACCCACGGCTCTGGTAGAATGGGCTTTCAGTCCTGAAGGAACCGGAAGCCCAGAAGAACGGTAGGCTTCAAGAATTGGTTCCTTGATCCACCGAGCCAAGGTTGACTTGGAAGCCTGCGACCCTTTACGCTGGCCAGCGACAAGGACAAAGAGCGCATCCGAGCGGCGCAGGGGCGCCGTACGAGAAATGTAGAGCCGGAGTGCTCTCACAAGATCTAACAAGTGCAAATCCTTTTCACATTGGTGAACTGGATGAGGACAAAAAGAAGGTAAGGAGATATCCTGATTGAGATGAAAAGGGGATACCACCTTAGGGAGAAATTCCGGAACCGGACGCAGAACCACCTTGTCCTGGTGAAACACCAGGAAGGGGGCTTTGCTCAGACACTCTGCGAAGTGATGTGACTGCCACTAGGAAGACCACCTTCTGCGAGAGGCGAGAAAGAGAAATATCTCTCATTGGCTCGAAAGGTGGTTTCTGAAGAACCGTTAGCACCCTGTTCAGATCCCAGGGTTCTAGCGGGCGCTTGCAAGGGGGGACTATGTGGCAAACCCCCTGCAGGAACGTGCGTACTTGCGGAAGCCTTGCTAGACGCTTTTGAAAAAATACAGAAAGCACCGAGACTTGTCCCTTAGGAGAGCCGAGAGACAGCCCCTTTTCCATTCCGGATTGAAGGAAGGACAGAAAAGTGGGCAAGGCAAATGGCCAGGGAATAAAACCCTGATCAGAGCACCAGGATAAGAAGATCCTCCACGTCCTGTGGTAGATCTTGGCTGACGTTGGTTTCCTGGCCTGTCTCATAGTGGCAATGACCTCTTGAGATAACCCTGAAAACACTAGGATCCAGGACTCAATGACCACACAGTCAGGTTGAGGGCCGCAGAATTCAGATGGAAAAATGGCCCTTGAGACAGCAAGTCTGGTCGGTCTGGTAGTGCCCACGGTTGACCCACCGTGAGATGCCACAGATCCGGGTACCACGACCTCCTCGGCCAGTCTGGGGCGACGAGGATGGCGCGGCGGCAGTCGGACCTGATCTTGCGTAACACTCTGGGCAGCAGTGCCAGAGGAGGAAAGACATAAGGCAGTCGAAACTGCGACCAATCCTAAACTAAGGCGTCTGCCGCCAGAGCTTTGTGATCTTGAGACCGTGCCATGAATGCCGGGACCTTGTTGTTGTGCCGGGACGCCATTAGGTCGACGTCCGGCTTCCCCTAGCGGCAACAGATCTCTTGAAACACGTCCGGGTGAAGAGACCATTCCCCTGCGTCCATGCCCTGGCGACTGAGAAAGTCCGCTTCCCAGTTTTCCACGCCCGGGATGTGAACTGCGGAGATGGTGGAGGCTGTGGCTTCCACCCACAGCAGAATCCGCCGAACTTCCTGGAAGGCTTGCCGACTGCGTGTGCCGCCTTGGTGGTTGATGTATGCCACCGCCGTGGCGTTGTCCGACTGAATTCGGATCTGCCTGCCTTCCAGCCACGGCTGGAATGCCTTTAGGGCTAGATACACTGCCCTTATCTCCAGAACATTGATCTGAAGGGAGGACTCTGGCTGAGTCCAGGTACCCTGAGCCCTGTGGTGGAGGAAGACCGCTCCCCACCCTGACAGACTCGCGTCCGTCGTGACCACAGCCCAGGATGGGGGCAGGAAGGATTTCCCCTTCGACAAAGAAGTGGGAAGAAGCCACCACTGAAGGGAGGCTTTGGCTGCCCGAGAAAGGGAGACGTTCCTGTCGAGGGACGTCGATTTCCTGTCCCATTTGCGGAGAATGTCCCATTGAAGAGGACGCAGATGAAACTGTGCAAATGGAACTGCCTCCATTGCTGCCACCATCTTCCCTAGGAAGTGCATGAGGCGTCTCAAGGGGTGCGACTGGGCTCGGAGGAGAGATTGCACCCCTGTCTGTAGTGATCGCTGTTTGTCCAGCGGAAGTTTCACTATCGCTGGGAGAGAATGAAACTCTATCCCGAGATATGTCAGCGATTGTGTCGGTGTCCGTTTTGACTTTGGGAAATTGATGATCCACCCGAACCTCTGGAGAGTCTCCAGAGCAATGTTCAGGCTGTGTTGGCATGCCACCCGAAAGGGGGCCTTGACAAGAAGATCGTCCAGGTAAGGAATCACTGAGTGTCCCTGAGAGTGTAGGACTGCTACCACTGTTGCCATGACCTTGGTGAAGACCCGTGGGGCTGTTGCCAGGCCGAAAGGCAGTGCCACGAACTGAAGGTGTTCGTCCCCGATGGCGAAACGCAGGAAGCGCTGATGCTCTGGTGCAATCGGCACGTGGAGATAAGCATCCCTGATGTCGATTGAGGCTAGGAAGTCTCCTTGGGACATCGAGGCGATGACGGAGCGGAGAGATTCCATCCGGAACCGCCTGGTTTTCACGTGTCTGTTGAGCAGTTTGAGGTCCAGAACGGGACGGAAAGATCCGTCCTTTTTTGGTACGACAAACAAGTTGGAGTAAAAACCGTGACCCCATTGCTGAAGGGGAACAGGGATAACCACTCCTTCTGCCTTCAGAGTGTTCACCGCCTGAAGAAGAGCATCGGCTCGCTCGGGGGGCGGAGATGTTCTGAAGAAACGAATCGGAGGACGAGAATTGAACTCTATCCTGTAACCGTGAGACAGAATGTCTCTCATCCATCGGTCTTGGACATGTGGGCACCAGGCGTCGCAAAAGCGGGAGAGCCTGCCACCGACCGAGGATGCGGTTTGGGGAGTCCGCAAGTCATGAGGAGGCCGCTTTGGGAGCGGTTCCTCCGGCGGTCTTTTTAGGACGTGCCTTAGACCGCCATGAATCAGAGTTCCTCTGAATCTTTTGAGGCCTGTTGGACGAGGAGAATTGAGACCTGCCTGAGGGCCGAAAGGACCGAAACCTCGATTGTACCTTCCGTTGTTGAGGTCTGTTAGGTTTGGACTGAGGTAAGGACGAGTCCTTACCCTTGGATTGTTTAATGATTTCATCCAATTGCTCGCCAAACAGGCGATCGCCAGAAAACGGCAAACCGGTTAAAAACTTTTTGGAAGCAGAGTCTGCCTTCCATTCACGTAGCCACATGGCCCTGCGGACTGCCACTGAATTGGCGGATGCTACCGCTGTACGGCTCGCAGAGTCTAGTACAGCATTCATGGCGTAGGACGCAAACGCCGACGCCTGAGAGGTTAATGACACAACCTGCGGAGTAGCGGCCCGTGTGGCCGCATTAATCTCAGACTGACAAGCTGAGATAGCTTGGAGTGCCCATACGGCTGCAAATGCCGGAGCACAGGACGCGCCGATAGCCTCATAGATGGATTTCATCAGGAGCTCTATCTGCCTGTCAGTGGCATCCTTGAGTGATGCACCATCTGCCACTGCAACTATGGATCTGGCCGCCAGTCTAGAGACTGGAGGATCCACCTTGGGACACTGAGCCCAACCCTTGACTACGTCAGGGGGGAAGGGATAACGTGTGTCATGAAGGCGCTTAGTAAAGCGCTTATCCGGAAAAGCTCGGTGTTTCTGGACTGCATCTTTGAAGTCGGAGTGATCAAGAAACGCACTCCGTGTACGTTTGGGAAACCTAAAATGAAATTTCTCCTGCTGAGAAGCTGACTCCTCACTCGGAAGGGCTGGAGGAGAAAGATCTAACACCTGATTGATGGACGCTATAAGGTCGTTTACTATGGCGTCCCCTTCAGGCGTATCAAGGTTGAGCGTGGCGTCAGGATCAGAGCCCTGATCTGCCAGATCCGCTTCATCTTCCAGAGAGTCCTCATGCTGAGACCCTGAACAGTGAGATGAAGTCGAGGGAAGCTCCCAGCGAGCCTGCTTAGTCGGTCTGGGACTGCGGTCCGTGTCGGAGTCCTCCCCGTGGGACCTATGAGTCGACCCAGGAGCACTTTGCTGCTCCGACCGAGGGGGGCATGGGGGCAATGAATCAACAGTGCCCGGGGCCTGTGTTACAGGTCTGGACTGCAAAGCTTCTAGTATCTTAGCAGACCATCTATCCATAGACTCAGAAAGTTTGTCAGCAAATACTGCAAACTCTGTCCCTGTCACCTGGACAGTGGGGGCCGGAGGTTCCACCTGGGCCGGGGGTCCCACCAGTGGCTGAGACTCCGGCTGAGTGAGTGTCACAGGGGCCGAGCATTGCACACAATGAGGGTAGGTGGAACCTGCAGGAAGCATTGCCGCACATGAGGTACAGGTTGCAAAGTAAGCCTGTGCTTTGGCACCCTTGCTTTTTGCGGACGACATGCTGTTTCTCCTCTTAGAGCACTGAGGGTATATAGCCAAACGCTAATAGTGCGGCCGTACAGAGTAAATGTATACAATATAAGCATATAAATATACACTTCGGCACCCAGGGGGACCAGCACCTAGTAACAGGTGCGGCTTACCGACCGCTCTCAGCGGTTGTGTGACCACCAGATTCCCTGCCTAGGCCTCCCAGAGCTGTGGAGCTCGGAGTTGTCTCCCCTCTGAAGTTCTCCAGCGTCTGAAGTGCTGATAGCAATGGCTGCCGGCGTTCAGAGAGGAGGAGGGAGCCGTGGGCGTGCCTGTAAAAGTGCGGGAATCTGGTGCCCCACGGTGCTCAGTGAGGGGGGAGGAGGATACAAAGTATGCTCCAGCCCTCAGCGTTGACGTCCAGTGCAGCGTCCCGCCCTTACCCCTGACTGGCAGGCCCGGGGGCGGGAATATGCGGTACTAGGCCGCAAAAGCCGGGGACTAAAGTTATAAGCGCGGCCGGCAAACAAGCGCGGTCAGCGCGGTAGTCCCGGCGCACAAACACACCCAGCAGCTGCTGCAGTGTCCATTACACAGGCGCTCTATGCGCCGTCCCCAAGGGGACACAGAGTACCTCAGAGTAGCAGGGCCTTGTCCCTGATGATACCCGGTCTCCTGTCCAGCAGATTCCCCCAGGGGCTGCGGAGGGAGCACGGTCCCAGTGCCTGGTGACCGGTTAGGATCCCACTTCACCCAGAGCCCCTAAGGGATGGGGAAGGAAAACAGCATGTGGCTCCTGCCTATGTACCCGCAATGGGTACCTCAACCTTAACAGCACCGCCGACCCGAGTGGGGTGAGAAGGGAGCATGCTGGGGGCCCTGTATGGGCCCACTTTTCTTCCATCCGATATAGTCAGCAGCTGCTGCTGACTAAAATGTGGAGCTTGCGTGGATGTGTGCCTCCTTCCACAAAGCAATAAAACTGAGGAGCCCGTGATGCACGGGAGGGTGTATAGGCAGAGGGGAGGGGTTTACACTTTTAAGTGTAATGCTTTGTGTGGCCTCCGGAGGCATAAGCTATACACCCAATTGTCTGGGTCTCCCAATGGAGCGACAAAGAAATGGCTATTTTGGCACATAATATGAACCAAGAATGATCGCAAGCTACAGTTCAAAAAGTGAAGGCAAATTCTGATACTCATGGATCCTGTAGACACAGCTTGTACTATTCAAAGCTGAGCAAAAAATGGCAAGTAAAGAAATTGTACACCGAAATGTCATACACACACTTGTTAAAAATGCTTTTTGATTTTGTGAAGTTATGCAAAAATGACCTTCAGCACAACTGGCATTCACGACAACAGTTGCTGCCTAGAAACATTGCCAAAGAGCAACGTCCATGCAAAATTCCCAAAGTTCGAGATCACATTTCTCGTTTTTGCATGAAAAACACATGAAATGTTGTTTGTGCACAAAATTTCTAAATTAATTTTTAATTTTTTTTGAAGTGCATGTATGCCTTTGTATGTTTGCCAACAAAATAAAAAAAAATGACCGCAAAGAAGAAGCTGCACAACAAACCGATCTTCAAATTACAACAATCCATTTTTTTTGGTAAAACAATTTTATTTCAATAAAAATCTTTACAATGTACATCCAGATTGATGAAAAGAATAAGTGTTCAGAACTTTACAAATATGTCATTTAGCTGTCGGCCATATCTGAAGCACAGTAGTCGACAACAGGTTGGAATCCCAAGTCAATTCCAGACTCTTCAGGGAACAGTTCTCGAACTTTTCTAACAGCATAGGCAGACTGTGGAGACCCGTATGTTTGAAGCGGTGCCCTCCCCTCTTCCCCCCAGTCCCCAAATGAAAACACGGGCAGGCCTAGATGGGGTGAAAACAGGTCGGTCACAGTTTATTAAGTTCATAGGTAGAGAAGGGGCCTTCCATGTCATTACGAGCTCGTCGCCGCAACCTTGTCTGCGACCGACCGGCGTGCAGCCAACGAGCTGTTACGACCTTGGCCCCCTCTCCGCCATTTTCCGCTGTGACGTAATTTCAAATACTAGGGTTGCATCTATATTCATATATTCAGTTAACACACAATTATTCTGGTAAAAAAACAATAAAACTAATAAGAGGGTGCTGAGCATATAAGGGAGGGAGGGTGGGACAAAAGCTTCTAGAGGGGCAGCCAGAGGGAAAGAGGAAATCGCTGACCCCGGGCACTGAATTTAACCCCTGTAGGTGTGGCTGGACCCCCCTTTCTCTTGTGATCCCGTTGGTCAGCTGGGCATCCCAATTAGTGGCTCACCTAGGGAATGGTGGAAATAGGGGATATGGGCACGACCCTTGCTTCCTTTAGGATTGGTCAGGGGGGGGCTCCACAGTCAGAGACACGTTCCTTAAGCAGTATCGTGCCTGCCAGACTGTGGAGACCCGTATGTTTGAAGCGGTGCCCTCCCCTCTTCCCCCCAGTCCCCAAATGAAAACACGGGCAGGCCTAGATGGGGTGAAAACAGGTCGGTCACAGTTTATTAAGTTCATAGGTAGAGAAGGGGCCTTCCATGTCATTACGAGCTCGTCGCCGCAACCTTGTCTGCGACCGACCGGCGTGCAGCCAACGAGCTGTTACGACCTTGGCCCCCTCTCCGCCATTTTCCGCCACGGAGGATCATGTGTACCGCCTACACAGGACTCCGACCCCACCCATCACCTTCAGGGCCTGATCCACTCCGTCCTGTATCCCGGACAACAAAATGTCTTGACCAATGTCCGTAAGGTGCACTCCGTCTGCCCTCAGCAGTGCAGAGTTATCGCCTTCCAACTGGTGGTGACGCACCACGATTCCACATCTTTCTCTCATGAATTTTGCCATTCTCGCATTGATCTTTCTCCTTGACCGCTCTATGCCATTTGCATTTTTTGCTCCGTGCCATACCGCTCGTGGTACTATCTCTGACCACACCCATACTGTATCCGGGAAGAGGTAGGCCAAACGTTCGATGTCCGTCTTCATCACTGTTAGTAGTTCGACCGTACTGCGTTTCACCAAATCATTGCCACCAGCATGAATCACCATTACCAACGGCCCCGTGGCCGACCTGGAGATGTCCACCATCTCCGGGAAAATTTGTTGCCATCTTAGCCCTCTGATGCCTCTCCAATTGACCTCAACGTTTCTGAAGCCAAGGTTCTTTCCTCCTGGTCGAATCATGGCTCTTTTTTCTGCCCAGTAAATATAAGAGTGACCAACTACCCAGACTGCCGGTCTGCAGTCGCCTGTAATAGATAAACGTGTTATTTCAGCAAATCCGGTCTTATATATCTGGCAAAGCAAGCGGACTTCCATCGACCCATTCTCTGCACTTCAGCCTCCGTTACTCCTGCCCTCGCTGCCTCAGTGGCTGCCCCGATTCGGAAGGAATGTGTCCCGTATTCCTTCGGATTCTCCCCAGCTTTCGCTAAGCACTGTTTAAACATTGCTTGGAATTGATACTTGGTAAGCGGGGACCCGTCCGTATGGGAAAGAAAAAATCTGCTTGCGTGTCTGATCAGCGCGTACTGTTTGACTATTTTTAGTGGGCATACTGGGCCGTCTGCTGAGTTAACCAGGACCCACGTGCCCCTCCCGGTGGGGTCGCATTTGGATTTACGCACGCGAATGCGCAGAGCGTTGCTGCATATGACTAAATCCTCGTTGAGTAACCCGCCTTCAGTTGCTGTTTTTGAGCGGGGTAACAATTCACCAATGCGCAGCGCGCCGAAAAAAAACGATAGCGAAGGATGCTGATATGAGGGACGCCTCGTATGGAGACTTGCATATTGAGGGGGATATTGCAATAATGTCGTGTAGTAATTTCAGTGACATGGGGCGACGACATTCCTGACTAGGTTGAAGCCTTTTCCAGCCTTTCATGGCTTGCTTAATGACAAAGAACTTCGTCACATCCACCCACCCTGCTAATTGAAAAAAGAAGGCTATCCCTGATAAATGCCGTTGTGCCGATGTGCCCGACGCCCCTTGTTCTTTGAGCCGAAGCAAAAATTCCGTCGTCACTTCGCTTCTTGCGCGGTCGCAGTTATGAACGGGCCTACCCTGGATTAGTGAACACCACTCCTCCCAAGCCTTACCATAGACCTGCCAGGTAGCCGGTGTAACGGAGGCACGGATTAGAGGCATTAGTGATTGGCTACAGTGTCCCATAGCGATGGAGGACACGGGATACCCTCTGGATGCGCCATTGGGAGATGGTCTGTGAAGGCCTGCCAATCGGAACATAAAAGAGAGTTAACAAGGTTATCGTCTATGTCTGCCGTTATATGAGCTCGGCACCAGATGTTGTGTCTCAGGCATAGAAGGGCGAGCCTGCGTAGCAGAGCCAGTAAGGGCAGCGACGCAGACGACATGTGATTTAAGCTCTTCGCCGTTATCGGATTTTTTGTTGGAAATCGAATGTTTGAGTTTTCCAGCTGGTGACCCCATAACTCCATGGATAATACAATTGTGAATATTTCTAGCAGGGCTGGGTCACTCCCCCAGCTTGATGTGGCCCACAGATCCGGCCAGCTGCCGGTACACCACTGGTTCTTGTAGATTGCCGCAAAGCTCTTTTTATTACGTCCTCCTACAGTGAGCCCTATGTCTGTGCTTGACGTCTCTTTAGCCATGACGCAGGTATGGCCATTGAAAGATTGAAGGAAAGTCTTCCAGACTAGTAAGTCTGCCTTCAGCGAGCGAGTGAGCCTGATTCTATGGCCTGGTTGGGAAATGCCCTTTGTTGCTAGTGATAATCGCCGAGAGAAGGCCCTGCCGACCGGCATTACGCGGCTGGCGAATGTCAGCAGACCCAGCAGGGACTGCATCTGTTGGAGGGTAACCTTTTTCGCCTCGCAGAAACCCTCCAGCATATGCAGTGTTTTCTGAATTTTTTCTGCTGGTAGGCGAAAAACCATTGCGTTAGTGTCTATCTCGATGCCGAGGAAAGGCAAGACGTTACAGGGGCCGACTGTTTTTTCGGGTGATAGCGGGACGCCGAACCGCTGAGCTATAAATTTAAATTTTGTGAGGAGGAGGGAGCAGAGTTTAGAGTTTACGGGGCCGACGAATAAAAAGTCGTCGAGGTAATGGATCAGGGAATTGCTGCCTGTTTCGTAACGAACTACCCAGTCCAGGAACGAACTGAACAACTCAAAGTAGTGACATGAGATGGAACATCCCATTGGCAGACACATATCGTAATAATAGTGTTCGTTCACCTTGCAGCCTAGCAGGTGGAAGCAGTCGGGATGCACGGGTAATAGGCGGAATGCCGCCTCTATGTCAGATTTAGCTAGCAGGGCACCGGGCCCCGCTGCGCGGACTAATTCTACTGCTTTGTCAAAGGACGCGTATGTTACCGATGCTTCCTCTGGGGGGATTCCGTCGTTAACCGATGCGCCTTTTGGGTGGGACAGATGATGGATTAGACGATACTTCCCGGGTTCCTTTTTTGGGATAATGCCTAGCGGGGATATCCTGATATTTTGGAAAGGGATTGATTCAAAGGGGCCCGCCATTCGGCCTAGGTTTACTTCATTTTGAATTTTTTGTTTCAAGATGTCGGGGAATTCGCGAGCGGATTTTAGGTTATGCGCCAGGGTTGGTGTTCTATTAGGTTTGAAGGGGATAATAAAACCGTGTGTAAAGCCGGAGTGCAATTGCCTTGCAGCTTCTTTATTAGGGTAGAGGTTTAACCAGGGGGCCATTGCGGTTACGCTCACCGGGGTTCTGCCTTGTAGGCACCCTGATTGCTGGACGGGTACACCTTGCTGCTGGGTGTCCTCCTCCACAAGCAGAGCAGTCGTGTCTGTATCTGCACGACGTGAGGAAACGGCAATTTCCCTCATTAAATTGCCAGCAGGGCCCGTTTTTTCGCACGACCACTGAGTGTTGGGCTGCGGGGTAGCTAGTGGTCGTAGGTGAAAAGGGGGGCTGCTTCTGTGACAGCATCAGTCGTAACCATACGTCTGTCGCTTTAACTCCCCAGCCTAGGCTGGGTTGCAGGGCCAGCCGCCTGCGGAACTCCTCGTCATACCGCCTCCAGGCTGACCCGCCATGGGCCTTGTATGAGTTATATATCAGATCCTGATATATATAGAGCTCGGAGCAGCGTTCCGGATGCTTCTGGCCCATAATACAGCCTAAGACTGCGAAAGCCTGTAGCCAATTATTCATCGTCTGCGCTATTTTCGGTCTATTTCTGTCGTATGAACGGTCGTTTGTCCTCCTTTCTTTATCTATAGTCAGTTGGTCGGGGGATAATAGGGACCATATGTCAATATAGTCATTATTCCAGATTTTGTCTCTTGTCTCCTGATCTATGTGCGCCCCTAGGGGGCTAATACCGCAGAAGAACGCGTCCTTGTGAAGGCTCGCTAGCTGCGGTGTAGCTTTATCTTCTGGTGTAGCGCTAGAGCGCGTCAGCTGATGAATTAATGCCTTAATGGTTGACGCTAGCTCGTTCCCCACTGCGTTATGCCCGATATTATGTACGGTGTCGTGTGCATTGGCCTCGGAGAACTCACCGCTGTGTGATGCAGGAAGAGCGACTCCATGTGATGGAGGGACCCCGGCTCCCACTCGATTGACGGACGGAGGAGCGACTCCATGTGATGGAGGGACCCCGGCTCCCGCTGGGATGATGGCTAGAGGAGCGACTCCAGGTGATGGAGGGACTCCGGCTACCGCTGGGATGATGGCTGGGGGAGCGACTCCCGGTGCTGGAGGGACTCCGGCTCCCGCTGGGATGATGGCTGGAGGAGCGACTCCGGGTGCTGGAGGGACTCCTGCTTGGATGATGGTCTGATTAATTTCGCCGGGCGCCCTGGGAGATGACCGGTCTCCCTGGCTGACAGCCATGGATGCGGCTCGTGACCGCTGGCGTCGGTCGAGAGGCCGGGCTAGTCTGTTGGGACTCTCGGATTTGTCGGACCATTGTGAAGATGATGATGGGGTACGCCATCTGGAGGACCGCGATCTGTGGCGGCTCCTATGGGAGCTGCGTCTCCGGTGGTAATGTGGGGATCGCCTTTTAGAGGGATGTGGGGAATGGCGTCGGGACTCGTCGGAGGAGGTTGGGGAGGACCTGCCGCGCCTATGCCTACGCCTGCTGTGGCTATGGGTGCGCTGGGGGGCGACCGAGGGGACATTATAACTTGTGCTAATTGTTTCGCAGGGCGGGTTATGTGCAGTAACTAAGTGGTTTTCGCTGGTTAATATTGGGGTGTGCACTGAATGTGGTGAGTTAGTGGGGATTACGTGGTTAGTGGTGTGCTGAGCATTGCTGGGGGGCAGGAGGGGGAGTATAGGGGGCATTGTATGTCTGGTAAGGGCTGTGTGAGGGGGGGCTGTTAGTGGGGATGTGGTGTGTGTGTCAGTGGTGATTGGTGCACTGTCACTCTGTGTAACGTTATAGCCCTGCTGCAGGGATCGCTGATCGGTCAGGAGAGACCGAGCAGAGGAACCTGCAGCTGTGGACATTACACTGGTGATCTCCGCCTCCTGTGTAAGCATCACGCTGGAGCCTGCTGGAGGGGCGGAGCCTGTAGGAGGGGAGGTGCTCGCCTGCTGGCATTGCAACAGGGGAGTGGGCGGTGCCCGGGAATGACGCTGCATGGTGGGCGGAGCCAGGACGCTCGGCCTGGAAGAGGAGGAGGTGATTTGTCTCCTGGATCTCTGGAGGGGGCAGGGCGCTTCCACGTGGGGCTTAGCTTTTCCTGGCCGGCGCCGGTGATGCAGGGGTTCACCGGTGACCCGGAGGCGCTGTGGGGGGCGAGAGCAGCGCTGGGAGCGTCGGTCTGCCTGGGTCGGCAGCTCCCTGGGCTTGGCTTGGGCTGAGAGCTCCGTGTGCAGGGGGCTAGTGACCGGCTGGATCCCGGGGGAGCTAGTGCTGGAGTGTGGGGCTGCGGGGGAGGCTAGCGAGCACTCGAGCTGATCTATGGGGAAGTCCGGAGGGGCTGTGGTGGGGGCTTGTGAGGATGAGGCCTGGGCATACAGATCTATGGGGAGGTCCGGAGGGGCTGTGGTGGGGGCCAGTGAGACTGAGGCCTGGGCATACAGATCTATGGGGTGGCCTGGAGGGGCTGCGGTGGACGGAGTCCCAGGGATGGATAGAATTCCCTGAGAAGCCGGAGAGGGCGCAGGGAGGGGAGCGCTGAGGCCAGAAATAAGGGCTTGTAGCCAGTGCTCACCTTCCTGTGCCGCTCTCTGCCGCAGGGCCTCCGTCAGGGAGTCAGCCATGACGATCGTCTCCATGGGGTCCTCAGGAACAAAAGCTTCTAGAGGGGCAGCCAGAGGGAAAGAGGAAATCGCTGACCCCGGGCACTGAATTTAACCCCTGTAGGTGTGGCTGGACCCCCCTTTCTCTTGTGATCCCGTTGGTCAGCTGGGCATCCCAATTAGTGGCTCACCTAGGGAATGGTGGAAAGAGGGGATATGGGCACGACCCTTGCTTCCTTTAGGATTGGTCAGGGGGGGGCTCCACAGTCAGAGACACGTTCCTTAAGCAGTATCGTGCCTGCCAGGAATCAGTCTTCATTTTTTGGGACCCAAATACCCGCGCACCCACATCGTGAAAAATCTGTATGCTGCGTTCCTGTAATTCCTGTAACCAATAAAATTGTATAGTATACAAATAACAGTGCTTATAGTTCAAAATAAAATTTTAACTTTTCATACCTATTATCCATTGGTATTGGACGATCATAACCAAAGTTATGGTACGTTTCACATATTCGAAGTTGGTCCTTGTTTGTACACGTCGTGAAATGTGTCGTGCTCTGTAATGCATGTCAATTGTGGTTCTTTTTCTTGCATGATTCCAGTAGTGTTATGGATACTGGTGCAGCATACACACTCTTCTGCAGTTGGCATCACCATACAGTTGCCACAGTTACACCAGGTTTGCAATGATGGGATACACTCTTGTTGTTCTTCACGTTCCATGTTTTTTTTGGGCTGGACACTCAAAATCAGATCAGGGTTTTGAAATGATTCACTAAATTGCTGGAGATCACGGTACAATAATTCTCTCTGAAAATAAATTTTAATTTAGATTAGAATGCACTCATTAATTAGATTGCGAAATAATTTCACAAACCTCTTTAGCTCTTTTTTGTTTCTCTTCTTCAGTATAATTTGGCAAACATAGTTTAAAATCTTTTTTTTTTTTTTTTTTTTTTTAGTTACATTGGTACAAGTTATATTACTTTTCTTCTGCCTTTTTTTACTGCAATTAATGAGACAAAAAAATTAAATATCTCATGTTGGTCAACAACATAGTTGAAGCTTACCCTGATAGACATGAACAGATGCTTACCATGAGATGAATGCACCACCAATGGCACTATGCTCGTCATTGTTCCGGGACTCGTCACTAATTTGAACTCCTCTGGGTTCAATTACGGTACTAGTTGTTCCCCTAAGTCCAGGCATGGTACTCTGATCATGGGAAACAATGGCACACTAAATACATAGCACATACATCTTCGCTTAACAGTGCATGGCATTGTCTCCATCATATCTGACTCATCATGCTATTCTGACCCTGTCCCTATCATATTCCATTACCAGTTATCATGTGTGCCTCTGCACAATAGTAACATGCCTGGCCTTTCAACAATGCAGCCATGCTGTTACCTAAAATCTTACCGAAAGATGAGTATCATCCATGCTCCTGTGTTCACTGCTCCTTCGGTCAACTTTTCGTTACAGCTTCTCCACCTTTACACTTTGCTGTTAGGCTTATCCTCCAGTCCACGGCTTGTTAGACCAACTGATCACCTGGTGCATGCAAGCTTCTTTTTTTCCTTTGGGTCCAGTTATGTTCCTTGTTGGGTCACCGGGTCGTACTCCATGTCTCTGTCACTGTGTTGTATTCCATGTCTCTGTCACAGGGTCGTATTCCATGTCTGTGTCTTACTGTCATATCCAATGTCTGTCTAAAGGCCCCGTCACACACAGAGATAAATCTTTGGCAGATCTGTGGTTGCAGTGAAATCATGGACATATTGTTCTATTTGTACACAGCCACCAACCTGGCACTGATTGTCCACAATTTCACTGCAACCACAGATCAGCCGCAGATTTATCTCTGTGTGTGACAGGGCCTTTACTGTCGTATCCAATGACTCTGTCTTACTGTCATATCCAATGTCTCTGTCTTAGTGTCATATCCAATGTCTCTGTCTTAGTGTCGTATCCAATGTCTCTGTCTTAGTGTCGTATCCAATGTCTCTGTCTTAGTGTCGTATCCAATGTCTCTGTCTTAGTGTCGTATCCAATGTCTCTGTCTTAGTGTCGTATCCAATGTCTCTGTCTTAGTGTCGTATCCAATGTCTCTGTCTTAGTGTCGTATCCAATGTCTCTGTCTTCGTGTCGTATCCAAGGTCTCTGTCTTAGGCGGGCTTTGCACATTGCGACATTGCAAGCCGATGCTGCGAAGTCGCACGCGATTGTCCCCGCCCCTGTTGCAGCAGCAATATCTTGTGCTTCCTGGCGTAGCGAACATTTCGATTTGACCCCACCGACATCGCACGTGCAAACCCTCCCTTAGTGTCGTATCCAATGCCTCGGTCTTAGTGTCGTATTCACTGTCACTGTAACCGGGTCGGATTACCTTTCACTGTCACAAGCAAATTCAATGTCCTATAACCTGTGTTGTCAACGCTGTAGCCCGACTGTTAAATCAAACCTTTCTGCATGTTTACTTTCTGCACAGTGTTTTTTATTTGCTGATTTTTAGAGGTTACCTATTGAAATGCATCATGTAAATTATTACTGCGGTTTTCATTGTGTTTTTGACACATTGAGTTCAATGAGCTGTTCAGCAAAAGGAGGGATAGGGCCGCACAGCTAGGGTCAAGAAAAAAAAAAATGAACCAAGCGAGGGTGCAGGGCCTACAAGAACAATGTATATAAAGGAAAAGAGTAAGCAAGGAGCACTCAACTCACTAAATAATTAGTGTAACAAAAGTTTATTATACGCATGTAAGTGCAAAACACAATAAAACCAATTAAAAATAAGGACACCTGTCCCATGGACTCAGTAAAGCAGTGCTAGTGCACTAAATACAAAAGACAAGCTTGTAAGACATAAGGCAAAGGTATTATCCCAAGGACCTATAATAAAGTGCTAATGCAATGGATAAACAGATAAACACATAAGGTACAGTATCAATACATACTATCAAGAATGGAGCAAGGGAAATGCAAGATGAATACAACAAACCCTGAAAATATTCCTGTTTAAAGATAGCGCACCACAATAAATAAACCAAACAGGTCCAAAGGGGAAATCACCTATGTCAAAACAAAGTAAGAGCCATGGGATGTGTCAGAGAGGAAATACCAGCCCGACGCATGTCGCTCAGAAGAGCTTCATCAGGGGAAGGTAATAAGATGTGGAGAGAAAAGCACACATATAAATACATTGAAAAATCAAAATAATCAAATACCGGTGTGGGAGTGCGCCTGGCTGTGCGTTCAACATCCGGGCATGAAGGGCGACAGGAAGTAAGCCGGTGTGCAGTCACCAAAGGCTTCCCCCCAGTACTGTCGGTGATAACAGAGGTACCCCGCATGCGCGAGGAGCGCAAGTGAATGCGCAACCACAAAAGGCTTCCCACACAGCACAATAAACGGAAATGCGCATGCGCAGTAGAAGCTAGGCAGCAAGCAAATACAAAGCTGCGCAGACGCTCGCGATCACAGCATATGCGTTCAAAACTGACAAGAATAAGCCGAGCAAAGGGTTCCACAAGGGAATACTGATTGTTGCTGGGGCGCATAGATCAAAAATCAATGAATAAAGATGGATGACAATAATAGTCATATGTTCTTGATAATAGAAGGTAAATAAATAATACATAGAGTAAATGACAAGTCAGAGTGAAAAGGTATACAATCAGTATACAATATGATATTAAAAAATATTACTCCCCACAAACAAAAAGAGGACAGCAACAGCATGAATCATGGATGATAAATATGCACACAATCGGCAAAAAATTGAGCATTTGGGACAGGTGACATATCAATGAAGACATTAGATATATTTACATAAAGTAACCACATTATAAAGCTTATGCTCCATGGATTTCAAATATAAACAATCAACAGATAACAGCGGCATATAGCAATGATGACATAGATCAACACAGCTGGAAGAGACTGGTTAATAGATGTTATAACCGTAAGGTCCAGGTATCAATACAGGAGACAGAATAATTATATTTCCAAATTTTTGCAGATCAAAGGTTCCAATCACATTGTGAAAGGGGAAAACACATGTAAGGAACATGCAAAAAAGGTGGACAAGACAGATCCATATATCCTTTTATAACTAAAGTCATAATAGAGCCATCATGTGGCTCCCATAGACTGAGAGACAGAGGTATCCCAGTAAATATCCCAATACGTGGACGATGAAAAGGTCCAAAGGAAGCAGACTGTGTCCATAATTGTTTAATCCAGATGTACAAAAGGGATCACGAAGAATTGCGAAACGGAGGTATCACACAGGAACAACAGGAGAAGCCCAAACAGGGGAGGGAGATGACCAGTAGGCACCAGAACTATGAATAAGAAATGAAAACATGTTAAGCAAAGCACAGAAAAAACAACAATGACCGCGAAGGACCAAGGGGAAGGAGAGAACATCCGAGATCTACCCCAGGAAGCCAGTGAAGAGCAGTTCCTCATTAAGGCCTGCTGGGGAGACAGAGTTGAGACACCAAATCCAGCAGGATTCCAGTTGTAGGAGTCGTTAAGTAGGATCCCCACCCCTAATGTTGAGCTTGAGGCGTTCCAGGCCCACTACTCGTAGACCCCTTGGATTACCCCCGTGGTGTGACAGAAAATGTGATGCTACTGAGGTCAATTTCTTACCTTTGCGCAGGTCACCGGCCGCCAGGTTAATGGTTGACACATGTCTCTGGATTCTCCTCCTAAGTTCTTGAGTGGTTTCTCCTACGTAAAGCCTATTACAAGGGCAAATGATCGCATAGATGACACAGGAGGTTTTACAATTAATGAATCCTTTTAAATTTATGTTGACTACCAACCGTGGGGTGTGCAAAGGTGTCCCGCACGGGCCGCATATAAGGATACACATTGCAATCCCCACAGGGGTAGGCGCCAACAAAAGTATAGCCATGTCCAAGCCGATGGGTGGGCCTGACAAAATGACTACTAACCAACTTGTCGCCGAGACTCGGAGCCCTCTTAGCTGTTATCAGAGGTTTTTCTCCAATCAGGTCAGATACTTTTGGATCAATCTTGAGAATCCTCCAGTGGTCGGATATTATTCTGCCAAAACTGTCCCACTGGTTATGAAGGCTGGTAGTTAGTCGTAATTGGTGATCCTCAGGTCACATTTTCCGTTCAAGAAGAGATTCCTGGGTCTGTGCACTAGCCCGCTTCAGGGCCCTGGATAAAGGCCTCTTGGGGTAGCCTCGTTGGGTAAACCACATAGTGAGATCTTCTGCTTGTATCCGAAAATTGCTGTCATCCGTACAATTCCTCCTGGCCCTTAAATATTGACAGACAGGTATTCCTAATTTAAGATGGCGAGGATGAAAACTCATGTATTGCAAGAGTCTGTTAGTCGCAGTGGGCTTACGGTACAATTTGGTATGAAGATGTCCATCCACCACAGATAGTGACAGATCCAAAAAAGTACCACCTGTAGATGAAATACAAGACGTGAGAAAAATATTCAGAGAGTTGGTATTCAAGAAGGTGATGAAATCCCTACAGTCCGCTTCAGACCCTCTCCAAAGAAACATCACGTCATCAATAAACCTGAACCAACCAAGGACATGTGCGGTAAAGGAGCCAGATGGACAGACAATCAAGTCCTCCCACCACCCAAGGAAAAGATTGGCCACCGAAGGTGCGCAGCGAGCATCCATTGCCACACCAGATACTTGTCGGTAAAAGGCCCCATCAAAGGTGAAGTAGTTGTGTGAGAGTATAAATTGTAGAATATCAATAAGGAAAGAGTCAGGAAACCCATCTGTCAGCTCCTTCATATGAAAGAAATGACCAACCGCTTGGAGACAGTCCCGATGAGTGATGTTGGAATATAGGGATTCCACATCACAAGTGACAATCAAAGTGCCCTCAGGAAGGACAATGTCCTTGATGTTCGTGATAAAGTGAGTGGAATCCCTAATATGAGAAGGTAGGGACTGCACCAAGGGTTGTAGAAAAAATTCCAGATAGGAGCATGCTTTCTCACACAGACTACCCATACCTGAACCGATGGGGCGACCAGGTGGCCGGTGCAATGAGCTGTTCAAACGCGCACTGAGAAACGCAATTTGCTAATATTACTTTTGTATTCCATCTGTAGTCATAGAAAAGCAGTACAACGCAGCCATGTTTGCAAATTGCGTTTTAAAAGGAGTTTTTGAACGTCATTGAACTCAATGTTTAAACAACGCATTTAAAAATGCAAGATTAATTGTAATGCTAGGTTATGGTGCTCACCACAAAAACACATCTATATAACAAACTCTGTGTGCAGACAGCAAAGATGAAAGCTCACAATTTGCTGTTGAAGAAAACACATGCTGTTTGATGAACAAAAAAGCTTATGAAAAATACACAAAAACGCCACAATAAACGCCTAGTGTGCACATAGTCGTATTATTTTTTTCTAAACCCATAAAAAAAGAAAAGGTTGGGCTTGTATTTGTAGAAGGTTTGATTTTGGGTTAAACATTATTGGTGTTAATTTTAGCACCAAAAATATCAAACAACGCACCACCTTCCCCGGAGTCACATACGGACGTCTTCGTGGCACACAGTTCCTCCTGCGATCTCTGTTGGGTCCAGCTTCTGGTTATCCTACCTTCACAATGCATATCACACACACACACACACACACACATCATATATACACACACATACATACATACACACATACACACACACACACACACACACACACACTCATCTCAATGAGCGTTACCGAATGCTTGCTGGCGCAATGATTGATGGGAGTAAGTGACGGGTCCGCAGGTCCTTGTGCTCCATAGAACAGGCTTTCTGGATTCTGCCGGCGAGAAGAAATAGTTTTCTAATGATTTTGGTGAGTATGTGTGTGAGCCCATCTGTGTGCGACACAGTGGTTGTGTGTGTTACATGTGATGCGTTTCGGGTTGCAATCTGATATTGTGAAATTTCATGGACAATTGTGTGTTGGTGTGCTGGTTACCATCATGCACAGCACTAGGTGGCAGCACGGACAGCTCTGACCGCAGTCTGTGTATATATGTGTGGCTTCTTACTGCAGGGTGTGTATATATGTGTGGGCTACGACCACTTTCAGTGTATGTGTGTATATACTGTATGTGTAACAGTCAGTGTATATATGTGGGTGCGATGAACGCAGTCTGTATATATATGTGTAACAGTCACTGCATATATGTGTAAGGCTTTGTGCGCACTTGCTGCGTATTTCCTGCGGATTTGCTGCATGTTTCGCTTCAGAAAACGTTCATAACATCTCTGCAGTGATTCACCAGCAAAACCTGTGAGAAAAAAAATGCTGTGCGCACTATGCGGATTTTTACAGCTGCATATTTTGCTGCGGGATTCCTGCAGCGAAAACAATTGCATGACAATTCTTTTACTCAGGTTCCTGCGGTTTAGAGGGCTGACAGACCAATCACCCGCAGACTCTGGGTCGGCGGATGATTGATCCCCGGTATCTTGCCGGATGGTGCTCCCTATATAAAGTTTATGGGGGACAGAATCTGCCCCAAAGGGGTAGGAGCAAGCGCTTCATACGCACCGATGACCGGGCGGCTGTCACACTGCTCTCTTGGCTTTGGCTTTCATCTTCGAAAGCCGGCTCATTATTCCATCTCGTATTCACTCCTTCCCTGCTCACCGGTGGCTGTGATTGGTTGCAGGCAGACACACCCCAATGCTGAGTGACAGCTGTCTCAGTGCAACGAATCACAGCCGCCGGTAGGTGGGTCCATAGCGTACAGTCAAATTTTTTTTTTTATCAAAATCAGCGTGCGGTCCGCCCCAATTTATCTAACCAGCCAGGACAAAACCTCACAGCTGGGGGCTGGTATTCTCAGGCTGGGGAGGCCCACGTTATGGGGAGGCCCCCAGCCTAAAAATATCAGCCAGCAGCCACATGTAATTGCCGCATCCATTAGATGCGACAGTGGCGGACTTTTCACGAGTCTTCATGTTGCCGTGATGCGGTGGCAATCGAGGTAATGGAGTTAATGGCAGCAACCCATAGCTGCCACTAAGTCATAGTTAAATGATGGCAGGCGTCTATATGACACCCCCTCATCACTAAACTGTAACTGAAAGTAAGGCTAGGTTCACACACTGCTTTTTTATCGATGCTTCTTTTTTTTAGGTTTTTTTTTTTTTAGCAAAAACCGCACAAAAAAAGCACCTGTTGCCAAAAACAGCGGCAACAACGCATGATGTTTTAATGCGTTTTTTTGCTCACTGCGTTTTTATCATTGAACAATGTCATTAAAGATTGTTTAAAAAATAAAAAAAGATAAAAGGTCTGATGACATTTCCTTCTTCAATATGTTCTTCCTTCTCCACTAGTGTATGCAGGAGAGCAGACAGCTGCAGAACTACAAGGCTCAGCATGCTCCATCCAGGACTGTATGCTGGAGGGAGAGGCAGGGGGAGCACAACTACAAGGCTCAGCATATTCCATCTAATAGTGTATGCAGGAGAGCAGACAGCAGCTGCAGAACTACAAGGCTCAGCATGCTCCATCCAGGACTGTATGCTGGAGGGAGAGGCAGGGGGAGCACAACTACAAGGCTCAGCATATTCCATCCACTAGTGTATGCAGGAGAGCAGACAGCTGCAGAACTACAAGGCTCAGCATGCTCCATCCAGGACTGTATGCTGGAGGGAGAGGCAGGGGGAGCACAACTACAAGGCTCAGCATATTCCATCTAATAGTGTATGCAGGAGAGCAGACAGCAGCTACAGAATTACAAGGCTCAGCATGATCCACCCAGGACTGTATACAGGATTTTTTTGCCCCCCAAAAAAAAATGACGTGGGCTTCGCCATATTTTTTATGCTATCAAGTGCCTGAATCACATCACACATCAGCTGATTGTATAAAAGCCTTTTATACAATTAGCTGATGAATCAGTGAAAGAAAAACAAAAAAAAAAAAAACCTACACACGTCCCTGCTGACTCCTGTCCGACCGCTGCAGGAGCTGCCGATGATCAGCTGAAGAAGTCTCCGGACGGCATCAGCTGATAGCTGGGCGGCAAAAAGAGACTTGCGATCAGCTGATGGGTCAGGTGACCACATCAGGTGATCCACCGCCAGGTCCTGCCGCCATCGTACGTGCCTGAGAGCACACAGCCGGTGCGGCGGTACCAGAAGAGGAGCTGGGAGCGGGCATGGCACAGAGAGTCTGCAGACACGCGAGTATTTTTTTTTCTATTGTTTACTTTCGTTTTCACAGCTGCTTCCATCTCACGCGCGGGAGCAGACCTGCCGCCGCATGGGAGATTGAAGGAGAAGCGGCGGTATCGGGATAGGAGCTGGGAGCGGGCATGGCACCGGGAGTCTGCAGGCACGTATTTTTTTTTTCTTTCTATTGTTTACTTTTGTTTTCGCAGCTGCTTCCATCTCACGCATGGGAGCAGACCTGCCGCCGCACGAGAGATTGAAGGAGGAGTAGCGGTACTGGGAGGATTCGATTACCGCAGTGTGTATATTACATATATATATATATATAAAAATATATATAACAGTCTGTGTGTGTGTGTGTGCGTATGTGTGTATGTGTGTGTGTATATATATATATATATATATATATATATATATGGGCTAAGAAAAGTCAGTGGATATATATGTGTGGACTCAGAATAGTCATTGTATATAGCGCATGTGTAACAGTCAGTGTATATATGTGGAATAGTACGTGTGTGTATATACTTACTAATGGTTGAGTCATCTCCACGTTCCTGTGAACGCTGATCTTCAGGGACCTGCTGCAGTAAGGCTGCTCAAACGGTGCTGCTCCTTCTCCAGGGCACCGTACGATGCTGCTGCTCCTGTCTGACTAAAATGTGTTTCCACTTTACTTCCGGGTGGAGCTGTACAATTCATATACAGTCACCCATAAAATGGCGACACATTACTATGGAATACACCTCCTCCCCTTTTGGGTGAAGTGTAACACCCAAAAGGGGAGGAGCATAGGCATGTCATCTAGTGACTGCCCAAATTTGCAGCTATCGTAATTCTACTAAGGATTACTATAGCTTTTGGATGTGTACACAGGAAGATGCTCCCCCTACTGGCAATTATAAGTATTTTTAATAAAAAAAAATATTTTACATATTTAAAAGTTGAATTACATTAAGAAAAGTTGTTACACAATTCTAATATTGTTTGCAGATTTGGCCTACAAAAGAAAAAAAAATTAGATGATACAGTCCCTTTAAATGATGTTACCAGTCTGTCAATCAAGACACACATCCCCAAGTGTCTAAGAGCATGTCAAAAAGGTTTAAAGGTAAAATCTGATGTTGATGGACAACCCAGCCTGACCACGTGTGTGTTTAAATCTCCTCCAAGAAAAATTGCAGAATGCGATTGTCTGACGATCATGGGTCACACAATCACAGTCAACTCAAATTTTATTTAAAAATTACAATTAAAAATATTGGAAATTAACAAACCAGCCATGATCGTTGTTGCCTAATCACAGATCATTGCTTGGTGTGGGGTGACCTCATTTGTACCCGCACACCGCTCTGATTGAAGAGACGGGCCGTATGACCGATCTCTCCATTCACAGAGGATCTCTGAATGGTAAACACACACCACCTTCAACACTACTTAAGAGAAATCTGAAGTTAATGTACGGTAAGGACTTTCTGCGGGTGCAAAACAGATTTTTTTTGCAGTTGAAATCTAGTATCAGACTACACTCCGTTCAGTGCATCAATGGCCAATATCAACATCGCAACTTGTTATATGCCAAATTACTTAAAGTTCCATCAAAACCCATAAGAACAAAGCACCATGACTCCTCATTTCAAACCACAGCACCAACCCATACCAAAATGAAATGTCAGGTGCATATGGTATTATTCTTACCTAAATTCTAGTCGAATTATGGAGTATTTATTGGTTTGTTTCCAACCTTGGTTTACCTCACTCATTTTTTTAAAAATATTGTAAAGCTGGTTGTTCCACTAACTATTTGATAATTAACCTGGGTTTTGGATAATGGTATATTAACTGCTAAGGTTGTTTTTTGTATAATAGATTTTTTGGGTTTTGTTTTTGGGCTGGTATAAATTTTTAAAATCATATTAAGCATTGTTTTTTATGTTTATTTTTTTGATCTTTTGCTTTACACATTTATTTTAGATGTCAATGTTTTATTTTTTTTCTAAAATATGGGAGTATAACATTCAAACACGTTTTTCATTTTTTTAAATTTTAGCTTTTGATCAAGTTTTTGCAATTTTCCTTAAGGTGGATACACGAATGGGCTTTAACACTATATGATTTTTTTGATGCGGAAATCATTACACTCCGAAAACATGAACACATATAAAGGGTTCACAGATGTCTAACATCAGTGCAAGGGAGGTTTTTTTTTTTTTTTAAAAAAACAAACAAAAAACATTAAAAATCTGAAAAACATTTTCCCCACTATTAATTCGATAGTTTGCCTTTAATTTTTAGGGGTTTTTTTTATAAAAAATCCGAAGCTATATAATTTAGCTTAAGCAAAAAACAGCTGATGAAAACAGATGTAATGGTTGTTGAGATTTTACCCATGACTAAAGGCCCCTTTACACACTGCAACATCGCTAGTGATATCGCTGTAACGTCACTGGTTTTGTGACATAATAGCGATCTCCCTAAAGTCTCTGTTGAGTCGCTGGTGAGCTGTCAAACAGGCAGATCTGGCCAACAACTCAGTAGCGATACAGACCTGCAGAACAACCTCGCTGGTCTTTGGGGACGTGTCACACAGCAGGTACTTGACGACTCCCACCTATGTGTAGGCATGGTGTTTGGCGTATGAGTCCTTTTTACACGCCCCCCTCAGCTCCGATTGGTTAACGCTAGGGCGTTCTTATTGGTGACTCCCGAGCTTGGTCCTGAGCTTCTGTTGCATTGCTTAGCGGATCTTTGTAGAGTTCTGTGTGCGGTGACTCCACACTGGTTTATCTATATAGCATCAATACAGCTTCTATACAATACTCAACTCCATCTACAAGGTAAGCATCGTTAGCGGGTCTCAAATGTATGATTTTTTTTAGCGATCCCTTTTTTTCCCTTTTTCTTTCTCATTTGGGGGACTCTAGCGATTTCGTTGTTACTACTTTATAGGAATCTGCGATCATGCTGCCAAATCATTTGAGGTCTCTGTAGCGATTCCATTGTTACTACTTTATAGGAATCTGCGATCATGCTACCAAATCATTTGAGGTCTCTGTAGCGATTCCATTGTTACTACATAACTCTGCGATTATGCTTAAAAAAAAAGCTTTACTGTACATGCCCTTTAGCATGGGTGGCCATTTTAGCATGGGCGGCCATTTTCTGCCACGTCCTACAAACACTAGTGCGGTTTGACTTGGGTTTTTTTGTACTATGAAAAGGAAATGGAGGCCTTGGCTTTACTGTACATTCCCTTTAGCATGGGCGGCCATTTTCTACCACGTTCTACAAACACTAGTGCGGTTTGACTTGGGTTTTTTTTTGTACTATGAAAAGGAAATGGAGGCCTTGGCTTTACTGTACATTCCCTTTAGCGTTGGGCGGCCATTTTAGCATGGGCGGACATTTTCTGCCACGTTCTACAAACACTAGTGTGGTTTGACTTGGGGTTTTTTGTACTATGAAAAGGAAATGGAGGCCTTGGCTTTACTGTACATGCTCTTTAGCATGAGCGGCCATGGGCATTTTCTTAACTTTTGTAAAATGTAATAAGAATGTTCCGTTCTCAATGTTTGTTTTTCTTTTTTTCAGATGCCCTCTTCTCAGGAATGTACCCGTGAACCTATTGAGTTATATCGCCCAATGCCTTGTTTATGGAGGATAAAATCGGCAGATTACACTAATAAATATATAAAAAAAGGAGGCCTATCAAAAGCTTGTAGCCCTTTTTAAGCAGCACCAGCCAGATGACCCAGTCGATGAAAATGTAGTGAAAAGAAAACTTCAAGCTCTACGTACGGTTTACAGGAGAGAGCTAAAAAGGGTGGAGCAGTCGATTAAGTCCGGTACTGGAACGGATGATTTGTATACACCAACGTTGTGGTATTATGAGCTCCTTTCCTTCACAAGAGACCAAGAGCTACCCTGGAGAATAGAAGACCTCATGGATGAAAACCCTGACAAGTGAGTTCGTCCCTTGAGGGTGATGTAAGTACCTTATTTTAGTCCTTGAAACAGCATTTCAAACAAATTCAAACAAAAGTTTGTAGGTATATGGTAAACTTTACTAGAAGATTGTAACTATGGGTTTCAATGATAAATTTTGCATATTCCTAAAGTTATCCCTTCCACTTCGTAAAAGTATACCCCTTCACTAGTTTCTGCCCACTCAGTTATCATAGCGTAAAATGCCATTTCATATCCCGTACGAGTAGTATTCCATATCCTGTTATACTACTATTTCAAATCCCGTAGAACTAGTCCCACCCCTACCATTGATTTCCAGTGTACGTGTACCCTTGTGAGTGCTGCTCATGATATCCAATGCAAACACATTTCTGTGGTGTGTTGGTGTTGAAAGATGTGAAGTAATATTTTGGTTTGGCGTTAACATGAATTTTCTGTTCACGCAGGAGCATATGCAAGATGCTGAAGAGGAATTGTCCACAAGTACTTGTGAAAACAGTGACATTGCCAGCTCTTAAATTTCAAGCGAGGACACTCCTGACAAAAGGTCCACCATGTCCATTACCTCATTGACTTACAGCATCACGTAAACGAAAGGCTGGCCGGCCGCCATCTCCAGATCTGATAGGTTTGGCCAACAAAATCTTAAGTGTGCAGAACAGCTCCACTGTAGGCTGCTTTGCAAAACTTCTGGATGAGAGAATGTCCAAGCTAGAAGACACGCAAAGGAGCCACGTGGAAAGGATCGTGCTTGATGTACTGGCGAAAGCAGCAGCGGGAAAACTAAGACACTTCAGTTGTAACTGAGAGCATTCAGCAAAATACGTATTCCCAGTACCCACAGTACAGCACACCCATGCATATAATTCAGCCTCCGCCACCATTGCACTCTGGCCCCCCACAGTTTACACTCTTTCAAAACTCTTCCCAGTTACGTTCAACGCCCAGCCAACAATATGGAAACTCAGACGGCTACTACCAAGAGTTGTAGCTGTATTGTAAATGATCAGGTTTTCATACTTCTTTCGATATATTGTGTTGATTTTTTTTTTTTTTACTTTATTGATTGTATAGATACCATATGTGTTTTGTTTAAAATAAAACATTTTATTTTGTTTCAAAATTGTGGCCTGTGGGCATGATTGAAATAATGGTTGAGAGTGATGAAAGATGTTTTTCTGGGGGTGAATAAGGACTTCAGACAATAGAGTATATAAATTCACACGTTATTTCACATACCTTCAAAAAATTATGAAGAAAATAGAAATCAAAAAATTGCAAAATGTACACAATGTATACCAATTATATACATAATAACAAAAAACGAACACAACATATAGAACACATATACAAAAGATACACAAATCCAGCGGCCACTCTGCTGAAATGACAGCGTTCCCAATCCAAGATGATGGTAGGCGGCAAAATGTTTGTGGCTGTGGTTTAGTGGCTGCCACCCTCTTGTTGGGCCTCCACATACCTCTCCAGCATCGCCTGTTGGTGGTCCATGAGTTGGTTTAACCGCCCCATGGCTTTAAGAATCCGTTTGTTATTGGCCACCAGATCTTCCAATGTCGGGATTTCTAAGGAGAAAATCATAATAGTTTACAAGGCTAATTTTTCCCAGCCTTGTAATTTGCACTTACTATTTTTCCACTTACAGTTTTGGGGTTCAAACACTTCATAGTACACGACAGTCCTCCGTCCTTTTAACACGCATGTATCCTTTCCTACTTGTCTGCAGTATATGTTATGTGCTGCACCTACCAGAAGGTGAGCCAGCACCCAAGTCCACTGGGGAGAATGCCCCTGTGGGGCTGGTGGACCCAGACGATGCCGCTTCTGGAGGTGGGGAACCAACTGTTGGCGGCATAGCTGGTGGAGCTGGAGGCGGCCCTGCTGGTGGAGCTGGAGGCGGCCTTGCTGGTGGAGCTGGAGGCGGCCTTGCTGGTGGAGCTGGAGGCGCTGGAACATCTTCAGGTGGTCCTAGGGATAGGCGATAACTAATAATTAGCGGAACATAACTCTCATCGGCACATTTAAACATTCCCATCAAGACCGCTTCGCTCAATGGTCGCTGTAAACCGCGGTGCCAATGAGCAAAGAGGCTTGCGCCTTGGCGAGAAATTTGTGATTCAAATCTCCCGTCAAGCCGCGCCACACTTGGCGGATTGTTCGCGGTCGACCGTGGCAACCAATGAGCTGCGATGACTTTAAATGAAGCGCGAACAGCGTTCATTGGTCGCCACCGATGGCGCTCAGCCAATGAGCAAAGTTCTTGGCTTGGAACAGAGCTAAGCCACCATACTGTACAAAGCACTAAGCCAATAAATAGTAAATAAAGCACTAATCCCCTATATACCATATATAGGACTGAGCCCTTATATACAGTAAGTAGCACGGAGCCCCTATATACAGTGTATAGCACTGAGCCCTTCTATACAGTATATAGCACTGAGCCCTTCTATACAGTATATAGCACTGAGCCCTTCTATACAGTATATAGGACTGATCCACTATATACAGTATATAGCACTGAGCCCTTATATACAGTATATAGCACTGACCCCTTATATACAGTATATAGCACTGAGCCCTTATATACAGTATATAGGACTGAGCCCTTATATACAGTATATAGGAATGATCCACTATATACAGTATATAGCACTGAGCCCTTATATACAGTATATAGGACTGAGCCCTTCTATACTGTATATAGGACTGATCCACTATATAGCACTGAGCCCTTCTATACAGTATATAGGACTGAGCCCTTCTATACAGTATATAGGACTGATCCACTATATACAGTATAGAGCACTGAACCCTTCTATACAGTATATAGGACTCAGCCACTATATACAGTATATAGCACTGAGCCCTTATATACAGTATATAGCACTGAGCCCTTATATACAGTATATAGGACTGAGCCCTTATATACAGTATATAGGACTGAGCCCTTATATACAGTATATAGGACTGAGCCCTTATATACTGTATATAGGACTGATCCACTATATACAGTATATAGCACTGAGCCCTTATATACAGTATATAGGACTGAGCCCGTATATACAGTATATAGGACTGAGCCCTTATATACTGTATATAGGACTGATCCACTATATACAGTATATAGCACTGAGCCCTTATATACAGTATATAGGACTGAGCCCGTATATACAGTATATAGGACTGAGCCCTTATATACTGTATATAGGACTGATCCACTATATAAGTATAAAGCACTGAGCCCTTATATACAGTATATAGCACTGAGCCCTTCTATACAGTATATAGCACTGAGCCAACTTATGTTATGTGCTGCACTTACCAGAAGGTGAGGCAGCACCCAAGTCTGCAGGGGAGAATGCCCTTGGGCTGGTGGTCCCAGACGATGCCGCTTCTGGAGGTGGTGTGGAAAGTGGAATATTGGAACAGTCTGTTGGCGGCATAGCTGGTGGAGCTGGAGGCGGCCTTGCGGGTGGAGCTGGAGGAACTGGAACATCTTCTGGTTGTCCTAGGGATAGGTGTTAGCTAATATTCAGCGGAATTCTAATTTAAGTAAGTAGATTATTATAGTTTATTATAGTTTAGTATAATTATTATAGTTGACTTGAGGGGTGGGGGTTAGGGGTGGGGCTTAGCCTGGGGAGAATGGGGGGGGGGCAGGGGAGCCAGCAATGGACAGGGTAAGAGGAGAGTATCATGAGGAGGAACTTTTTTTAATACAGTTGCGGTAATTGGCGTCACTTTTAAACCGCCTGTCACCGCTTGTGCAGCCCTGGGGGGGTGGCTAAGCCACCACCCCTGGGGTGTAGCACAAGTCTCCATGTACCTAATAAAGCTCCATGTACTTGGAGCTCAAGTGGACAGCGTGGTCGGGGTTAATAAGTAAACCCCACTTCACTACACCCGGTCTACAGAACTCACGGCGATGTCTCTGCCTCTGTTCCCGGATTCTGGCGATGAGATCCCCACACTTGTATCGCAGATCCGCCAGTTTTTTCCGGATCTGCTTTATGGTCTGCTCCACTCTGAACTTGCGCTGCAGGCCGCGGGCGATCCTCCGAAGGACCACCTGTTTATGGCGAACAAGATGCTCGTGCTCCCCATCATAATCCCAATCATCGATTTTTGAGATTAAAGTACACCACTTCAGCCTGCCCCCAGGGTAAGGAACCTCTCCTGGACGCCATGTCGCCGCCTATAAACAAAAACGCCCATCAGACTTCCTTTGACGCCGGGAATAGCGTCATGACGTCACGGGGCGCTAGCGTCACTTTAAGAGTGCAGCTGCGTCTCCGTCTGCCGGGAACGCAGTAGCGTCGCCGGAAGTAGGGAACGCAGCTGCGTCTCCGGCCAGAAGGGAACGTTGGTGTGTGCTCTGTTATTGTACAAGTGTGAATGTCTATGTATCTATCTAATAGATAGATGTATAGATATGGAATTAGGCATGTATTTGTATATATGTATGTCGGATATTATGTGTGTATTAAGAGATAGATAGATAGAGATAGATAGATAGATATATATATATATATATATATATATATATATATATATATATATATATATATATATATATATATATATCTGTTTTCGTATCTGTGTGTGCATATACATATTCATATAAATATTTATGTGTACATGGATGTATGTTTACATAAGAGTACACGGATGTATATGCGTGTATGTGTATATATATGTTGCTGAATACGCATGTGTATACATATTTACAAACTGCTTAGTAGTGAAACTGACAAAAAAAGCTGTGCTAAAACAAAACAAATTTTATTGGACGTATCAATACAGAAAATAAAAAGTAGGGTATCAGTAGGCAACTATAACACATCTGCTTAGTGAACTATAATATCTGCTGCTGCCAAGTAACAGCACCTGGACCGTTAAAATATTGACAGTACTTTTCACGGCAGGTCTTTGCATCATGCGTGTTTCTGCCGTGTGCGAATGTTTGCAGGTCTGCAATAGCAGCAGTGTCTTGACGCCATTCACCGGGCTCCACTGCCCCATTGGCCGTATCCACAGAGTCCACAAAGCCAGGTGGACTGTACGCAACAGTATCGCGCTGGCGTAGAAAGTTGTGCAACACGCTAACACAACAGAGTCTATTGACTCTAGCTTCAAGTTAATAGACGTGTGGAACACTCTAAAGCGATTTGCCATAATACCAAAGGCATTTTCTACAACATGTCGCGCCCTTGATAAACGGTAATTATAAATATGTCTTTCATCCGTAAGAGTTTTCTGGGGGAATGGTTTGATAAGATTTGGATGAAGCGGGAAGGCTTCATCGCCGATAAAAACAAAATTAAGGTTGCCGGTAGTCTGAGAGTTTGGAGGCAAGTTCAGATCACCGTTCAGCAATCGCTCTCCAAAACGTGTGTGCTCTAAAACACCACCATCGGAAACCCTCCCGTTCATGCCAACATCAACATTTATGAATTCGTAGTTGGCGTTAACAAGGGCCGACAAGGGCCGTCAGGATGATGCTGAAATATCCTTTATAGTTATAGAAATAGGATCCGGAGTTGTGGGGTTGGGTGATGCGCACATATTTCCCGTCCAATGCCCCACCGCAGTTCGGGAATTGCCAAATTCACTCAAAATCAGAAGCAATTTTTTTCCATTCCTCCTGTGTTTTGGGAAACCGCACGTAGGAACGTAGACTTTGAACAATTGCTCTGCATGTCTCTGGAATTAGAATGCTCAGAAGGGAACTTGAAACTGCTGCTGAAAAATGCAGGTCCTGCAGTGAGCGTCCCAGTGGCTAGGAATCTCAGCGTGACTGCCAATCTTTCGTCTGCAGGGACAGCAGCACGCATCAGTGTATCCTTCCGCTGAATGAGTGGCGTAACCATTTCCAGCAACATTTTGAAGGACTCCTCTGACATCCGCAGATAGTTTCGGAAATCTTGAGGATCCTTGTCATGAAGCTCTCTCAGAAGTTGGATGTGGGATATTTCGGACCTCTTCAGCAACCACTCTCTGGTCCACATGCGACGCTTTCGTTTGGAACGCCTCTCAAGCATCCTTGCATTATCTCGTCGCCGAGATTCCTCCATCAGCAATGCAGCAACAACAGCACGCTCTGCATCGGTCATGATGTGCAAACTGCTAAAATACAATGTAAAGATGAGAGAAGTTGCAACAAAATCATTACACATGTTCATGTTAAAGGTCAATGAGAACTGTATTCCATGTATGTGAACAGATACTGCATGGACCTCCAGTATGGGTGTTTGCACAAATAGAAGGCAAGCCCTCAATTTGCTAGCCAGTGTAGAAGCATGACAACAATGCAGAATAGGACTTATGGATTGCACATGTCATAAAATAAAATGGAAACGCTATAAAGATCAGAATGTGATCACTACAAAAATCAGAATGTGATCACTACAAAAATCAGAATGTGAACGCTACAAAAATGATGCTTACCGTAATATATATTGACTTTATAGTATTGCAGACCAGCACGCTCAGGAACACAGGAACAGAGTAGCTTTGAAACAAAGGACGGAAGAGCTTTAAGTTGCCTTCTATTCAGTGAAAGCCACCAATCAGAAACGCTACAGCGACCACCAATCGGAGGTAAGGGGGCGGGAAAGGGAACGCTATAGCACGCCTACGGGCTGGGTTCTAAGTTGCTAGTGATGTCGTTGTAAAGGTGTCAAACACACGGATGCATGCTGCACAGCGGGAAACAAAGGACCCAAAAATGTTTCTTAACGATTTGTAGCGATCAGCAACTTCACAGCAGGGGCCAGGTCGCTGATGTGTTTCACACACTGCAATGTCGCTGGGGAGGTCGCTATTACGTCACAAAACCGGTGACGTTACAGCAATGTCGTTTGCGATGTTGCAGTGTGTAAAGCCACCTTAAGTCTGATGATGTTGGCTGACCACAAACAATGTCTGAGCAAACGATTTAGTCTATTGAAGGCATTTCAACTAAGCAAGAGTAATATTGACAAAAATTCACATCATTATTTGTATTTCATGCCTTTTAACACAGATAGGAAACGCAAGTAAGAGGATCCTTATTTTGACAATTGTGGACTACACACAAATCTCTGGACTGTGAGTATTGGTTGTTTTGTCCTATGTCGCCATGCTGGTCCGAAATGGCAGTCACTGTAGTTTCTCCGGTTTGTTTGTGGTTAAAATCTCTACAACAAGGGAATCCTTTTTTTGAGTATTGTGTAGAATAGTTTACTGTAAAATGTATTACAAATTTTATTAAACCTTTTGTTAAAAAATTGGTTGAAAGACATGTTTATAAATTCTAGTTTGTTTTTTTTTTAGAGAAAAAATGAGTCACAGACGTGAAACTGCTGCCCAGCAATCTGTGCAAGTTGCTTCATCAACTCGATTATTGGATGTACGTTTTTCTTAAAATTAACCATTGTGTCCCGATTTCTTAACAATATTGTTCCTTAAATTTTTCTAAAACTTTTTTCCAATGGTAGACTAGTCATTCTGGTGTGGGTTGCCTTGCGGAGGAGGATGAAGGAGCAGTTCCTGGCCAAGAATCGTCTTCTGTAATGTTTTTTTTTTTATTTTTACTGTTTTTTTGTATTTTTTAAAAAACCATCTTACTAAAAAAATCTAAAGTTAAAAAATTACATTTTCTTTCAGGGACAAGAGGGTGTGTCTGTACATACTGGTCCGGGTACATCTTCTCTGAGTCAGACATGTGTTGACATTTATTTATTTTTAAATTTAAAATTTTAAACTTTAAATAAAAAAATAATGAAAAATTTAAAAATATATATGTCTTTAAACTTTTTTTAAAAAACCTCTTAGGAATAATAATTTTGATTTTAAGATATTGTTCTGACTTTAAAAGGGAACTAGACCCGGCAACAGCAGCCCTACAAATGAAGACCAGGAGTTTGAGGCATTTATTGATGGACACCTATTAATAACTGATGTAGAGGCAAGACCAGCTTTATGGGACACCGCCCACCGACATCATTGGGATACAGTCTTTACACGGAGACTGTGGGATGAGGTTGCGAGTTCACATATTGATAATTGGGAGGACCTTTATGCCAAGACACAGTGTCTGTTTCGTAAGTAAAGTATTTTAACTTAATTTTTCAATGTTGTTTGTTTTGGTTAATGAAAAAATTTAGGTAAAACTTTGCTTTTTATATGGTAACTTTTTGTGTTTCCAATAATTTTTCAACAGGCGATAAAGATGGCTGTCGATTCGAGACAGATACAAAAAGGATTTAAATAAAGAGAAGAGGGCTCCAAGTGGTTCTGCTGGTCGACGCCATCGTTACAAATATTTTTGAATTGTTTGATCATGACAAATTTACTTAAGTAAAGCCATAATCAGGTTTTTTTTTCATAATTTTTTTGTATTATATTACTCAACAGAACTACTGGAAATGTTTCCAGGCCCTCTGAAGACATTCGTGGAGCGGACCGGGAAGAATGCGCCATCTGTCCACCTGAGAGCCAAAACAACACTGACCTCTCTGGAAACACTACAACCTCACAACCCACACAAACAATCACAAGTGCTACAGATTCCTGCCAGGCTCATGATATTCATTTGGAAGGATCTAGGTTAGGCTTTTCCCAATCCCAGGCCTCTGACGCTACTCAAACTGGTAGACCAGGTTTCCTGTCTGTTCGTCAGCACCAGAGGCCTATGGATAGGAGCCTTATGCCTGAGTTTAAGCACATGAGCACAGTATTCCAGGATTCTCTGAAGTACCTGCATGAAAAAGTGACAACCGGTTTTGTCCAAGTTCAAGAAAGCTTCAGAGATGTTAATGCACGCTTCGATAAACTTGAAACCGATGCAAACAAATCCGTCAACCATTTGGTTTTTTTTTTACAGTACTAAGGCATATGGAAAGTCTACCCAGTAACAGCCAATTAAATATTATGCAAGCCTGTCAGCAATCTAGGCCATGAAATGAATCGCACCCATCCAACACAACCATACCAGGCCCCTGAACCTCCACGACCACATGTCTCCCCAAACCAACAGCACCCTACACAACCATTCCTGGCACCTAACCCACCACAAACTGAAAACACCATTACCTATCAGCGTCACACCCAACCATACCATGCCCCTTTGCCAGGGCTGTGGAGTCGGAGTCGTGGAGTCGGAGTTAGTTTTGGCTGGAGTTGGAGTCGGTAGAAATGTACCGACTCCAGCTTTAGAAAAAATTTATTAATATTTCATAATTGAACTTTCATATGAATTTTATAAATGTTACTCAAATATATATGTTCTATCAAACTATGAACAACAGTGATAAGCAGTTCTGCTGGAGATAAGAGACATTTCTAAGGGTACCATCACACTTTAGCGATGCAGCAGCGATGCGACCAGCGATTTGACCTGGTCAGGATCGCTGCTGCATCGCTACATGGTCGCTGGTGAGCTGTCAAACAGGCAGATCTCACTAGCGACCAGTGATTAGCCCCCAGCCAGCAGCGACGTGCAAGCGACGCTGCGCTTGAACGGAGCCGGCGTCTGGAAGCTGCGGACACTGGTAACTAAGGTAAACATCGGGTATGGTTACCCGATGTTTACCTTAGTTACCAGCTCACACCGCTTAACTTAGCGTGTGCAGGGAGCAGGAGCCGGCACTGGCAGCGTGAGAGCTGCGGAGGCTGGTAACGAAGGTAAATATCGGGTAACCACCTTGGTTACCCTATGTTTACCTTGGTTACAGCTTACCGCAGCTGCCAGATGCCGGCTCCTGCTCCCTGCACATTCAGGATTGTTGCTCTCTCGCTGTCACACACAGCAATGTGTGCTTATCAGCAGGAGAGCAACAATAAAAAAACGAACCAGGGCTGTGTGTAACGAGCAGCGATCTCACAGCAGGGGCCAGATCGCTGCTCAGTGTCACACACAGCGAGATCGCTAATGAGGTCACAAAAAACGTGACTCAGCAGCGATCTCAGTAGCGATCTCGCTGTGTGTGAAGTACCCCTTACTTCTTGTGTGCCACTGTTCTCCACTGCCCTTATCTAATCTTTTACTTTGTTAACCTCATGCTGCCCCAACCCCCAAAATGTGTTGCAAATTCTTAGTAGTAAAGCTCCTCCTCTAGACTAGATCATACTAGGTGTGCGTCTTCCAAGCATCCCACAGCTGCTTGCTACTCAGAAGAGGAAGACTGTAAGAAGTATTATCCTTTCAACAAACTTTGCATCAGTTAACTGTGAGTACATGAGGAATAATAACAGTATTACTGACCACTATATATCAGTTGTACGACCTGGAAATAATTTTGTACAATTGTTTTTAGGAAAAACAATTGTCATTTGGATTGTGAATGCAAAATTAAAAACCTGAGAATGTCAAAGAAGCGTCACATTAAATCAGCTGTATTTGAACATTTCACCATCACTCAAGATAGAAAAGATTATGTCTGTCAGTGTATGACAAATGATCCAGACGAAAACAAATGCTGTGAAGCCAAGATGAGAGCATAGTCAGGCAAAGATAAAAATGCTCCTACCAGAGCTTCTAATCTAAAGAGACATTTACAGCGCTTTCATCCAGAAGTACTGAAAGCAGTGGATGAGAAAGACTGCATCCAAACCAATGAACCAGTGCCCAGCTCTCCCAGCCAAACAAAGGAGCAGAGAACTTTGCAGCCATCAGTTGCAAGATATTTTGTCAGTGACAAAGTTACTGTGACAATGACAGTCGATACATTTAAAAAACAGATCATAGAGCTTGTTGTAAAGGATAGTGTGCCTATTTCATTATTTTCATGACCAGCTTTTATGTGTCTGAATGGGGATATGGCCCGCAAGCTTGGTGTTTCTCTGGAGAGAGAGAGTATTACAAAATTAGTAATCGAAGAAGCTTTTAAACAAAAGGAAGAACTTAAAACTCTCAAGGGACGCTTTCTGTTTCTTAAAATGGATGCCTGCACACGTGACAGAGTGAACTATTTTGCCATCAATGTCCGATTTGTTTGTGATAAAAATGAAAGTTACCAAGACATTGGCAGTAAAAGACACCAAAGCTCATCACACCAGTGAGTTTCTCCAGGTCTTGGTGGAAAAGGTTCTGCAAGACTATGAACTTAAAAAAGAGCAAGTTCTGTCTGTCGTAACTGAATGCTTCAAATATGATAAGTACTATTAAGCTAATGAATGAGAGTAATGATGGTGACCAGCAGCTAGAAGAACATTCGGGGTCCACAGACACAGAAATGTTTGAAATAGAGGAACACAGTATTGTAACTGGGGAGCAAACTGAAGTTGCTTCAGATGAACAGCAACATGATAGTTTAGATCTTGTTGAAACTGTGTCAATACGTTCTTTCATTCATCACATGCGCTGTGTTGTGCATACGCTACAGCTGGCTATAAGGCTATGTGCGCACTAGGCGTTTTTTTCATGCTGCGTTTTTATGTGCGTTTTTGTCTAAAAAACGCACCCGCGGCTAAAAAAACGCGGCAAAAACGCATGCGTTTTTGCCGCGATTTGGTGCGTTTTTTGCTGCGTTTTTGCTCACTGCGTTTTTAATCAGTGCACAATGCCATTAAAGATTGTTGATGAAAAAAAAAAAAAAAAAAGGTCTGATGTCATTTCCTTCTTCAAAATGTTCATTGTATGCAGGAGAGCAGACAGCAGCTGCAGAACTACAAGTCTCAGCATCCTCCATTCACTAGTGTATGCAGGAGAGCAGACAACAGCTGCAGAACTACAAGTCTCAGCATCCTCCATTCACTAGTGTATGCAGGAGAGCAGACAGCAGCTGCAGGACTACAAGTCTCAGCATCCTCCATTCACTAGTGTATGCAGGAGAGCAGACAGCAGCTGCAGGACTACAAGTCTCAGCATCCTCCATTCACTAGTGAATGCAGGAGAGCAGACAGCAGCTGCAGGACTACAAGTCTCAGCATCCTCCATTCACTAGTGTATGCAGGAGAGCAGGCAGCAGCTGCAGAACTACAAGGCTCAGCAGCCTCCATCCAGGACTGTATGCAGTTTTTTGCCCAAAAAGAAAAAAAAATGACATGGGCTTCGCCATATTTTTCTATGCTAGCCGGGTACAGCAGGCAGATACGGGCTGCCCCCAACCCCCAGCTGCCTATTTGTACCCGGCTGGGAACCAAAAATATAGAGAAGCCCTTTTTTTTTAATTATTTCATGAAATAATTAAAAAAAAAAAATGACGTGGGCTTCGCCTAATTTTTGAGTCCAGCCGGGTACAACTAGGCAGCTGGGGATTGGAATCCACAGTGCAGGGTGCCCATGCTTTCTGGGCACCCCCACTGCGAATTGCAGTCCGCAGCCACCCCAGAAAATGGCGCTTTCATAGAAGCGCCATCTTCTGGCGCTGTATCCAACTCTTCTAGCTGCCCTGATGCCGGGTGGCTAGCCAGGTAATAATGGAGTTAGGGCTAGCTGTATATTATCAGCTAGCCCTAAGCCCGAAATTCATGGTGTCACGCCAATATTAGACATGGCCACCATGAATTTCTAGTAATGATAAAAAAAAAAACCACAACACACAGAAAAATATTTTTATTATAAATAAAACACAACACAATTAGTGACTCCATCTTTATTGAAATAAACCCCCCTCCGCAGTAATCCTGGGTCAGGGTCCCGCGCCGTCCAATCTGGATCCAATATCATCTGATCGGTTTGCTGGAAGGCAAAGCGATCAGATGATGTGTCAGGTTCAAAAGCCTGAATCACATCACACATCAGCTGATTGTATAAAAGCCGATTATACAATCAGCTGATGCATCAGTAGAAAAAAAAAAATAATAATACTCACTTATGTGCTCTGCTGATGACCGGCAGCTCCTGGAGCGATCGATTGGACAGGAGTCTGATCCCGTCCGATCGCTGCAGCAGCTGCCGGTAATCAGCTGATCCAGCTGATGAAGTCCCCTGACGGCAGGATCAGCTGATAGCCGGCCGGGCAGGAAAAAGCCGGCGAGACTACGATCAGCTGATGCGTCAGGTGACTGCATCAGGTGATCCCTCGCCAGGTCCTGCAAGCAAGGTCCTGCCGGCCGGGGAGACTGCACACAGCCAGAGCGGCGGTACCGGGAGGAGATGGGAGCGGGCATGGCACCGGACCCTGCAGACAGGTGAGTATATATGACATTTTTTTTATTTTTCTACTGTTCACTTTGGTTTTCGCCGCTGCCTCCACCTCCCGCCCAGACATGGCGCCGCACGGAGCTGACATGGCACAGGACGGGAGGTGGAGGCAGCGGTGACGGTACCGGGAGGATTCATGCTTCTGTGTTTACCAACAGAAGGAATCCTCTTCCTGTACACGTCACTGTAGTGCCCACCCCTTGCGTGTATAGCTGCGTTTTTAGTCATAGAAACGCGGCTATATGCGCTTTTCATTGCGTTTTTAACATCTCATTGAATTCAATGAGTGAAAAACGCAGTGAAAAACGCAGAAATAATTGACATGCTGCGTTTTTGTGGTCACCACAAAAACGCAGCTAAAAAAAAAACGCTGTGTGGGGACAGCACTTATGAAAACCCATTGACATTGCTGGGGAAGCAATGTCACTGCGTTTTCAGCACAAAAACGCGGTAAAAAAAGCCGCTAAAAACGCGGCAAAAACGCCTAGTGCGCACATAGCCTAAGAGACAGTCTGCAAGAAGGACATGCTGCTGCACTGATTGGCAAGGTGAGAAAATTGGCTACTGTTGTCAGAACCCCTAAAGTTGACTCAATTTTGAAGAGGTGCTGGAAAAGGGGCAATTATTGATCAAGCCACACGATGGGGCAGTACTTAATGATTCAGCGCTTGGTTGAACTGAAAACCTTTCTTGTAGACATGGCTAACCCTCAACTGACACTAAATGAAAGTCAGTGGGATCAGGTGACTGAGCTGGAAAAATTGCTAGAGCACCCATTTACAGTGACTAAAAAATTACAAGCAGAGGACTTAACTCCAGGTATTTTCTTAGAGTGAAAGAACCTGATGTTTCGCTGTCCCAAAGAGGAGGGTTAATTGCAAGTGGCATTGCTACATCAATGAAACGGAGAGAGGAGCTACTATTACAAAATAACATTCTTTTGGCAGCTGTTTATGTAGACCCAATGCATCGGATTCTTCTAGATGATCAACAGCTAAGTAAAGGAAAAGAAGCTCTGTTTGAAATAGCAGTAAGGATGAAAGGTTGCAGAACAGTCAGGAGGAACAAGAAGAATTTGGTGATCCTGCCACATCTTCACCCTCATCCTCAACTGATGAAGAATTTCATTTCGAAAAATATTTTGATCACAAGGACCGTGCAAAGCGTTCCCGCATAGAAGAAGAGTCATCCCCATAAAGGAACACAGCCAGTACATTTCAGCAGAATTTTTCATGTGCACTAAAAGAAATTGAGAAATTTGACCGTTCATCAAAAATAACAGTGCAACAAGCGATTCCTCTGTATCCTGACACTGTCAGAGATGTTGCCCGAGTGGTTACGGCTTTGCCACCAACACAAGTTAGTGTAGAGAGGTGGTTCTCTGCTCTCAAAATAATTAGATCAGATTTGAGGGCATCCATGAAGGAGGATCTGACAGAGGCAATACTTTTTCTGAGGACAAATTTACAGATTTCTCCTTATTAACTGCATAACAGTGTTTATTGCATATTTACTTACAGTTTAGAAAAGTTTATAAAAGTTATTTGCTATATTCTAATTGTATTCTAATAAATGTAGTTTTTGCTCTAAGTGGTCTGATTACTTATATGATGGTGAGAAACTGAATAAGCACAATGTTAATATTTTACAACAGTAAATTTATTGTTACGAATTGGCCATTTATGAAGGAGCCGGAGTCGGAACCTGATAAAATCCAGGAGTCTGAGTCGCAACTGTGGCTTACTGACTCCATAGCCCTGATTGCAACCTCTTTCTTTTTCAGGCCAAATCTGATGGCACCGTGACCCAGGAGTCTTCCTTTCATGACAACTGTACGCATGTCAGTCCCAAAGCATTTCGTTATGTCACTCATCAGGGGAATGAGTGAGCTGGCATCGCCAAACAATATTCGTCATGAGCATGCATTCACCACTCTAAGGTTTAAATCCTTTAGCTGGGGGCGGAGTGACCAGAGAGGGTGGGAGCGTGTCACATGACACCAGCACAGCGAGGCCCACCAACAGCAGGATAAAGTCCCAATACAGTGCAGGTGGCACGCTGAAACGAACGGCCCACAGACAAGTGACGAGTCACATGACCTGCAGGACCTGTCAGTGCGGAAGACAATTCACACCCACATCACATGACTCGCAGGTACTTTGGGTATAAAAAGATAAAAGCAGAGAATAAATACTGGGAAATGGGTATATAAAAACAGAGCTATGCATAATCCTACAAATAAGAGACAGCACCAGTATAAGGACTCTCCGCACCAATTAGGAGCGATCACATTTAGCAATCCCTTATCTCATAATATAAGAAAGAACCCCCTGCGCTAGAGACCAGAAAAATGTTTCAAACTAAACAAGAAGATGGCAGGAGGGTTGATAGCGGATTGTGATAGTCCGCCCGCACACATATGAGCAGTGTGAACAGCCCTATACAGACGTCTGCACACACCGGTCCCAAATTGCTAATATTGCAGACAAGCAGTGTTCTAAATTGTTACAAAGAAGTATAAAAAGGACCCCTGCAGTGTACATTAAAAAGTGAAGCATAACACTCACTCTCCTAAACGATTAGCTGTAGTAAATGTCCATGTGAATAAAATCTTTAGATAGAAGTCCAAAAATAGAGTCCAAAAATAAAACTATAAGGTGGGTGCAGTTAAATAACACATCGCTCCTGTACAGTATTCGTTCCATAAAGTTCCGGGAGCTGGAGAGTGCTGTGAGGATAGGAGCTGTCAGACCGGTGATATTGCCTCTGAAGATGAAACCTGCCAGGTTTTGAAACATAAGGATTAGTACAAGCCTTTTCGGCCTCTAATCTGCCTGTGTGACGTCACACGCCGTTCTGAGTACGGCACCGCTCTGCTTTACTGCTGGGCCAAAAAGAGCGCGAAAAGCAGACCCTGCCCCCTGGGAGTGGCAACATGCAAAAGTGAAACTAATCACAGGAAGCCTGAAGGGGCGCCGGCAGAATGCACCCTGGCATGCGGAAGGAACACCAGCTCTGCAGCACTAAACCAGCAAACCTGCAAAAGACAAGATGTCTATCCCTCAGGCCCGCGGAACCACGCCCTGGCTCGAAGCGTAGCTGGACCGACAGTCTCCGGATGCGGCTGCAGATGATTCAGCAGATCGAGGACTGGGACAGGGAGATGATGGGGATGGTGGTGGCGGTGCAGACCCAAGCAGAACAGGCTCTGCACGAGGAGCGGCACCAGGAGCCGGTAAGTATGGGAACCTCCTCTGCCCCGCTCGTACCCATGGTCGTGGAACCCGTAACACCAGTGCCCGCTGACCCGCCGGTGACACCGGACCCTCCGACCGCGGCCAGACCAGACCAGGCCGCAGCGCCTCCGTCTACGACCAGACCAGACAAGGCTAGGCTGCAGGACGCAGTACTGGAAGACCCGACGACTACGAGAGAAGGCGCCGGTGACCAGCCTAACCTGAAATCCGCTAGTGGTGATTCGGATGCGGGTTATTGGGGTTCGCACATTACCACTGCTCCCATGGACCTTGATAAAGCAGGGACACAACGTAACAATTACATGGAGCAGGGTCTACTACTGCTTACATATAAGTGGTTGGGGCAGGATCACCAAGATCACATATCACCATTACCTCCCTAGAAATGAATGAAGAGAGGGGGGTGGGGAATGACACACAACACAACTAATCATGTAGAAGTGTGCAGAGTGGTGGTCACTCAACAACCGTGCTCTCATAGAAATGAATAGAGCGAGGTTCAAACACCACTGATCCAATAGGAATGGATGCAATTGTGTTCACACATTACTGCTCACATAGATGTTGACAGAGCGGTGTCACACATTACAATACAGCTTCTGTAGAGTTGGTTGAGGCAGGGGGATGTTACACAACACCACCGGTCCCATAGGAACTAATGAAGCAGGGTCACAAAACCACTGCTAAAAGATATGGATGGAACAAAGGTGGAATGGGGCAGGGAGGGTGTCACAACACTACAGCTACCATACAAAATCATCTACTGTGGTCAAATATTACTGTGCTGCCCCCCCATAAGCACAGACAAAGCATGCTCAAACTTTACACTACTGCTACCATATAAATGAATGCAGCGATGTCACTTTATATGACTTTTTCCTTAGAAATGGACGGAACGTGGGTCATACATATTACCACTGCTGCCATAGATATGGATGGACCAGGGTTCACACAACCTGTCACGGAGTGATAAAGGGAAGTATGGCATACAACATGACAACACAAGAAAGGAATACACCAGGGGACAAGATAAAAGTTGGCCTTAGCACTAGTGAGGGGGAAGATGGGACACCTTCATCACTCATCTGCAGCTGTACCCTACACTCCTAGCCAGTCCCTATACAGGTTCCGCACCTTTTGCCGGGCAGGATACCCAAGACCCTTGCAGACCCTGTAATAGCCTTGGCTAGGGAACTGGCAGGTGAGAGGCACTAGCCCCACCGCTGCACTAATAAAACACCAAGGGAAGGAAAGACAGACAGGGGAAACAACAACAGACTGCTGCAGTCAGCACCAAGAGTGCAGCCTACACAGCAACTTGCAGAGAGGACTCACCAGCTCCTTCCACCTCCAGGCTCAGCATCCAAATGAGTAAGTGAACAACCAGCACTCTACTGGGAGCAGAGGTTATATATAGGGACTGGTCCAAAAACTAGAAACACCTGGGAAAGTAAGGAGTATGCTTGCTGTCAAGGAATACTGACATTAACCCTTAGACCACTGAAAGAAAGGACACTACATTTACATACAGGGGTGAACATGGCAATGGCTTTCTAGCCTTGAAATTGTCTCATAATGGAAAGAGCCTGGTGTGACATAACCCCACTGTTCTCATAGAAATGAATAGAGCAGGATTCCCACATTACACCACTGCTCTAATAGAAATAGACCAAGTGGGATCACACTCCCATAGAAATTGATGCAGTGGATTTACACATTACACCACTGCTCCAATAGAAATAGATGGAGCGGGGGTCACTCTACAAGTTGGAGATACAGTATGCTGGGGACATTTTTAAATCACTTTTTATTCAGATTTTTCAGATGCAGCGGCATCGGTGGCTCAGTGGTTAACACTGCAGTCTTGCAGCGCTGGGGTCCTGGGTTCAAATCCCACCAAGGACAACATCTGCAAGGAGTTTGTATGTTCTCCCTGTGTTTGTGTGGGTTTCCTTCAGATTCTCTAGTTTCCTCCCACACTCCAAGACATACTGATAGGGAATGTATATTGTGAGCCCCAATGGGGACAGTGTGTATGACCGTATGCAAAGTGCTGCGCTGACGCTATATAATATATATATATATATATATATATATTTATTTTTTTTTCAGATCAGTACAAATATTGTGATACCATATTTATAGCATTTTTAGGCATTGCTGCTATTAAACACTAAAAATAATATTTTACAAATATAAAATGTTTTTGCATTGTTTTGTTCAGAGAAGTGTAACTGTCAAATTAGGGCTTGTTTTTTGCAGAATGATTTGGATGTTCATTTATTCCATTTTTTACATTTCACTTTTTGATCGCTTTTAATTACATTATTTTGTGTAAGTGATGAAAAAGTGACAGTTTTCCCACATTTCTTTTATGGTGTTCACCGTACGAAATAGGCTATGTGCGCACGTTGCGTTTTTTTCCCGCGGAAACGCTGCGTTTAGAACTGCAGCGTTTCAGTGCCAAATTGCATGCGTTCAGCTTTCCCAGCAAAGTCTATGAGAAAGCCGAAAAATCAATGCATATGCTGCATTTGTGAACGCAGTGTTTTGGATGCCAAAAATCGGTGCGGAAAAAAAAGCAGCATGTCACTTTTGTTCGTTGTAGCTGCGTTATCCACTCCTTGAAATCAATGATGTGCGTCAGAACGCAACTAAAACGCAGTTAGCTGCTTTTTTGTTGCGGTCCGCATGCTTTTTTGGCATACAGAACGCATGCATTTTACCTGCAAGTGAGGTCAAGAGGTTTCCTGTTGACCTCACTTCCTGGGAAAGTTCAGGAAAGCCGGTTTGTTGTGGTCGCGAGGAATCAGCTCTGTGCCATGGCGTGGTACAACTGACTTAAGATCGATGTACCGAAGCTCATTAGTCTGGTGAGTATAGTGGGTTTTCTTTCCCATCTCCTGCCGGTCCGGTCTGTCCCGTACTGCCCAGTCTCCTGGCCCGTCCATTCTTCTTCATCTCCTGCCGGTCCGGTCTGTCCCGTACTGCCCAGTCTCCTGGCCCGTCCATTCTTCCCCATCTCCTAATGCCAGTCCGGTCTGTCCCGTACTGCCCAGTCTGCTGCTGCTGGCAGTACGGGACAACGGTGTTGTCCACTCACCTGGTGCTGGCCCGATCGGGTGTTGTTCCCCGTCTGCTCCTCCTTCCCCGTCCTCTCCGTGGCGGTCTCATGAGCTGAGGTGACGTCAACCCAGCCGTGGGAAACAACCGCTAGTTACCCTATTCTCCTGAGCTGAGGTGACATCACCCCAGCCGTGGGAAACGACTGCTCAATGCTCACGCCAGGTGACAAGCAATGCTCACGCCATGTGCTATGAAATAAATAAAACATGGAATTCATCTATCTTTTATTTCCATCTCTTTATTTTTCCATCTTTCTATGCTTTTCTTTGTATCCATCCTTCTATGATTTTCTTTTCTATCTATCCATCCATCCTTCTACGATTTTCTTTTCTTTCTATTTATCCATCCATCCATCTATGCTTTTTTCTTTCTATTTATCTATCCATCCTTCTATGCTTTTTTTTCTATTTATCCATCCTTCTATGATTTTCTTTTCTTTCTATCTATCCATTCATCCTTCAATGCTTTTCTTTTCTATTTATCCATCCTTTTTAATAGTTTTCCCTTAATTTGTTTTGATTTTCCAGCACATGGATGTTATGATTTCATGTCCGTCAGTATTTTTTGTTTATTAGGTGGAGTCTATGCCTTCCTTGTGGGATATGGCCTTACCAGAGTACTCACAGAAACAGAAGAGGGAAAATGGATGGATCACAATCTGCCAGGAGCTTTACCCCCGGTGGCATGAGGCTGATGCCAGTCTTCAGATTAAAATTGGTAATGTGCAATGATGCTTCCTACCATGGGAAGCTCTAATTTTTAACAAAGGTGTTGTATGTATTTATAATTTATTTTTTTTTTTAAAGAAAATGACATCTGCAAACGCTGAAGATCGGTGAAGAACCAGTTCTTCAAATATCACTCAGAATCCAACAAAAGTGGTGCTTCACCATCAAAAAAATGAGTTGCATACCAGGAGGAGTTGCAGTATCTGTGCAGCGGAAGAGTTTGTCAGTAAGTTAAAAAAAACATTCGACACAAATAAGCTAGTTGTTAAATTCATGATTACATCCATTTTATGTATTCACAGGACAGAAGGAAATATCAGTCGTCCAGAGGAACCTGGGTTGGAGAGCTCAATGGACAGTGAAGAACAGTTGTCTGAACAGGCTAGCCAGGCCTCTGAAGAGTTGGTGGTGCCAATAAGTGAAGACCCTCTCAGTCCCACCCGAAGCGGGTCTGCTGCTGCGGCCAGATCTGGCTCTGGCGTTAGTCGAGAAATCCAAAGAGCCAAAAAAAAAAAAAAAACCCCCACAACACTGGCTGGCACAAAAAATAGTGACCCCTTAACCAACCAAACCTTAGAATTCCTGAAAAATACTTCACAAGAGGATCAGTTCGACACATTCGGGTCAAGCATGGACAATCGTTTGTTTTGCTTTGCTATTTAGTAGCCACAATCAGCCTTTTGTGGCTTAATGGCTGGCTTTGAAGAAGATGGTCCCTTCCCTACTGGAGGTGGAATAGTCTTTGGTATTGAAAAAATGTTTACCCTCAAACGTCAGCCACCACAAACTGTCACCGTATCGCAACCATCAGCTGGCCCACGTTAGCCGTCCAACCCCCTACCCAGAGTATCCTACTGCACATGTTTTGAGACCTGGCACCGCATATTTGCAACAACAAGTGAGACAGGAGGTCAGCCAAGCACCAGTTGACCATAGTGCCCATCAGATGTCAGGACCATCCCAAGGCTCGGAAGCCATGGGTGGGTACTATTCTCTTGATTTTTTTCAACTTTAAATTAATCTTTTCCTTAAATAAAAAGTCATTTGTTTAGGCATAAAAAGTTTAATAAAATTGTTATACACTATATTTTCTGTGTGTGTGTTTTTTAAATACAAGGTTTTTACAACATTCAAGTTTTTACATGAAAAAAATCATTCTTTAAAACAAAACATTTTTATTTAAAAAAAACACAAACATGCCATACTGTAGGCACAAAGTAACATCTCGCCTTTCAAGCGGGGTCCTGTCTGCTCTGATGATCCGGCTGCACAACACCAACACTGGAGTATTGCCAGTGCACGGCACCTTCAGGACTCAAAGTAGTCAGTGAAGGTATGTCGCACAGAGACACCAGAGTTACTTGGCCGACCAGAAACTGTTAATACTGGCATAAAGCTTTGCGCCTGTACTTCTTCAAGTACATCAGTGGTGTACTGACGACCAAAATTGTGGAGAGCACAGCCCGCTTTTATGACAGCATCAACCGTGTTTGGTTTTAACTGGATGGCTGTGTGAAAGATTCTCCACTCACTGACAACTCATGATTCCAAAGGTGCACTACACATATCTACGTGCACGACTCAGCCGATAGTTAAAAATCCTCCGCCGGTCATCCAGTCCCCTCCGTGGGTATGGGCGCAGCAGGTTTGTTAGTAAAGGGAAGGCCTCATTCGATACCATCACAAAGGGGACTGGATCTGTGGAGCTTACCGCCTTAAATCGCTGTACAGTAAGGTGAAAGGGCCTTTCTCCTCACGTGCCATAACAAGAGGATGCACCCACATCTTTTTTGTCATTGCCTACAACATATTGTATTGGTTAATAGAGCACAAACACCGAAAACAGAAACATTATAAAATTTTTGGAAAAAATTACCTGGCGTCTACGACGACGAAGTAATAACAGTACAAAAATCAGCAGCCAACTTTGTTGTGCCCTGCGTAGACGTATCTGTCCTGTGCGGTGCGGTATTTTTTATTACAGCCAAGATCACTCTGTTTCCACAATGGAGAATGTAGAGAATGTGGAGAAGAAGGAAATGAAACAGGTTTTTTTTTCCTAAGGTCTGTGTTCAACAAACTTTATTAAACACTAGAGTGTTCAAAAACGCACCTGAACAGAACGCAGGAAAAACGCACGAAAAATGCATGAAAAACACATGAAAAATGCATGCAGAACGCATGCGTTTTCGATACGCTTTTTTCCAAAATGCATTGTTTACAATTGTCCCCTCTGCCAGAGGTTGTGTTTTTTTCTGCACTGAAAAAAAAACGCAATGTCCGTGTGTGTGATGCACAATGTCGTTTATAAATGTCGGCTGACAGCCGACAGAGTTGCGCAATGTGAATGAACTCGGGTGAACTTCACCCGACTTCATCCTCATACCGCGGCTCTGTCTGTGTCGAGTACTGATTAGCGGTTACCTGTGAAGGATTCACCGGTGACCGCTAATCCCCCCGAGTGACTGAAGTTTCCCCCCCTCTCTCATACTCACCGATCCCCGGCGCGGCACGGCATTCACACTGCTGCGGCGGCTTTTACTATTTTGAAAAAGCCGGCCGCTCATTAAACAATCTCTTATTCCCTGCTTTCCCCACCCACCGGCGCCTATGATTGGTTGCGGTGAGACACGCCCCCACGCTGAGTGACAGGTGTCTCACTGCACCCAATCACAGCAGCCGGTGGGCGTGTCTATACTGTGCAGTAAAATAAATAATTAAAAAACCGGCGTGCGGTCCCCCACAATATTAATACCAGCCAGATACAGCCATACGGCTGAAGGCTGGTATTCTCAGGATGGGGAGCTCCACGTTATGGGGAGCCCCCCACCCTAACAATATCAGTCAGCAGCCGCCCAGAATTGCCGCATACATTAGATGCGACAGTTCTGGGACTGTACCCGGCTCTTCCCGATTTGCCCTGGTGCTTTGGCAAATCGGGGTAATAAGGAGTTGTTGGCAGCCCATAGCTGCCAATAAGTCCTAGATTAATCATGTCAGGCGTCTCCCCGAGATACCTTCCATGATTAATCTGTAAGTGACAGTAAATAAACACACACACCCGAAAAAATCCTTTTAGAAATAAAAAACACAAACATATACCCTGGTTCAACAATTTAATCAGCCCGAAAAAGCCTTCCATGTCCGGCGTAATCCAGGATGCTCCAGCGTCGCTTCCAGCTCTGCTGCATGGAGGTGACAGGAGCTGTAGAAGACAATTTTTCAAAATAGTAAAAGCCGCCGCAGCAGTGTGAATGCCGTGCAGCGCCGCGCCGGTGATCGTGGAACGGTAAGTATGAGAGAGGGGGGGAAACTGACCGACAGACTGTGAGAGAGGTACAGACAGACAGAGAGACAGAAAGACAGACCGACGGACTCAGGGAGATTGACCGACATACACAGAAATAGAAAGAATGGCCGACATCACTAGAAATAAAAACACCAAACGGACACGGACTATAGGTAGATGCATACGTGTTTACTAACGTGTGTGCACATACCCATAGACTTTCATTGTGTCCACGTGTGCGTGCTCCGTGCAGATAACGGACATGCATCCGTGCAAAACGCAATCACATACGGATCACGGACACGCACACACGGACATAATGAAATAAGGCACGTGTGACCACAATCATAGATTAACATTGGTGCATGTTTGTCCGTGTCTCCGGTATATACGGAAACGGAACAAACACGCACGTGTTTCACGGACGTGTGAAGGGGGCCATAAGCACAGTCTAAAAGGCCACTGTACCCATTGGTACCACCCACAGCAACCATTGGCACCCAGGATTACGATTGTGGGAGGCTGTTGGGGGGGGGGGGGGTCAGTGCTTTTTTTAGTCACTTAGATGCCACTGTCATTTGAAAGGTTAATCGGCTCCAATTAGTTCCAAAGCCGGTCGGAGCCAATGTCACAGGCTGCCAGCTGTCATATAGAGCTGTCACCCACAGGATTTTTGCCTGCTGGGAGGCGCTATTTACTTATTCCTCACTGCAATTTTAAAACGCCACTGAGGATTAAGGCCCCTAAATGGCAGTCGTTAAGGGGTTAAGAAAGGATGGGGTTGGCATCAAATGCTGGATCCTTATTACCATGTTGTATTAAGGTTACCTGTGACATGTCCCATCCCAGCGTCATTACATTATAAGGAACGTGGCAAGAAAAGCCTAATGCTCTTCACAATACATTATAGGTGTAAAATGACCGGACTTGTAAAGATGTGATTGTAAAGAGTCCGGAGGATGTCACTTATTGACGCCTGTTACATCTACACTAAGCCATGTACAGGAGCAATAGTGTTCATGTATCTCTGCAGTCTACTCTCAATAGCCGGTCATCAGCCGCCTCGCTGTAAGGGGGAATATATAATAAGTATATTACATAGGCATGTAGAGTGATATACACATTTATATACAGATAGATCTGCTGTACATCACACCTGAGATTATGCATTTCCCATCAATGGCTCATTCAGCAATGGCTGCTCACTAGTTCATTTATAAAGACAATATTGATGGATTTGCAGTGTATCCTGCATTGGGCTTAATTGACAGGTCTTTGTATGTAAATAGGGAGAGGCCTAGAGACCGTAGAGCGGCGCTGGGAAAGCCCGGCCTAGGGAGAGAGCGTGGTTTTCAGAGGAGAATCTACCCGGCTTCCATCGCGCGGCTCTGATCCCTGCTGCCCGCGGTTTGGGTAACAGGTTCTTTATGATTCCCATGCAGTCTGCCCCCAGAACTGTACAATAACTGCCGGAGCCGGGGTCTTCCACTGTTATTCAATGGGGTTTAGGTCCAGGGTCACACAACACAGCTGCTCCCATAGAACTGGACGGACAGGTGTCACATCACGCTGCTCCTCCCACAAAAATGAATGTAGCGGGGGGGGGTCCACACATTACACTACATCTTACACAGAAATGGAGAGTTCAGGCTCACAACATATCCACTGCTCTCATAGAAATTGACGCAGCGGGGTCTCAAGACCACTTCTTTAATGAAAATGGATGGAGCAAGTGGGATTTGGGGTCACAACACCAATGCTGCAATAGAAATGGATGGATCAGGGGAAGGGGGGGGGGGGGGAGTGATCACTGAAATACTGTTCACACAGCTCCCACAAGAGTGGACCGAGTGCTCTCTAGCACTACACTACTGATACCATAAACATTGAGTGAGGCTCAACTGTTGCACTGATTATCCATTAGAAGTGGGCAGCAGAACAGACGCAACAGGGCAAAATGAAAGAAATACACCCGACGCCTGTTCTCTTCATTCAATGGAAACAGATGTGCGTCATCATAATGTCACACAACACCACTTTTCTCAGAGAGGGATAATGCGGGGGTCACACATTACACCACTGCTCCTATAGAAGTGTGCAGAGCAGGGTCAACACCATTGCTCCCGTAGTAATGTATGGAGTAGATTCACACTACACTTTTGGTTCCATAGAATTGGATGGAGTAAGGCAACACAATCCAGCGCTCCCATAGACATTGACAGAGAAGATTCACAAATTACTCTCTCCCATAGAAATGAACGAACTGAGGTTGCACATTACCGTACAGTACTGCTCCCATAGTAATGGATTGAGTGTGGTGGGGGGGGGGGGGTTCACAGATTACACCACAGCCACAGAAATAGCTGTAGTGTAGGGAGGAAGGGGGGGAGGAAGTCACACAGCCCCACTGCTTTAATAGAAATGGATGGGGGGGGGGGGGGTCACAACACTTCTGCTCCCATAGACATAGAAGACGCAGGAACACATTATGTTCTTGTTCCCATAGACATTGACATAGCGGGGTTACACGTAGCACTGCCCCAATAGAAACTGATGCAGTGGGGCTCACAAATTACACTACTGCTCTCCTAGAAGAGGACAGTTTAGGGTCACACAAGGCCCATGCTCCCACAAAAGGAAAGGGACTGGGGCTACACATCACCACTGCTCCCATAGAAGTGGACGTAGCAAGGTCACACGACCACTACTCCCATACACCTTGATAGAGCAGGGTCACAACATAACACCACTGTTTCAATAGAAGTAGACTAAGCAGTAAGAAATATTACAAAACTAGTCCCACTGAAATGGACAGAGCGGCGTCTCATTCCACTAATGCTCCCATAAAATTGGATGGAGCAAGGTCATGCATAACACCACTTGTTATGATTCAGTGACCGAGGAGGATCAGAAAAAGGACAAAAAACTAGGAAACCCAGAATGTTACCAGAGTGGTTGGAATCTCAGCAAACTGCAGACCTAACACTAACACACAACTAGAAGTAGCCGTGGGACGTGCCTACGATGACCTGGTCGCCTCGTCACAGCCGGAGAACTAATTATTCCTACAGAGAGAAATGCTGAAAAGACTAATCTGCCTCAGAGCAGTCCCCAAAGCTATAGATAGCCCCCCACATGTAAAGATTACGGTGATGTAGGAAAACACAATACATAGGTAAAAAACAGATTCAGCAAAGATGAGGCCCAAACTATCTAAATAGGAAAGGACAGAAAAGAGCACTGTCTGCAGCCGTGCAATACCCTAGAAAAAGAAACAACACGCCTGATATGGAAAAATACTGAGCCCACACGGACTCTCCCCCACTATATCAGGACTCTGGTGTTACTGGGATCCAATCACTAACAGTGGAGGGACTGAAATGAGTACCAAGCATGACAAAACAACATACATAGCAGAATATGAAGCAAGGACATTCCACGGACATTTTCAGCAGGGAATAATCCAACTCCACCCAGAGGTCCACACAGGCAAAAATCAGAAAATGAGCCTTAGTACCTTAAACAGAAAAACAAGAAAGTAGAAACCACCAGCGGAGGTACAAAGACCAAACTTATCTGAAAGGATAGATGTCTGGTAGACACTGGATTATGACTAAAGACCCAGCGTCTGAAACATGTCAATCAGGAAATTTTATCCTCGGCATGTTTTTTTAACCATTAGGAATTAAAGATTTTTTTTTAATCTCTAACAATTTCTGTCTGCATGGACCTTTTGTGCCGGAGCACCTCCTTACTTTGATTGTTCTACAGCCTCCCTTGTTCTACTGAGCACCAGTCCAGGAGCTTTCATCCAGCTGAATTTTCAACAAACTGGTGAGCTGAAAACCTTTTTTTTTCTCTAGTTCTGGTAGACACAGGAGGAAGGGCTGGCTTCAGAATGTCCTTAGCACACAGGAGACAACAGTGAGCACCGGCAAGAAACAAGAGAACACTACTCAGTTATATAGGCCCAGTCAGAACCACGAGATTGCCAATCATCCTCAGCTGTCTGATTTCAAGCCAATTCCACTGCCAGCCCTGACCACAAGAGGGAGCCCCAAACTGGAATCCAGTCCAAATGAATTCACAACAGCTACTGTTACCATAGAAATGGATGAAGCGGGGGTTGGGGGGGGCGGCACACAATACTACTGCTCCATAGGAATGGATGGGGTGGAGTAACAACACCACTGCTCCCATATACATGAATAGAGTAGGGACAAAATTATACCACTGCTCTAATAGGAATGGATATTGCACAATCAAGCATTACACTGTGTACAGAATTATTAGGCATATGAGTATTTTGATCACATGATACTTTTTATACATGTTGTCCTACTCCAAGCTTTATAGCCTTGAGAGCCAACTACCAATTAAGTAAATCAGGTGATGTGCATCTCTGGAATGAGGAGGGGTGCGGTGTAATGACATCAATACCGTATATAAAAGGTGTGCTTAATTATTAGGCAACTTCCTTTCCTTTGGCAAAATGGGTCAGAAGAGATTTGACGGGCTCTGAAAAGTCCACATTTGTGAGATGTCTTGCAGAGGGATGCAGCAGTCTTGAAACTGCCAAACTTTTGAAGCATGATCACTGAACAATCAAGCGTTTCATGGCAAATAGCCAACAGGGTAAAAAAAAGTGTGTTGGGCAAAAAAGGCGCAAAATAACTGCCGATGAATTGAGGAAAATCAAGCGTGAAGCTGCCATGATGCCATTTGCCACGAGTTTGGTCATATTTCAGAGCTGCAACGTTACTGGAGTATCAAAAAGCACAAGGTGTGCCATACTCAGGGACATGGCCAAGGTAAGGAAGGCTGAAAAACGCGACCACCTTTGAACAAGAAACATAAGAAAACGTCAAGACTGAGCCAAGAAACATCTTAAGACTGATTTTTCAAAGGTTTTATGGACTGATGAAATGAGCGTGACTCTTGATGGGCTAGATGGATGGGCCAGAGGCTGGATCAGTAAAGGGCAGAGAGCTCCACTCCGACTTGTGGGACCTTTTCGGGTTGAGGATGGAGTGAAGCTCAACTCCCCGACCTACTGACAGTTTCTGTAAGACAACTTCTTCAAGCAGTGGTACAGAAAGAAGTCTGTATCGTTTAAGAAAAACATGATTTTTATGCAGGACAATGCTCCATCACATGCATCCAACTACTCCACAGCGTGGCTGGCCAGTAAAGATCTAAAAGATGAAAACTAATGACATGGCCCCATTGTTCACCTGATCTGAACCCCATAGAAAACCTGTGGTCCTTCATAAAATGTAAGATCTACAGGGAGGGAAAACCGTACACCTCTCGGAACAGTGTCTGGAGGCTGTGGTGGCTGCTGCACGCAATGTTCATCGTAAACAGATCAAGCAACTAACAATCTATGGATGGTCGGCTGCTGAGTGTCATCAGAAAGAAAGGTCCCTAATTTTTTGAAATTTTGTTTTTGCACGTCAGAAATGTTTATTTCTAAATTTTGTGCAGTTATATTGGTTTACCTGATGAAAATAAACAGGTGAGATGGGAATATATGTTTTTTTATTAAGTTGCCTATTAATTCTGCACAGTAATAGTTACTTGCACAAACAGATATCCTCCTAAGATAGCCAAATCTAAAATAAAAAAAAAATATCACTCCTACTTCCAAAAATATTAAGCTTTGATATTTGAGTCTTTTGGGTTGATTGAAAATATGGTTGATCAATAATAAAACAAAAACAAAACAACTTTGTGAATTTCTATGGGAGCAGTAGTGTACACCATATGCAGAATTATTAGGAGAGTGGGGTAACACCACTGCTCCAATTGGAATGGAGGTAATGGTGCTCTCACAGAAGTAGACCGAGAGGTGTGACATTACACTGCTACTTCTATGAAAGAAGATGGAGCGAGGTCTACTACTGCTGCCATAGAAGTGGATGGGGCAGGATCACATCACCATTGCTCCCATAGAAATGTTTGAAGCGGGTATCGCACAAACCAATTACTCCCATAGAAGTGTGTAGAGCAGTGGTCACACAACACCAGTGCTCTCATATAAATGAATGGAGTGAGGCTCAACACCACTGATCCAATAGGAATGGAGGCAATTGTGGTCACATATTACTGCTCACATAGATGTGGCCAAAGCGGTGTCACACAAACAGCGTCACAACACTCCCGATCCCATAGAAACCAATGGAGGAGGGTCACAACCACTGCTAACATAGAAATGGATCAAATGGGGGGAGAGGGGTGTCGCAACACCGCAGCTACCATAGAGAAGGATGTACCGTTGTCAAATATTGTGCTGCCCTCACAGTCACAGACGAAGCATGCCCAAACTATACACTACTGCTCCCATATAAATGGATACAGCGGTGTCACTTTACATGATTTTTCCCAAAAAAAGAAAAAATGGATGGAGGGGAAGGGGAAACGTACATATTACCACTGCTGCCATAGATATGGATGGACCAGGCTGCACACACAACCTGTCATCCAGTGATAAAGGGAAGTATGGCATACAACATGACTCGCAAGAAAGGAATACACCAGGGGACAAGATAACGGTGGGCCCTAGCACTAGTGAGGGGGGAAGATGGGATAACTCCTTCCCTCATCTGCAGCTGTACCCTACACTCCTAGCCAGTCCCTATACAGGTTCCGCACTGGTCTCCGAGCAGGATACCCAAGATCCTGGCAGACCCTGCAATAGCCCTGGCTAGGGAACTGGCAGATGAGGGACACTAGCCCCACCACTGCACTAATAAAACACTAAGGGAAGGAAAGACAGACAGGGGGTAAGAACAACACACTGCTGCAGTCAGCACCAAGAATGCAGCCAACACATCAACTTGCAGAGAGGGCTCAGCAGCTCCTTCCACCTCCAGGCCCATCATCTCTCAGAGCTAAAGCCAACGCTGACAGGTGGGCAGGATGATGGGCAGGATGATGTGTGGGGGGTTAATAATTAACAGCCGGTCCGCATGATCCCCCCTGGCAACTACAGCCTGGAATGATCATGTGCGGCTGTATTCACTGCCCTCCGTGCATCATTATCAGCGCGGGGTGCAGTGAATCAGTGTACTCACCCGTCCCAGTGTGTGGAGCCGCCCCCCCTGCAGCATCGCGATGTCTTCCTGTCTGTGCCGGTCAGCTCATCTGTGTAGAGAGCGGTGAGCACAGCAATGATGTCATCGCTGTGCACGCCGCTAGTGTCCACACAGATCAGCTGACCGGCACAGACAGGAAGACATCGCGATGCTGAAGACAACGGTGACGGCTTCACTCAGCGGCGCTGCATCTGAGACAGAGAGGAAGATGATCGGTGCTGCAGGGAGTGAGGAAAGATGAGTATAAACGTTTATTTTTTTTTTCTGTGCCACAGGATACAGGCCATATACCAGGATGGGGGTATTTTATGAACAGGATGGATGGGGTATATTATAAGCAGTATGGTGGTATATGAGCAGGATGGATGGGGGATATACGAGCAGGATCATATACAAGGCAAGAGGATCGTTACCAGAATGGGATACCTTAGTAAAGAAGTAAAGAATTTGGGGACATTATCCCCATAACAGTGTCAGCAACAGATCCTCACCCCATAAGTGTCATGACCAAATTTTTTGGTTAAAATGTTATTTTCCTCCTCTAAAACTAGGGTGCGTCTTATAGTCCAAATACGGTGTATATATATATATATATATATATATATATATATATATATTATATACACACACAAATATAAATATTATATATATATATATAAATAATATATATATATATATAAATAATATATATATATAAATAATATATATATATATATATATATATATATATATATATATATATATATATATATATATATATATATATATATATATATATATATATATATATTAGTGTGAGACTGTGACCGGGGTTATCTATGACGGCCGGTATGTCTCGCCCAGGTTGTGCTCACTCCATGATAGAAAGTAAATCCACTATAGGGTTAATGCTGTTTCCCTACAGACTGAAGGAAGGGTTAAATAGAATCAGGAACAAGGGCAGGTGTGCCGGGTGTGAGGGAGTGAACAGAACTCCCTGAGTTTTCTGCTGGAGAGGCACATGTATTGTGTTATGGACTTTTGTTTGAAGATTAAAACCGAGTGCTGTGAACCTATATGCCTGGATCCCGTGTCTTCTGCTGCGCAGCCGACCGTGCTACCTCACATATGGTGGAGAATGCGGGCATCACAGCCGGTGAGGTGTAGCATCCATCCCTGGTGACCCAGCTGCGCATGTCCTGGATTCGAGCGGCTATACTACAGCCCAAACCCGGCGACGCCATGGAGGACATACTAAAGCATTTGGCTCAGGCTAATGCACAGCAACAACAGACCAATGCACACCTGCTCCAATCCTTGCAAGTGCAGGAAAAAAAATTCCAAGAACAGATGGATCAGGCCAATGCACGTCAGCAGCAAGCCTTGCAATTGCAGGAAAAAAGGCACCAAGAACAGATGGTTCTCCTGGCCAAGTCGATCCGTGCCGGACCGGCAGCAACAACCCCGGGACCGGGTGATGACGGCAGCTTCCGGAAAGCGGTGAGACAAGCGTTGCAAAAGATGACCCCGGGGGACGATGTGGAAGCGTTCCTGGCGGTGTTTGAGCGGGTGGCCGAGCGGGAAAAGCTGCCGACCCCCCAGTGGGCTGAGGTATTGTCGCCCTATCTGACGGGGGAACCCCAAAAAGCGTACCTGGACCTCTGTACCGAGGACGCCATTGACTATGTGACCCTAAAAGCCGAAATACTGGCACGGTTGGGGGTGAATACCTATGTACGGGCTCAGCGGGTAAATCAGTGGTTCTATGAGGAAGCCAAACCCGTACGCTCCCAGGCCTATGACTTGTTGCATCTTGTAAAAAAATGGTTGCAGCCTGACACTCTGAGCCCGGCGCAGATGGTGGAAAGGGTAGTAGTGGATCGTTTTGTGCGCACTTTACCCGTCACCGTTCAACGGTGGGTAGGACAGGGTGACCCGAGTACCCTGGACCAGTTAGTGTCCCTGGTAGAGCGGCATGTGGCTACGCAGGACTTGATACGGGACACTGAGACTTTGCGTACCGCCCGTCGGTCCGGCCCCTCCAAGCCTAGGGCCAAGGACCCACCGCCGACAACGGTGCAGGAGTCCCCTACCGTCCCGCCTGAGGCCGCGGCCGCCAATCCTGAGGTCCGGAAGGTTCTGTACCCTAAACGACAACCCGTCAACGGTGTTTCCGTCCCCATTAGATGTTGGCGGTGCCAGCGGGTGGGACATATGGAAGCCCAGTGTCCACTCACCACGGAGCCCATGGATTGTGGGGTTACCCGGCGGGGTTCAATGTATGCTCAGGTGGTGTGTACCGCTGACCTGGTCTCCCCATGATAGGGACAGAATGTGAACCCGATAGGTCGCCCCTAGAGGTATTGGCAGGAGAGGCTGAGACGGTCGAACCCATCCCGGAGTTGGAGGCGTCCCCGGATACGTTTGGGACTGCCCAACTCCAGGACCCTGCATTAATACATGCCCGGAGTCGGGTGACAGTAATTGACGGGGTGGCACAGCTGCCTGGTGCCCAGGTAAGGTACCCCCATTTCGCTCTTAAGCAGGATTTACTCTACCGGGTAGATGAAATACGGGGCGTGGGGGTAGAGCAGTTGGTGGTGCCCCAGCCGCATCGTCGGCGGGTCCTCGACTTGGCTCATAAACACCTGATGAGTGGCCACCTGGGGGTCAAGAAAACGCAGGAGCGAATATTGCAAAGGTTCTATTGGCCCGGAGTCTTTGGGGAGGTAAAACGGTTCTGCGAAACCTGCCCGGAGTGTCAGCTTACCGCACCCCTGACCCATTTTCGCAGTCCGTTGGTACCGTTACCCATTATAGAAGTCCCTTTTGAACGGATAGGGATGGATCTGGTGGGGCCCCTCGTAAAGTCCGCTCGAGGGCACCAACACATCCTAGTGATCGTTGACTATGCCCCCGGTATCCCGAGGCGATACCTCTCAGACATACTGCAGCAAAGCTTATAGCTCGGGAGTTGTTTGCTGTGTTCTGCCGGGTGGGGTTGCCCAAGGAGATCCTTACGGATCAGGGGACCCCATTCATGTCTAAAGTGACCAAAGAGCTATGCCGGCTACTCCAGATCAAGCAGTTGCGTACGTCTGTGTACCATCCTCAAACGGACGGTTTAGTGGAGCGTTTCAATAAAACCCTGAAAACCATGCTAAAAAGGGTGATTTCAAAAGACGGGAAAGACTGGGATATGATGCTCCCTATTTGATGTTTGCCATCCGTGAGGTGCCACAGGCATCCACGGGGTTTTCGCCTTTTGAGTTGTTATACGGGCGACATCCCCGGGGATTGTTGGACCTGGCAAAGGAAACATGGGAGCAAGAGCCCACCCCCCATAAAAGTGTGATTGAACACATTTTGGGTATGCAGAACCGCATAAGCGCGGTCATGCCAATTGTGAAGGAGCATTTACAGGAGGCTCAGGCCGCGCAAAGCGGCCGCTACAATAGACAAGCCACCGTGCGGACCTTTAAACCCGGGGATCGGGTGTTGGTATTAATCCCCACGGCGGAGAGTAAATTCCTGGCTCAGTGGCAAGGCCCCTACGAGATAAAGGAAAGAGTCGGGGTGGTTAACTATAAAGTATTGCAGCCCGGTAGGCGGAAACCTGAACAAATATACCATGTCAACCTATTAAAACCCTGGCAGGAACGGGAAAGCCTGATGGCTGTTTTTTCCCCATCTCCCTCCTCTTCGGGTCCTTCACCTCCGGCTCCAGCGACCTCCGGAGAGGACGAACCGGAAGTAAGGATTGGAGAAGCCCTCACCAAGACTCAGAGGCGAGAGGCCAGATGGTTGGTTCAGCAGAACCCCGATGTCTTCTCCGAGCTGCCCGGTAGGACCAGTCTGATACGACATGATATTGTCACCGAGCCCCACCTGAAGGTACGCCTGAAGTCATACCGGGTACCGGAGGCTCGACGACAAGCCATATCGGAGGAAGTAAAGACAATGTTACGCCTGGGGGTCATCGAAAAATCCCGGAGTGAATGGGCTAGTCCGATCGTCCTAATACCAAAACCCGATGGCTCCTTAAGGTTCTGCAATGACTTTAGGAGATTGAACGAAATATCCAAGTTCGATCTCTACCCCATGCCCAGAGTGGATGAGCTGATTGATAGGCTGGGACAGGCGCGGTATTTTACCACGCTCGACCTGACCAAGGGGTACTGGCAGGTGCCACTGACGGAGTCCGCCAAGGAGAAAACCGCTTTTGTTACGCCGGAGGGTCTCTTCCACTATGTTGTCTTGCCTTTTGGGTTACATGGCGCTCCAGCCACGTTCCAGAGGTTGATGGACTTAGTGCTGGAACCCCACCAGGCGTATGCATCAGCGTACCTTGATGACATCATCATTTACAGCTCCGATTGGCAGACCCACTTGGAACAGGTACAAGCGGTGGTGGACGCGCTTCGAACAGCCGGACTGACAGCCAATCCCAAGAAATGTGCATTGGGACTCACGGAAGCCCGCTACTTGGGCTACGTGATAGGCCAAGGAGTGATTAAGCCCCAAATTAACAAGGTTGAGGCGATCCAGAAGTGGCCTAGACCCCTGACCACGAAGCAGGTTAGGGCCTTCCTGGGTATCGTGGGGTACTACAGGAGGTTTGTAAAGGATTTTGCGGGACTATCAGCCCCCTTGACGGACCTTCTCAAAGGCAAGAAGTCCGTCATGGTGCGCTGGACTCCGCAGGCCGAGGACTCCTTCCGGGCCCTGAAGGAGGTCCTGTGCGGACAGCCCGTTCTGGTCAACCCTGATTTCCGGAAGGAGTTCATTGTACAGACTGACGCCTCGGAGGTCGGCCTGGGGGCAGTACTGTCTCAGGTGGTTCAGGGGGAGGAACAACCCGTCACCTTCTTGAGTAGGAAGCTCACCCCTCCCGAGCGGAATTATAGCGTAGTGGAGAAGGAGGGCCTGGCGATCAAGTGGGCCTTGGAGTCCCTACGCTATTACCTGCTGGGACGGCAGTTTCGCTTGGTGACGGATCACTCTCCACTGGTCTGGATGAGGTCCGCCAAGGAACGGAATGCCCGGGTTACCCGGTGGTTCCTTTCTCTGCAGAACTTCCGGTTTACGGTTGAACACCGGGCCGGTAGGTTGCAGGGCAACGCCGATGCCTTGTCCCGCGGCCCGTGTTTGATGGCTGGAGTTCAACCCCGCACGCTTGAACTGAGGGGGGGGGGGTATGTGAGACTGTGACCGGGGTTATCTATGACGGCCGGTATGTCTCGCCCAGGTTGTGCTCACTCCATGATAGAAAGTAAATCCACTATAGGGTTAATGCTGTTTCCCTACAGACTGAAGGAAGGGTTAAATAGAATCAGGAACAAGGGCAGGTGTGCCGGGTGTGAGGGAGTGAACAGAACTCCCTGAGTTTTCTGCTGGAGAGGCACATGTATTGTGTTATGGACTTTTGTTTGAAGATTAAAACCGAGTGCTGTGAACCTATATGCCTGGATCCCGTGTCTTCTGCTGCGCAGCCGACCGTGCTACCTCACTATATATATATATATATATATATATATATATATATATATATATATATATATATATATATATATATATATATATATATATATATATATATATATATATATATAGAGAGAGAGATATGTATTATATATATATATATATATATATATATATATATATATAGAGAGAGAGAGATATAGAGAGAGAGAGATATAGAGAGAGAGAGAGATATAGAGAGAGAGATAGTGAGAGATAGAGATAGAGATATATATATATATATATATATATATATATATATATATATACATACACACACACACACACACACACACACATACATAGACATCCATATATACATACACACATTATATACATTTACACATTTTATATATATTTGGAACAACATTTTGGCATCCAAACCGCTGCGCTCTCAAACGCAACGTGCAGATGGATTATGCAATCTTCACAGATTGTGCTGGGGACGCAGAACGCATGCAGTTACGCTGTGGTGCAATACGCAGCGTAAATGCATGAAATTCGGCAACGTGCGCACACAGCCTTAATTACATTTTTTGTGTATGATGAAAAAGTGTCAGTTTTTCCACGTTTCTTTTTATGGTGTTCACCGTATGAAATAAATAATGTGACAGTTTTACAGTTTGGATTGTTCTGGATGCAGCGATATTAATCTGTACTTTTGTTTATTTTTGTTTTAATGCAATTGTTGCATTTTTAGTTATGACTATGACGGTTTTTTGTGATGTGTGCGCTTTTTTTTTCCGCTCATCTTTTTTACATATTTTGTTGTTATTTTACTTAGTCACACTGTGGGACATGTATATTTTTTACATTGATCGCTGGTCTTATGCATTGTAGTGCTCATGTGCTGTAGTGTATGATCACTGACACAGCCTGTTACACCATGCATATAGCAGGTTCTAAAAGGCCACTGTACCCTGAGCTACCACCCACAGCAAACATTGGCACCCAAGATTACGATTGTGGGAGGTCAATTGTGTCAGTGCTTTTTTTGTTTTTTCATTAGCCACTTACTGTAGATGCCATTGTCATCTTTGAGAGGGAAATCTTTAATCGGTTCCAAAACCGATTGAAGCCAATGCCGCAGGTTTTCAGCTGTCATATAGAGTTGTCAGCTCCAGGATTTTTGCCTGCTGGGAGGCGCTATTTACTTATCCTCACCGCCATTTTAAAACGGCACTAATGATTAAGGCCCCTAAATTGTATTCATTAAGGGGTTAAGAAAGGCTGGAGTTGGCATAAAATGCTGGATCCTTATTACCATGTTGTATTAAGGTTACCTGTGACATGTCCCATCCCAGCGTCATTACATTATAAGGAACGTGGCAAGAAAAGCCTAATGCTCTTCACAATACATTATAGGTGTAAAATGACCGGACTTGTAAAGATGTGATTGTAAAGAGTCAGGAGGATGTCACTTATTGACGCCTGTTACATCTACACTAAGCCATGTACAGGAGCAATAGTGTTCATGTATCTCTGCAGTCTCCTCTCAATAGCCGGTCATCAGCCGCCTCGCTGTAAGGGGGAAGATATAATAAGTATATTACATAGGCATGTAGAGTGATATACACATTTATATACAGATAGATCTGCTGTACATCACACCTGAGATTATGCATTCCCCATTAATGGCTCATTCAGCAATGGTTGCTCACTAGTTCATTTATAAAGACAATATTGATGGATTTGCAGTGTATCCTGCATTGGGCTTAATTGACAGGTCTGTGTGTGTAAATAGGGAGAGACCTAGAGACCGTAGAGCGGTGCTGGGAAAGCCCGGCCTAGGGAGAGAGCGTGGTTTTCAGAGGAGAATCTACCCGGCTTCCATCGTGCGGCTCGGATCCCTGCTGCCCACGGTTTGGGTAACAGGTTCTTTATGATTCCCATGCAGTCTGCCCCCAGAACTGTACAATAACTGCTGGAGCCGGGGTCTTCCACTGTTATCCAATGACATTAGGACAAGCTTTAAGCCATGATATCATTGTGTACTTTATACCACGTGACTCACCCAGGACATTTAGCGGCATTTTGTCTAGCTCTAGTCTTCTGTCTCCACATTGCATTTCCTTTAGACTCCATTCACACATCCTTGTGACTGTTATCATCCAAGAGAAACAGCCCGATCTATTACTCAGGTGTCATCCTAGAAGCTTCAGTTTTTTCTTAGCTTTTTTCCCCCTCGAATTTCTGAACTTTATCCATTGATTCTAAATAAATTTATCAGTTAAAAGACAGATTAAGTAACACGTCTTCCTAGTTTAATCCGGGTTTGCGGACAATAAGGCATTTGCCTCAGTCACTCCGGCAGGGGATATATCATCCTCGGACACGTCTGATAAAAATTCGAAGCATTAAAAAAAAATCTTGAAAAAAAAAAATAAATAAATCAAGAATTGACAATAAAACCATGTGATAAAGGTGGCAATATTGTGGTAATGAACACCAGTGACTATCCTAAGTTGTGTAAAGATATTTTACGTGATAATAGTACCTATGAGATCCTCCCATCAGATCTGTTAGAGAAGCTATTTTGTCATTTTGTATTGTTCACTAGTTCACCAGTTAGTCCACAAATTCGTTATATTCATGCACATATAGGTTTTTGTCTGACCAGTTACACAACCAGGAATGAGTAATTGATGTTCTATTACATCTGCTATTTGCTGTGGTGATCACTTAGTTGCCTAGAATTGTTATAGCTTTTAAGTATGTACTCCTCTTGGAATAAGCTGCTTGTTTTACAAGGTTTGATTAATTCACATCCCTTAAAAGCTTTTGCTATGATAACTATATCTAAAATAGCCTTGAGACATTATACTCCCTTATGTGGTGATTTCCTCAAGTATTTCTTTCGAGCCTGAGCATCATGGCCTAATGACTATATTTGGTGTCTACATTTGGTGTCCACCTAAAATTGTGCAACCATATCACGTGTCTCATATTGTGTAATCACAGGGTATAAAACCATTCCCATTTTAACTATTAAATCAGTGTTATTTTAATACACTACGGACTTGTCTTGTCTTGGTGTGTTGAAGCGTCACTCAGAATCGGCCGATCCCCCACAGCTACCTGAGAGGAAAAAGAGCCCGGCTTTAACAATTTGGAGGCACCCAGCGAGCCCCAAGACTGGGACCAAGACTTTCCCCTTTCAATCCGTCTAGGACTGAACACAGCAATCTTCCTCGCTTGAACAGAAAATACTAACATCAAACCTGGGTAAGTTGATCTTTTTGATCTCAGAGTATTTTCTCTTCAAGAGGGGGTAGAAAGCACGAGTCAGTTTCCGGGGGATATAAACAGGAAACTCGCAAATCCTCAGGTAGCCTTTATGTTTATTGTTTGTTTGTCTTGTCCTATATGCTGAAAACAAAGTTGTAGTTCTTGTAAGTAAAGCTGCAAAAAGTTTTTTCCTTTCTTCTTCTGTCTTCCTACTTTATCTATTTAACCATACTAACCCATTAACTGATAATATAATACTTGGCTACTTCTTATTACCTTTCTTTTTCAATCTGATACATTGTAATTGAAGTGGGTTTTTGTTTTTAGGTGGTAATATTTTATCACTTTCCCCTGTATAGTCAGAGACTTACAGGGCAAAGTGAGGGGGGGGAATAGAGACTGCAGCGTTGTGACCTTATGACCCACCCTCGCTGTACAGAGCTCATGGAATTGGAATGCCGTGTATTAACTGAGTTAGAAGTATGTCATTTGTTTCTAGATGGGCAGAAATAGAAGATCTAGTCTAGTATATATTAATAACAGTTGTTTTACATCTCTGATGCTTAGAGGTTTGGTTTGAGCTGCATATGACTTGTGAACATTATCTTTGCTTAGTAATATTGTGTTGTATGAAGGTAAAGTTGCAATAAAAGATATATAGAAAGTTGTTGAGGACTGGGAATGAGAGGTGATCCACTGGATTACACGCTCTGGGAGTCAGCCCTAGTAACGGGGCCAGAAGGATGGACTTGTGTGTGTGGAGAACAAAATCCTGATTGGCGTGAATATTGTGCTGCCTGTGGCAGACCAAGACCACGCAAACGAGCAGGATCTTGTGTCCCCAGCATAAGATCAGGGTCAGAATCAATATTGAAGACAATGAGACGCACACCCTGTACCATGGGCGGACTCAGGAATAGAAGTGTCAGCATCAGATCATTCTGATGCACATGAGGAATATATAGCTATTGCAATTGGAGTTGTGTTGTATTTGTTTGTGTGTCTTTAGGATTCAAACAGGAAAGAAATAAAAAGCTGGTTTGATTACGTTGAAAGATAGGGGTTCACCATTGACTGCTAGCAGGTAAATACTGAATTCAAACGTAAGGGAATTAGTAGCTAGCGGACATAAGTCAACAGCTTGAACTGCTAGCTAGGGGATCGCTACCCTTTGGGCAGTTCAGTGGATAGTGTGATACGGTGGGGGGTCGCTACCTTTGAACTAAAACACTATGGGAATCAGTCTTACCAGACATTCTACTAAGTCAAACAGTATTGATTAATTGCAGTATTGGTAAAATTGTTTGTAATGCTTGTAAAGAAAATTCTAGGAGCCAATTGTAACTGTTTTTCAGGAAAATACGAACCCAAAAAGGGAAAAAGCTATTGATACTGAATCCCTCCAAATTCAAGTAATGATGACCATAGCAACCACAAAGAGATGCAGATGTATGATATGCGACAAAGAGACCCTGGTGGACTTAACCGACTGTGCCTACTGTGGAAGTCCGGTGGAATTGATTAACCACGAGATGCAAGAACATCAGCATGAAAAGAACTTTAATACTGTGTAAAACACCATAAAGTGTGTGAAATATAAACACACTACAAGGACTACACAAACATATATCACATTTATATAGTGAATAAACTGGTAGAACATATACATATAGCCATAAATATATTTCCCTCTAGGATCAGTAGATAGGATGAGTATAGGGAAACGTAGGCCGATCCCACAGAGCACGTTTGAATGGCAGGACCCCATGATGCGCGTAGGGAAAGCCTAGTGTATTGTGAAGTAGGACAAGCCTCTGCGGTCTACCCTATAGGAAGGGACAGTTTAGATAGAACATAATTAATCAAAAGAGGGGAATTGTTAGAGAAGCTATTTTGTCATTTTGTATTGTTCACTAGTTCACCAGTTAGTCCACAAATTCGTTATATTCATGCACATATAGGTTTTTGTCTGACCAGTTACACAACCAGGAATGAGTAATTGATGTTCTATTCCATCTGCTATTTGCTGTGGTGATCACTTAGTTGCCTAGAATTGTTATAGCTTTTAAGTATGTACTCCTCTTGGAATAAGCTGCTTGTTTTACAAGGTTTGATTAATTCACATCCCTTAAAAGCTTTTGCTATGATAACTATATCTAAAATAGCCTTGAGACATTATACTCCCTTATGTGGTGATTTCCGCAAGTATTTCTTTCGAGCCTGAGCATCATGGCCTAATGACTATATTTGGTGTCTACATTTGGTGTCCACCTAAAATTGTGCAACCATATCACGTGTCTCATATTGTGTAATCACAGGGTATAAAACCCTTCCCATTTTAACTATTAAATCAGTGTTATTTTAATACACTACGGACTTGTCTTGTCTTGGTGTGTTGAAGCGTCACTCAGAATCGGCCGATCCCCCACAGCTACCTGAGAGGAAAAAGAGCCCGGCTTTAACAGATCCATCCTTGACTTATTCTAAAACATTAGAAGGTATCCTTAAAGGGGCCAGTGAACTGTCTAATATCTGCAAAAGAATTTGACTTCATGTAGCAAAAATATTTTACAATAGCAACATTTTACGCGATACCAAAAATACATAAGGGGTTCACTACCCTGAAGGGACGAGCGATAGTTTCGGGAGTAGATTACCTTGGACAGAATCCGAGTATTTATCTAGATCTAATACTACGTCCTTTTGTTTTGAGTCTCCCTTCATACATAAAAGACACATTGTGATTGTGAAGTTGGACGGAATTTCAGTTGTTTCAGATACATTATTAGCATCTATAGAGGTCGAGCAAATGTATAGTAGTATTCCCCATGAGGAGGTCTGACATGCTATCAGACATTTATCCACTAGGGGGAATCATTTTACAAAACAATGAATTTGTTTTGGAACTATTACGATTCACCCTAACGCACAATTTTGTTCTGTTCAACACTAAGTTTTACCACCAGCTCAGGGGCACAGCTATGGGGAGCCTGTGTACCCCCAATTATGCTAATGTGTTCCTGGGTTGGTGGGAGGACACCATAGTCTTCAAGGATGAGAATGTCGTCTTTAGCCCCCATATAAAATTTTGGGGGCGATATATTGATGACATCCTCATCCTGTGGATAGGGGACATTCCATGTTTCCGTGCTTTTGTTGAATATCTTAATTCTAATCAGCTAGGTCTCCGGTTTACATATGAAATTAAATCAGGATAACCTTGCTTTCCTAGATGTCCATATCTCTAAGGATGGGAGAGAAGGTCTAGCTACGACCATCTTTCGAAAACCTACGGCTAAAAATAGCCTTTTAAGGTGGGAAAGCCACCACCCAGTCCCAGTCAAAAACGGAATCCCAAAAGGACAGTTTCTTTGGTTACGAAGAAACTGTTCCTCATTAAGGATTTGATAAACAAGCCGTGGATTTGGGTAGAATATTTCAGGAGAGAGGCTACCCACAGCAAATAATAGAAGTAGCATATAAAAATGCCTGGAAATCAAGTAGGGGAGAATTACTAACTGGTAGAAATAAAAAACAGGCTGACAACATCACGAGATTAATTGCTACCTATGATGATCAACATGGCAGAATCATGGACATCCGACGGCGCCGTTGGCTCATCCTTGGGGCAGATCCAGATCTCTGCAACTTTATTTCATCATACCCAAATGTTACGTTTAGAAGAGGAAAATCAATAAAAGATTGTATTTTACATAGCCACTTCTCCCTCCCAAGAGGTTTAGGGACTTGGCTAGATAGGAAGCCATGGGGCCAGGGTGGATAAAAATCAATGATTTTCTTTTTTAAAAAAAAACAAAAAAAAAAAATGGATTTTTTTGATTTAAAATCGGATTTTTTTGATTTAAGTACAACAGAACAGTGGTGTCCAAATATGAATGATTAACCCATTAAACTGAGGAGAAAAAAGTAATATAAAAAGTGATTCTAAAAATCTTCATCTACTTGCATGTTAAAGTAGCAAGAACTAGTTTAGGTAGAAACTTTGATTTAAATCACTGATTTAAATCAAGCATTACTGACTAGTGATTTAAATCAGTTAGATTTAAATCAAATCCACCCTGCATGGGGCACATTCAGGTGTGGCAGATGTTGCTTTTACCCGTTTATTAACCCCGCAAAAACATTCCACAATGAAAAATGGTAGGGTTTTTAAAATCTGTGATTTTGCCAACTGAGAAACAGAGGGGGTGGTATATCTATGTACATGTAGTTGCCCCCTAGGGTATGTAGGAAAAACAAAAAAGGGAACTACAGGTGAGGATAGGAGAACACCTCGGGGATGTCCATCATAAGGGACACTGCAATAGCACGCCATGTCAATCTGTATCATCAAGGTTATATAAAAGCAATCTCTTTCCAGGTATTTGAGGTAATTCCAAGGCCACCCAGAAATGATAATTGGGATAGACGTATTCTCCAGAGAGGCCAGATGGACCTTTCTTTTGGACACAGTGTCATCAGGGGGCCTAAACGAAATCATAAGATTCTGCAGTTTTGTTTTAACATAGATGTATTCCCGACAAGACATTGCCTATTGAGGTAGCCAAGATGGTCATTTTACCATTTACCGTATTTTCCGGACCATAAGGCGCACATAAAAGCCTATGATTTTCTCAGAAATAGACAGTGCGGCTTATAACCCGGTGCGCTTTATATATGGATACAGTACAGTACATGGATTGAGCATTACGGCCACCGTAGTCAGGAGCCTCACTGAGTGCGGTGATATGTACAAATCTGTGCGCGGGTTATCTGTGCCCCAAAAATGCCTCCTGTTAAGCGACATGCTTATGATGCAGATTTTAAGATTAAAGCTATAAATCATGCAGTAGAGCATGGAAATAGAGCAGCTGCAAGAGAATTCAACATAAATGAATCTATCGTGCATAATTGGAGGAAACAAGAAGATGCACTGCGCCAGGTAAAGAAGACCAAACTGAGTTTCCGAGGTAACAAAGCAAGATGGCCACAGTTGGAGGACAAAATAGAACAGTGGGTTATCGAACAGAGAACCGCTGGTAGAGGCGTCTCCACTGTCTCTATTCGACTGAAAGCCACAGCGTTAGCACGCGACATGGAGATCACAGAATTTCGAGGAGGTCCTTCATGGTGCTATCGTTTTATGAAAAGACGTAATCTCTCCATCCGCACCAGAACTACCGTCTGTCAACAACAGCCAAAGGATTATGAAGAGAAGCTGGCCATTTTCCGCACCTACTGCACAACCAAGATAAATGAAAAGAACATCAAGCCAGAACACATCACTAACATGGATGAGGTCCCCCTCACTTTCGATATCCCCGTAAATCGTACTGTTGAGAAAACAGGGACCAGTACGGTATCTATACGCACCACAGGAAACGAGAAGTCCTCTTTCACTGTAGTTCTCGCCTGTCAGGCTAATGGCCAGAAACTACCACCCATGGTCATTTTCAAGAGAAAGACTTTACCCAAAGAAAAGTTTCCTGCTGGTGTCATCATCAAAGCTAACCCAAAGGGCTGGATGGACGAGGAGAAGATGATTGAGTGGCTGAGGGAGGTCTACGTCAAGAGACCGGATGGTTTCTTTCACAAATCCCCATCCCTATTGGTTTGTGACTCCATGCGCGCCCATGTGACCGATAATGTCAAAGCCCAAGTGAAGAAAACTAATTCAGAGTTTGCCGTAATTCCGGGTGGATTAACCAAAGAGCTCCAGCCACTAGATATCGGCATCAACAGGTCATTTAAAGTTAAATTGCGAGCTGCGTGGGAGCATTGGATGACAGAAGGTGACCACACATTCACCAACACAGGGAGGCAACGCCGGGCAAGTTATGCCACTATGTGCCAGTGGATCGTGGATGCCTGGAAAAAGGTATCAGACTCCAGTGTAATCCGAGCTTTCAGGAATGCTGGAATAATCACTGAAGAGCTAAGCAGCTGCAATGAGACCGACTCAGATAATGATGAGGGGGACTCGAGAATGCTTGATACAGAAATCGCCCAACTGTTAAACTCCGACACTGAAGATGAAGAATTTGATGGATTTGTGGAGGAAGAATGAACTGAAAATGTATTGATTTGCAGTTATCGTACAACTGAACAAGTTGAGAGTTACCGTACGTATTGTGAAAGTTACCGTAAATAAATTTTGACCTACAGTACAGTCTGAGCTTTTTCATTTACGGTAAAGTGAACCTTTCACCAGTTTTAAGCTGCGGCCACCACCAGTGGGCTCTTATATACAGCATTCTAACATGCTGTATATAAGAGCGCAGGCCGCGCTGTACAGCATAAACATCACTTTATAATACGGTACTCACCGAAAACGGTCACTCCAGTGCTGCTTGTCCAGATGGGCGGCGCTGTTCTCCGACACCGGCGCCTCCTCTTTCGGCCATCTTGCGCCTCTGTCTTCTGAAGCCTGTGTGCATGACGCATCCACGTCATACACACTCGCCGGCAGTGAAGTCCTGCGCCCGCCCATCTGGACAAGCAGCACTGTAGTGACCGGTTTCGGTGAGTACCGTATTATAAAGTGATGTTTATGCTGTACAGCGCGGCCTGCGCTCTTATATACAGCATGTTAGAATGCTGTATATAAGAGCCCACTGGTGGTGGCCGCAGCTTAGGGGCCATAAAACTGGTGAAAGGTTCACTTTAAGGCGCCGCGGCTTATAATCCGATGCGCCTTATATATGAACCTAGGCGCCTTAGCCGGCGCTCACTGCTAATGCGGCTTATAATCCGATGCGCCTTATATATGAACCTAGGCGCTTTAGCCGCCGCTCACTGCTAATGCGGCTTATAATCCGGTGCGCCTTATGGTCCGGAAAATACGGTATATATTTTTTCTTTTTATATTTAATATGCAATCTTTATGGGCTAATTCTCCAGGTCCTTATCTTTATCCGTTCCTATTTTCTCTCCCTCCAGTCCTAATGGTAGGGAATTCTATATAATCACTGGATAACTGACAAATACTAAGTACTTTGTTAGGAACATGCAATTAGGTTGGTGACCTTTGACCAAATATCGAATAAAATCGGTTTAAATACAAGCACTCCCATAAATATGGATTTATTAGAATACATGTGTGTATGTTCTCCCCGTGTTTCTGTGGGTTTCCTCCGGGTTCTCCGGTTTCCTCCCACACTCCAAAGACATACTAATCGGGAATGTAATTTGTGAGCCCCAATGGGGACAGTGTGTATGACCGTATGTAAAGCACTGTGGAATATGTTAGCGCTATATAAAAAAAAAGTTATTTTGTGTCAGTACAAATATTGTGATTCCATATTTATAGCATTTTTATGCTCTGTGGCTTTTAAACGCTAAAAATAATATTTTACAAATATAAAAACAAAAGGTTTTTTACCAAATTAAGGCTTGTTTTTTGCAGAATGATTTGGATGTTCATTTATTCCATTTTTTACATTTCACTTTTAATTACATTATTTTGTGTAAGTGATGAAAAAGTGACAGTTTTCCCACATTTTTATGATGTTCACCGTACGAAATAATAATAGATTTACAGTTTGGATTGTTCTGGATGCAGCGATAATCTGTACTTTTGTTTATTTTTGTTTTAATGCAATTGTTGCATTTTTAGTGATGACAATGATGTTTTTTTGTGTGATGTAGGCGCTTTTTTTTTCATATTTTGTTATTTTACTTAGCCCCACCGGAACATGAACATTTTTTTACTTTGATCACTGGTCTTATGCATTGTAGTGCTCATCTGCTGTAGTGTATGAGACATTCAGTTGTTCACTGACACAGCCTGTTAGACTATGCTTATAGCAGGTTCTAAAAGGCCACTGTACCCTGGAGGTACCGCCCACAGCAAACATTGGCACCCAGGATTACGATTGTGGGAGGCCGTTGGAGGTCAGTGCTTTTTTTAGTCACTTAGATGCCACTGTCATTTGAGGGGTTAATCAGTTCCAATTAGTTCCAAAGCCGGTCGGAGCCAATGTCCCAGGTTGCCAGCTGTCATATAGAGCTGTCACCTCCAGGATTGCCTGCTGGGAGGCGCCATTTACTTATTCCTCACCGTCATTTTAAAATGCCACTAGGGATTAAAGATGAAGTACGCCTACGTCTGAGTAAATTAAACATTGACAAATCCCCAGGGCCAGATGGCATTCATCCACGAATATGGAGGGAATTGAGCTCCGTAATCGACAGACCGCTGTATCTCATATTTTTAGACTCACTCGTAACAGGGTTGGTGCCTCAGGATCGGAGGATTGCTGATGTGGTACCGATATTTAAGAAAGGTAAGAGGGTAGATCCAGGCAACTACCGTCCAGTAAGCCTGACATCAGTAGTATGCAAAGTTTTTGAGGGCATTTCAAGGGATGACATGCAAAAATATATTGCAGAAAATAATATGATAACTGACAAACAGCATGGATTCATTAAAGATAAGTCGTGTCTAACCAACCTGTTGGGGTTCTATGAGGGGGTAAGTTCAAACCTGGATATTGGTAATGCAGCTGATGTGATTTATTTGGACTTTGCAAAGGCATTTGATACTGTACCACATAATAGCCTTATACTAAAGCTCCAGAAGCAAGGACTAGGGGACACAACATGCAACTGGGTAAGGAATTGGCTAAAAGATAGGAAACAAAGAGTAGTCATAAATGCTACATTCTCTAAATGGGCTATAGTCAGCAGTGGGGTGCCGCAGAGATCTGTGCTTGGACCGATTCTTTTTACTCTCTTTATTAATGACCTTGTGGATGGGATTGATAGTACAGTGTCAGTCTTTGCCGATGACACCAAACTATGTAGGATATTAAAAACTGACCTGGATAGTACAATATTACAAAAAGATCTGGATAAGATGTCAGAATGGGCAGATACTTGGCAAATGAGATTTAATGTTGATAAATGTAAAGTAATGCACCTAGGACGGAGTAATCCTATAACTGCGTATACATTAAATGGAAGTAAACTCGGGACTACAGAACAGGAGAAGGACTTGGGTATTCTCATTACAAATAAGCTGAGCAGCAGCACTCAATGTCAAGCAGCAGCTTCTAAAGCAAACAAGATTTTAGGGTGTATAAAAAGAGAGATTAGATCCCGTGATCCCAACGTATTGTTACCCCTCTATAAATCACTTGTAAGGCCACATCTGGAATACGGGATCCAGTTTTGGGCTCCACATTTTAAAAAGGACATTCAGAAGTTACAGTCAGTTCAAAGGCGGGCAACTAGACTATTACAAGGAATGGAAGGCCTCCCATATGATGACAGGTTGAAAAAGTTAGATATGTTTAGCTTAGAAAAAAGACGTCTCAGAGGAGATCTCATTTATATGTATAAATACATGTGTGGTCAATATAAAGGACTGGCACATGACTTATTCCTTCCAAAGACAATACTAAGGACCAGGGGGCACTCACTGCGAGTGGAAGAAAAGCGATTCCGACACCTAAATAGGAAAGGGTTCTTTACAGTTAGAGCGGTCAGACTGTGGAATACACTACCACAAGAGGTAGTAATGGCAGATACTATAACAGCTTTTAAAAAAGGGCTGGATGATTTCCTCAGTACACAAAACATTGTTGGTTATACATGACTTAGTGACTAAATGTAGAACTAGTGGAGGAAGGTTGAACTAGATGGACCTAGGTCTTTTTTCAACCTAAGTAACTATGTAACTAAATGGCAGTCGTAAAGGGGTTAAGAAAGGATGGGGTTGGCATAAAATGCTGGATCCTTATTACCATGTTATATTAAGGTTACCTGTGACATGTCCCATCCCAGCGTCATTACATTATAAGGAACGTGGCAAGAAAAGCCTAATGCTCTTCACAATACATTATAGGTGTAAAATGACCGGACTTGTAAAGATCTGATTGTAAAGAGTCAGGAGGATGTCACTTATTGACACCAGTTACATCTACACTAAGCCATGTACAGGAGCAATAGTGTTCATGTATCTCTGCAGTCTCCTCTCAATAGCCGGTCATCAGCCGCCTCGCTGTAAGGGGGAAGATATAATAAGTATATTACATAGGCATGTAGAGTGATATACACATTTATATACAGATAGATCTGCTGTACATCACACCTGAGATTATGCATTCCCCATTAATGGCTCATTCAGCAATGGTTGCTCACTAGTTCATTTATAAAGACAATATTGATGGATTTGTAGTGTATCCTGCATTGGGCTTAATTGACAGGTCTTTGTATGTAAATAGGGAGAGACCTAGAGACCGTAGAGCGGTGCTGGGAAAGCCCGGCCTAGGGAGAGAGCGTGGTTTTCAGAGGAGAATCTACCCGGCTTCCATCGTGCGGCTCTGATCCCTGCTGCCCGCGGTTTGGGTAACAGGTTCTTTATGATTCCCATGCAGTCTGCCCCCAGAACTGTACAATAACTGCTGGAGCCGGGGTCTTCCACTGTTATTCAATGACATTAGGACAAGCTTTAAGCCATGATATCATTGTGTACTTTATACCACGTGACTCGCCCAGGACATTTAGCGGCATTTTGTCTAGCTCTAGTCTTCTGTCTCCACATTGCATTTCCTTTAGGCTCCTTTCACACATCCTTGTGACTGTTACCATCCAAGAGAAACAGCCCGATCTATTACTCAGGTGCCATCCTAGAAGCTTCAGTTTTTTCTTAGCTCCCCCCGCCCCCCTTGACTTTGAACTTTTTTATCCATTGACTCCTAATAAAATGTATTGGTTAAAAAAAAAAAGAAAGGATGAAACAAAGATGTCTTCCTAGTTTTATCCGGGTCTCATAGACTTTAATGGCCAAGTCTGATCAGCAGAACTGAGGACAATAGCACATGCTCCTCTGGACCAAAAACATCACCAAACATCACCAACACACACACATAATCCCTGATTTTCCCCTTCCCCAAGAACTGGTGACAGGCTAGGGTTGGACTCAATGGATGGCCACCTAGGGGTGGAACCGATCAAGTCCGCTAGACGACAACCAGGGAGGAGGGGTCAGTCAGAAAGTGGAAGGAGACTGACGTAACGTTACTGACGGAAGAGTGTAACAGTGACCTCACAGGCTCAGGTTTGTGGTTTCCAAAAGGAGTACGGTGGAGTACTCTCGGAACCATAGCACCGGCGGGGTGCAGAGCCCTAGGTCGGGAAAACACTCCAAGCAGACTTGATAAAATCTACACGGTGAGGGGGCCATCCAGGACCTCACCGACTGTAGAGTCCAGGGCACAGCAGTGACCGGAGAACCAGGGGACAGTGACCTGAGGTCCAACCCAACAGGGTTCAAACTGCTTGCCATATGGACCAGAACCGAAAGACAACCAGGATGGGACCCCCAGACGCTCCAAGCCACGGGGACTCACCAACCAGAGACAGGTGCAGGGGAAAGAAGCTCCCAGGTCACCACAACGGCACTGTAACTAGGGGGACCAGCTGTGAGGACCAGCCTCTATTGGGTTGGTTGCAAGCATCACCATCATGAGTAAAGAACCAGTTACACTGCAATCCCTTGTGTGATCTACCTTCTTTTGGCGCCCTGGTACTGTTAATGGACTTAGTCAAACACTGTCATTTATCCCCTGGGGCCTGGGCCCTACTTGTGGAAGGCCACAACATCCAGTCTGCCATTAAGATCAGCCCCAGCAGTGAGACCGTGCAGCGGCGGCTTCATCTATAAAGCCGCAACCCGCAAATGGTGTCACGACGAAAACTTTCCTGTAAATGCCCACTTTTAAGAGCGACCCCTCCACCCAGGGTCACTGAACCGAGCACCGGCCACTACACCCGTGACACTTCCCAGCGAAGCCTGGCCCGGGACAAAGTACCCCATAGCCCTGGGGTGCGACACTTCCCCGTGCCAAAAGCGCCACAGCCTGTTTTGCATATGGATTTAAACAGCAATTTCTCTGGACTGGCCGGATAACGGTATGGCTGGGATTGTCTCTACAGGAGCTACATGCACAGACTCACAATTTGCTGACACTTTCCTCTAACAAGAGATGAATTATCCTAGGAATTGATAGAATCTTCAGGGAATTCTGTCTTTGCAGTGAGTAAGCTTGTGAGTAGGTTATTGGACGTTTCTTACCACCTGACCTATTTTGCAGATACTTTTCCTGAGGACAGAGACAATTTTATCATTGAAATAATGTTTTCCTGCCTACAATACTGTATCTCTTCCCATGTTTTCTGTCTGAAGTGTCTAATGTCCTCTTCTGTATCCTGAATGATGGGAATGAGGTGATGAAACCTCCTGTACTATATATAATGATGGGTGAGCGTGTGCGGCACTGCTCAGTACTCTATGGAGCATCAGGGAGCTCGGGTACGCTCGGTGCTCAGCCGAGTATCGCAGGTGCCTGGATATAAAACAGTGAACATAAAGCGCTGGCTCCATTCAGTGAGTGATGGGAGCCGGCACCCCAGTGAGGGACACTTGCAGTCTTTTTAATGGTGGTCACTAGGAAGGTGGAGGGGGGGGGGGGGGGGAGGGGAGTGAAGGTCGAGCCTAGCTAATCGCTTTACCAGCTCAACTCGAGTAACACGCACCTAAGCATCGTAGTGTTCGCTCATTAACGATACTGATTTTTTTTTTTACCGTGATCAGGGTAAAATTACACTCCTTATTGCTTTGCAGCAAAAACGCCCATCTTCACACAATGCAATTGTACTACATGATTTCCATCCACAGACATGAGGGCTTTTTTTTTTTTTTTTTAGTTTTAAATGACACTGTCTTTTTAACCATTTAATGCACTAGTAAAATGGGGGGGAAAAAACAAAAAAACAAGTGCTGTGAAATTGCACAAGAACATCAAATTCCATTATTACAGTACAAAACATTATGAGCTGGAGGAATGATTTCCAGGTTATTACCACAGCGATCCTAAACTTGTATATTTTTTAGGTGGAGAAATACAATGGAGCGATCTGTAATTCCTGCCCTGAACTGACGTTTATTGATATCAGAATTATATACACACTTGAATTTTTTTTTTTTTTTTTTCTTAGTGCTGCGGTGACCAAAACAAACTCAATTTCTGAAGTTTCGATTTCTTATTATTCATTGCATCATTCACAGATCGGGTGAATTAATTGTAAATCTTCTTAGATCAGACTGTTACAGACAGAAGAGACCGAATATGCTCTGATTTTTTACTTTTTTAATAGATAAAGAGGGGGAAATTGGAAATTTATATTCAAGACTTGTTTTTACTTTTTACATTATTTGCTTAGACCGCTATAGATCTATGATCGTTCAGCTGATAGATATCTGGGCTATGTATGCCATACACAGGAGCGCTCGCTCATATTCATGCGGCTCATCTTTGGTAGATTGGATGATTAGTCCAAATCTGATTCCTTAGATCTTTTACTCCCTCAACAATCAGATGTCCAGGCCCCAACACATTAGACTCAATATCTGCAGGTTCATCCTATAAAAACAGAAGGAGCGACATCACACCACCGCTCCTATAGAAATGGATGGAGCATGGTCATATATAAACCAACTGCTCCTATAGGAATAGATGGAGCATTTTCACATATTACATTTCTGCTCTGTAAAATGGCGACTGGCTACATTGTTAATGGCCGGTATGTACCCCGAGTGGTGGAAACCTGAATGTTTGTTCTAGCACTTGTAGTGCCACATATTGTATTATAGTGTCCATTGGGTCAGGTTGTCAGGTGGCTTGAGAGATGGGTGGGTCAGGTCACCTACATACCCCGACCATGGGTGTGTTTGATGGGTCACTCCTGACAGGTAAAATGGAGTCACTTTGTTTGGCACATGAGGAAGTCCTACTGAGGAAATAAGGTCGAGAGACTATGAAAAGGAACTTCAAAGACATATAGCCCTAAATTTACATTGTATCACGCTCGCAGAATATTTCAAGGCTCAGTGAATTCCAAGTGGTCTAAGGGTACCTTCACACTTAGCGATGCAGCAGCGATCCGACCAGCGATCTGACCTGGTCAGGATCGCTGCTGCATCGCTACATGGTCGCTGGTGAGCTGTCAAACAGGCAGATCTCACCAGCGACCAGTGAACAGCCCCCAGCCAGCAGCGACGTGCAAGCGACGCTGCGCTTGCACGGAGCCGCCGTCTGGAAGCTGCGGAGACTGGTAACTAAGGTAAACATCGGGTATGGTTACCCGATGTTTACATTAGTTACCAGTGTGAGCAGGGAGCAGGGAGCCGCGCACACTGAGCGCTGGCTCCTTGCTCTCCTAGCTACAGTACACATCGGGTTAATTAACCCGATGTGTAATGCAGCTACATGTGCAGAGAGCAGGGAGCCGCACACACTGCTTAGCGCTGGCTCCTTGCTCTCCTAGCTGCTGTACACATCGGGTTAATTAACCCGATGTGTACAGCAGCTACATGTGCAGAGAGCCGGAGCCGGCAGCACAGGCAGCGTGAGAGCTGCAGAGGCTGGTAACTAAGGTAAATATCGGGTAACCACCTTGGTTACCCGATGTTTATCTTGGATACAGCTTACCTCAGCTGTCAGACGCCGGCTCCTGCTCCCTGCTCGCTTCATTTGTCGCTCTCTTGCTGTCACACACAGCGATCTGTGTGTCACAGCAGGAGAGCGGCTTTGAAGAAAACGAACCAGGGCTGTGTGTAACGAGCAGCGATCTCGCAGCAGGGGCCAGATCGCTGCTCATTGTCACACACAGCGAGATCGCTAATGAGGTCACTGCTGCGTCACAAAAAGCGTGACTCAGCAGCGATCTCGGCAGCGAGCTCGCTGTGTGTGAAGCACCCCTAAGAGTTTCACTACGAGCAACACTCTTTTCTGATGACGCCTCCTACTGCACAAAGTTTGAAAGCATTTTGAATAAATGCTCCTTAGACATTATCATCCTCACGATAGAATTTCTACAGAAGAAGATCTGTGAAGTGGATTTGAAGATAAAGAATATAGAGGAACAATTATCTAACACCCTTTCAGAAACTGACTGGAATTGCATCAAAACCAAGACACATAGTAATATTGCTGAATTTAAGAAGAACCTCCAAGCCCGTAAAAGATCTTAATTTCTGAGAGACCAAGATGACTACCTTAAAGAGTCTATAGTTGGCATTTTTCCGACACGGACATACGCCCCAGACGCTATGGGCCAACTTACTCCTCTACCAGCTCGGACAGCGAACAAAGCACGTACCATTCAACTCATTTTTTAGGTCAACGCCGACAACCACGGGCAAAACGAGGAGGGGGAGGAGGAAACCCAAGTACAACTTCGCAAATCCAGACACGCTCTCAGGTAGGTCAGATCTTATCTACAACATATCCTCATACACATTGTCACCAGCAGAGATTCAGGTCTTACAGAAGGGGCTTTCGTTTTGCCCCACACCGGCCTTTGACTCCTTCCTATTGGAACAAGAACTCAAGAGGTTCTATAGGAACATCAGATTAAAAGCACATTTCAAGGAGACAGACCCAATTTCCCAGTCTAATGAGATTTCACCGGATACATTTTATCTCAAATCTCTTGGTCTTTGTCTACCCAGTTCCTTTAATCCACCAAAATATTATCACCCTGTGGAGACATTTATATCCTTAGTCAATAGAGACGTCTCCACAATTACGAAAGACATTGAGGGAGGAAATAAATGTCTTAAGCACAATTTAACGCCAGAAGAAAGTCGTGCCATTCAAAACCTTAGGCAGAATAAGAAACTCATTATTAAACCAGCGGACAAGGGGGGAGCTATTGTTGTGATGAACAAAACTGATCAGAAATTCACAACCAATTCAGTGATAGATCAACATACATGCCCATCTCACAAGTCTCATATGCCTTCGATGTGCTATTAGGATCTTTTCTTGTATCCTACAATTACGGTACTTATATGTCCCTGATACGTCAGATTTTCTAAGTCAGCTACGTGCTATTGAGAGAATTCCCGCCCATAGCCTTTTAGTCACCCTCGATGTTAATAGTTTGTACACAAGCATCACTCATTAGGCATCGAGTCCGTTGGTTGGTTCTTAGATAAATTTGGTCAATTGACAGATTTGCAGAAACAGATCTGCTTGGATTTACTGAAAATCGTTTTAGAAGAGAATTCTTTTCTCTTCAAGGACCAGTTTTTTGCCCAGCGTCAAGGCACAGCGATGGGTCCATTGTAGCGCCTCCTTATGCAAATATTATTAATGGCAAAATTTGATTTGAGGACAGCCATGTCTATACACACCCCCTCTATATCCAACACGTGCATACATGGAGGCGCTACATTGATGATATTTTCATTACTCGGCAGGGTGACCCCATTTCTCTTCAGACGTTCGACGACATCAACACCTATGTACCTAATCTAACTTTCACTCTACATCATGATTTAGAAAGTATTAATTTTCTGGACACGTTGGTCTGAGTTTCACCTGAAGGTGTGATAAGCACAGATCTATACACAAAGAAGACTGACAAAAACAGTCTGTTGCATTATATGAGTTGTCATCTACTGCACACCAAGAAGGCACTTCCATAGTCACAACACATGAGGGTACAACGTATAGTGCAGGGGTCGGGAACCTATGGCTCGCGAGCCAGATATGGCTCTTTTGATGGCCGTATCTGGCTCGCAGACAGGGCTCCTACCTGTCTATGGGAAGGATGCATGCACCGCGCTCCATCAGGCCGCGGTGCACGCTGATATTGGTAGTTCTTTGATGGCCTGATAAGCATTGGCGGCAGTGGTGAGCGGCAGGGAGCATGGACTACATTTCCCATAACTCCCTGCATAGCCGCGCCGTCTGCAAGCACGCACCTGCGTCCCCTAGTGAAGCGGCATCTGCCTCCTCCCTTGTGTCTCCCTTGGACGTTCCAGAAACCCCTGGCTGTGCTGCTGCTTTGAAGGTGAACATTATAACATGGAAATTGTTACACAGCCTCATGGTCAGCAGCAGTGAGCTGCATCAATAAAGGGGCTGTGTAATACAGTGTGTCCCACCAACCCCCCCTTCCCACTTCACCCCTGAAAATAATCCCACATAATCCATTATATAGCCCCCCCCCAAAAAAATAAAAATATGGCCTTAAAAAACATCTGCCACCCATATTACACTCTTGGGGGCTTTAAATTAATCTCTTGTGGGCATAAGAAACTGATTTAAAGGACCACTATCAGGGCAAAAATCTGTTCTGAGCGCTTCTTTACAGCTCTGGAGGTCTCCCAGAGCTGTAATAAAGCGCTCAGGAACGGCGCCCGTGCTATATGTTATTGGGGCGCTAGCCCCTGTTTTTACCTTCTCCCATAATGCAGCGATTCCACCCGATGACGTATCTGTGTGGGATCGCTGCATATACTTTCACTCTAGCACGCATGCGCCACCGGCTCTGCCTCCTCGGCGCTTTCTGAACCGAGGAGACATGAGCTTCATAACCCCCTCCATTTATATTCGTTGTGCTCCGCAGCTCTTACTTCCGCGTTGAACCGTGCATCTTACGTCGTGCTGCCACTGGTGCGCATACGCTGCCAGCAGATTCCATTTACCTCTATGGAGAGAGAGGGAAGTACTTGCTCCTTTTAGCTAATAAAGCCCCTTTATACTTACCTATTGTTCTGACCTCAGATTTATGTCCCAGAAGAGGAGTTTTGACTTCCTGTCACAGTGTCTCTTCTTTGCTCAGTGACTGTTTTTTCATCGGAAAGACTGGAAGTTGTGAAGCTATCTGCGCCATATTGGTGAAGAACACCAAGTTGAGAAGAAGCGACCTTCAATCAAATTGCAGACTCCCCCCAAGGATAAAATTTGAGGTAAGAAAATATCTAAACACAAATGGGGCTTTATTAGATAAAATTATGATGTTTTGAATGTAATAGGTACGTAGGCAGGGGTGGGTGATGTTGCTTGTAGTCACTGGGTGTAATAGGTATGGGTAAGGGCACACCACCTGTAGTCACTGGATGGGGGGGGGGGCTACTGGGGTGTAGTAGGTATCCCTACAGCTGACATCTTACCCATATGGTGGGCCATGCTGGGGTATTGAAAGTGACAGCTGAACACGGCCGGCGTCAGCACCCGACTAACCCGTGACGAAAAGAAGACAGCTCTTCTAGAGGTCTACTAAAGTTCTATAGCACAAGGACCAAAAGAAACCTGGAGTTGGCCCTGCTTGCAGACAAATCCACAAATTAAAGAAATAATGACTCAGAGCCTTCTTTTCACCCCACAGTACTGCCCTTTATTGAAGAAGATGGCTAAAAGAAAGAAGGATGAGGAGTATCGTACTTTTCAGCAGGAGTGGACAGACGAATTTGCCTTTATGGAGAGAGCAGGTTCACCAGTTTGTCTTATATGCAATGATAAAATTGCATCCATGAAGCGGTCAAATATAAAGCGCCACTTTGACACGCGCCATGCTTCATTTGCATCGAAATATCCTGCAGGGGACAGCAGGAAGAAAGCCTGTCAAGAGCTGCTGTGCAAAGTGCAAGCTAGTCAGCAGCAACTTCGAGTTTGGACCCAACAAGGTGACTTAAATTCGGCTAGCTTTGTTGGTGCTTTGGCAATTGTCAGAAACGGAAAACCATTCACAGATGGGGAGTATGCCAAAAGATTTATGCTTGATGTTGCCAATGAACTTTTTGATGATTTTCCGGATAAAGCCAAGATTATCAAACGGATAAAAGACATGCCTCTGTCAGCAAGAACAGTTCATGACCGTGCCATCATGATGGCAAATCAGATTGAGGCATCCCAAGTGAAGGACATAAATACAGCTCTGTTCTTTTCTCTTGCTTTGGATGAATCAACTGACGTAAGCCATATATCTCAATTCAGCATCATTGCAAGGTATGCTGTCGGTGACACGTTACATGAGGAAAGTCTTGCTGTTTTGCCTCTGAAAGGGACAACAAGAGGGGATGATTTGTTCAAGTCATTCACTGAGTTCACTAAAGAAAAAAATCTACCAATGCATAAACTTATTTCAGTGTGTACTGATGGTGCTCCATGCATGGTAGGAAAAAACAAAGGATTTGTAGCGCTTCTTCGTGAACATGAAAAAAGACCTATCCTTAGTTTTCACTGCATCCTACATCAGGAGGCACTTTGTGCTCAGATGTTTGGTGAGCAGCTTGGTGAGGTGATGTCACTTGTCATTCAGGTGGTCAACTTTATTGTTGCCCGTGCTTTAAATGATCGCCAGTTTAAAACACTCCTGGATGAAGTTGGGAATAATTATCCTGGTCTGCTTCTGCACAGCAACGTGCGCTGGCTGTCAAGAGGGAAGGTGCTCAGCCGTTTCGCAGCTTGTCTGAGTGAAATACGAACTTTTCTTGAAATGAAAAACGTTGACCATCCTGAGTTGTCCAACACTGAGTGGCTCCTGAAGTTCTTCTATCTTGTAGATATGACTGAACATCTGAACCAGCTCAATGTGAAAATGCAAGGCGTTGGCAATACAGTTTTATCGCTTCAACAAGCTGTGTTTGCATTTGAAAATAAGCTGGAACTGTTTATCGCAGACATTGAAACAGGTCGTTTAATACACTTTGAAAAACTGGGAGAGTTTAAAGATGCATGCACAGCAAATGACCCTGCACAACATCTTGATATTCAGCAGCTAGCAGGCTTTACATCCAATCTCCTGCAATCATTCAAAGCACGCTTTGGAGAATTTCGTGAGCACACTCGTCTTTTTAAGTTCATCACTCATCCACATGAGTGTGCACTGGACAGCACTGACCTGAGTTATATCCCTGGTGTCTCCATCAGAGATTTTGACCTACAAGCTGCTGACCTGAAGGCTTCAGACATGTGGGTGAATAAGTTTAAATCACTTAATGAAGATTTGGAAAAACTTGCACGACAGCAAGCAGAGTTGGCAAGCAAACACAAGTGGAGAGAAATGAAACAACTCCAACATGCAGACCAGCTGATTGTCAAAACTTGGAATGCACTTCCTGTCACATACCAAACACTGCAGCGTGTGGGTATTGCTGTACTGACAATGTTTGGCTCTACCTATGCATGCGAGCAGTCTTTCTCACATCTAAAGCACATCAAGACTAACATACGTTCACGTTTAACGGATGGAAGTCTCAACGCCTGCATGAAGCTAAACCTCACCACGTATGAACCAGATTACAAAGCCATCAGCAAATCCATGCAGCACCAGAAGTCACATTAATGGTAGGAAGTATTCTATTCATCGTTGGTTAGCAACAGCATTAAAACGTTATTATGTTATAAAAAAAAGAGTTCGGAGATTTGTTGTTCTTTAAAATTAAATACAAGTCAATGTGTGCACTTTATGTACAGTGAGACTATTTAATAAAGTTCAATTATTTATTACGCTGGGTGTGCCTGCTTGTATGTACCACTTTAAGTAGTAAATGCTTTAGTTCCCTATGGGTCTGAGCCTCTCTTTTTTGTTCATTTTCTGTAAGACCAACACTTTTAAAAGGGCCACTGACAGATACAATTGCTCCAGCGGTCACTTAGTACACAAAGGAGTGTTCCTCTCTGCTGCACTAAGCCACCGCTGGACCTAAACAATAATTCGCTGTAAAATAATAAAATAGATAATTGACATAACTGACAATGCGTTGTGTGACATGTCCAATATTCCAGCTTCTTTCTTCTGCGAATGCCTCAAAGCTGGCATTCTCTCAACATCAGGTGGGAAGAATGCCAGCTTCCAGTCATGCGCAGGAAAAAGAAGAAGCCAGACTGCTGGACTGATGTCATGCATCGCAAGTTCACAATGTAAGTTATTTATTTGATTTTTTTACTGCTAATTACCATTGTTTCAGTCCAGTTGTGGCTTTATACAGCAGGGAGGAGCATTCCTTGCTGTACTAAGTGAACATTGGAGCGATTGATCTGTCAATGGCCCTTTAAAAACATATTGTACGGCTCTCGCGGAATTATATTTCAAAATATGTGGCATTTACGGCTCTCTTAGCCAAAAAGGTTCCTGACCTCTGCTCTAAGGTTTAAATCCTTCAGCTGGGGGCAGAGTCACCAGAGAGGGTGGGAGCGTGTCACATGACACCAGCACAGCGAGGCCCACCAACCGCAGGATAAAGTCCCAATACAGTGCAGGTGGCACGCTGAAACGAACGGCCCGCAGACAAGTGACGAGTCACATGACCTGCAGGACCTGTCAGAAAGAACCCCCTGCGCTAGAGACCATAAAAATGTTGTTTCAAACTAAACAAGAAGATGGCAGGAGGGTTGATAGCGGATTGTGATAGTCAGCCCGCACACATATGAGCAGTGTGAACTGCCCTATACAGAAATCTGCACACACAGGTCCCAAATTGATAACATTGCAGACAAGCAGTGTTATAAATTGTTACAAATAAGTATAAAAAGGACCCCTGCAGTGTACATTAAAAGTGAAGCATAACACTCACTCTCCTAAACGATTAGCTGTAGTAAATGTCCATGTGAATAAAATCTTTAGATAGAAGTCCAAAAATAGAGTCCAAAAATAAAACCATAAGGTGGGTGCAGTTAAATAACACATCGCTCCTGTACAGTATTCGTTCCATAAAGTCCCGGGAGCTGGAGAGTGCTGTGAGGATAGGAGCTGTCAGACCGGTGACATTGCCTCTGAAGAAGAAACCTGCCAGGTTTTGTAACATAAGGATTAGTACAAGCCTTTTCGGCCTCTGTATTCTGCCCGTGTGACGTCACACGCCGTTCTCAGTACAGCACCGCTCTGCTTTACTGCTGGGCCAAAAAGAGCGCGAAAAGCCGACCCTGCCCCCTGGGAGTGGCAACATGCAAAAGTGAAACTAATCACAGGAAGCTGGAAGGGGCGCCGGCATAATGCACCCTGGCATGCGGAAGGAACACCAGCTCTGCAGCACTAAACCAGCAAATCTGCAAAAGACAAGATGTCTATCCCTCAGGCCCGCGGAACCACGCCCTGGCTCGAAGCGGAGCTGGACCAACTGTCTCCGGATGTGGCTGCAGATGATTCAGCAGATCGAGGACTGGCACAGGGAGATGATGGGGATGGTGGTGGCGGTGCAGACCCAAGCAGAATGGGCTCTACACGAGGAGCGGCACCAGGAGCCGGTAAGCATGGGAACCTCCTCTGCCCCGCTCTTACCCATGGTCGTGGAACCCGTAACAATTGGCCCCTCCGACCGCGGCCAGACCAGTCCGCAGCGCCTCAGTCCACGACCAGACCGGACAAGGCTAGGCTGCGGGACGCAGCCCTGGAAGACCCGACGACTACGAGAGAAGGCGCCGGTGACCAGCCCGCCCTGAAATTCGCTACCAGTGATTCGGATGCGGGTTATTCGGGTTCGCACATTACCACTGCTCCCATAAACCTTGATAAAGCAGGGACACAACGTAACAATTAGATGGAGCAGGGTCTACTACTGCTTACATATAAGTGGTTAGGGCAGGATCACCAAGATCACATATCACCATTACCTCCCTAGAAATGAATGAAGTGGGGGGTGTGAGGGATGACACACAACTAATCCTGTAGAAGTGTGCAGAGTGGTGGTCACTCAACACCCGTGCGCTCATAGAAATGAATGGCGCGAGGTTCAAACACCACTGATCCAATAGGAATGGATGCACTTGTGTTCACACATTACTGCTCACATAGATGTGGACAGAGCGGGGTCACACATTACAATACAGATCCTGTAGAATTGGTTGAGGCAGGGGGATGTTACACAACACCACCGGTCCCATAGGAACTAATGGAGCAGGGTCAAACAACAGAAATGGATAGAACAGGGGTGGAATGGGTAAGAGCAAGGGGGGCGGGAGGGTGTCACAACACTACAGCTACCATAAAAAATAATTACTGTAGTCAAATATTACTGTGCTGCCCCCCCCATAAGCACAGAAAGCATGCTTAAATTTTACACTACTGCTCCCATATAAATGAATGCAGCGATGTCTCTTTACATGACTTTTTTTTCTTAGAAATGGACGGAGCGTGGCTCATACATATTACCACTGCTTTCATAGATATGGATGGACCAGGGTTCACACAACCTGTCACGGAGTGATAAAGGGAAGTATGGCGTACAACATGACAACACAAGAAAGGAATACACCAGGGGACAACATAAAAGTTGGCCTTAGCACTAGTGAGGGGGAAGATGGGACACCTTCATCACTCATCTGCAGCTGTACCCTACACTCCTAGCCAGTCCCTATACAGGTTCTGCACCTGTCGCCGAGCAGGATACCCAAGACCCTGGCAGACCCTGTAATAGCCTTGGCTAGGGAACTGGCAGGTGAGGGACACTAGCCCCACCAGTGCACTAATAAAACACCAAGGGAAGGAAAGACAGACAGGGGGAAACAACAACAGACTGCTAAAGTCAGCACCAAGAGTGCAGCCTACACAGCAACTTACAGAGAGGGATCACCAGCTCCTTCCACCTCCAGGCTCAGCATCCAAATGAGTAAGTGAACAACCAGCACCCTCTACTGGAAGCAGAGGTTATATATAGGGACTGGTCCAAAAACTAGAAACACCTGGGAAAGTAAGGAGTATGCTTGCTGTCAAGGAATACTGACATTAACCCTTAGACCACTGAAAGAAAGGACACTACATTTACATACAGGGGTGAACATGGCAATGGCTTTCTAGCCCTGAAATTGTCTCATAATGGAAAGAGTCTGGTGTGACATAACCCCACTGTTCTTATAGAAATGAATGGAGCAGTATTTCCACATTACACCACTGCTCTAATAGAAATAGACCAAGTGGGGTCACACTCCCATAAAAATTGATGCAGTGGATTTACACATTACACCACTGCTCCAATAGAAATAGATGAAGCGGAGGTCACTCTACAAGTTGGAGATACAGTATGTTGGGGACATTTTTAAATCACTTTTTATTCAGATTTTTCAGATGCAGCGGCATCGGTGGCTCAGTGGTTAGCACTGCAGTCTTGCAGCGCTGGGGTCCTGGGTTCCAATCCCACCAAGGACAACATCTGCAAGGAGTTTGTATGTTCTCCCTGTGTTTGTGTGGGTTTCCTTTGGATTCTCTAGTTTCCTCCCACACTCCAAAGACATACTGGTAGGGAATGTATATTGTGAGCTCCAATGGGGACAGTGTGTATGACCACATGTAAAGTGCTGCGCTGGCGCTAGAATATAATATATAAAAAGAATATATATATATTTTTCAGATCAGTACAAATGTTGTGATACCATATTTATAGCATTTTTAGGCTTTGCTGCTTTTAAAACACTAAAAATAATATTTTACAAATATAAAATGTTTTTGCATTGTTTTGTTCGGAGAAGTGTAACTGTCAAATTAGGGCTTGTTTTTTGCAGAATGATTTGGATGTTCATTTATTCCATTTTTTTACATTTGACTTTTTGATCGCTTTTAATTAAATTTTGTGTGTATGATCAAAAAGGGACAGTTTTGCCGTTTCTTTTTTATGGTGTTCATTGTACGAAGTAAATTATGTGACCGTTTTACAGTTTGGATTGTTCTGGATGCAGCAATTTTAATCTGTACTTTAGTTTATTTTTGTTTCAATTCAATTGTTGCATTTTTATAGAAGTGATGACGATGAGGTTTTTTTGTGATGTGTGCACTTTTTTTATTTAATCTTTTTTATAGTTTGTTATTTTACTAAGTCCCACCAGGACGCCGCTCTGCTCTGTGCGGGGCTGGTGATTGAGCAGAACAGAGCAGCTGAGCAGGACGGAGCAGCCGTGCACAGAGCAGCCGAGCAGGACGGAACAGCCGTGCACAGAGCAGAACTGAGCGGCTCCAAAACAGAACAGAGCGGCGTGGCCCGATCCAGAACAGTGTCGCACAGACCAGCAGCGCCGTGAGCAAAGTACACTACTTGGAGCATCTCCCTGCCTCCTTTGACCCCTCTGCACAACCCCCAGGTAAGCTACATTTGGATTTTAAGACGCACCCCTCATATTCCTCCCAAAGTTTTGGGAGGAAAAGTGCGTCTTATAATCCGAAAAATACAGTACTTATTCCTCACCGCCATTTTAAAACGCCACTTGGGATTAAGGCCCCTAAATTGCAGTTATTAAGGGGTTAAGAAAGGATGGGGTTGGCATAAAATGCTGGATCCTTATTACCATGTTGTATTAAGGTTACCTGTGACATGTCCCATCCCAGCGTCATTACATTATAAGGAACGTGGCAAGAAAAGCCTAATGCTCTTCACAATACATTATAGGTGTAAAATGACCGGACTTGTAAAGATGTGATTGTAAAGAGTCCGGAGGATGTCACTTATTGACACCTGTTACATCTACACTAAGCCATGTACAGGAGCAATAGTGTTCACTGGATCTCTGCAGTCTCCTCTCAATAGCCGCAAGAACAGCAAAAAGACCTTCATGTTATATAATTATTGCACCTCTATCTGAATTAATATTACAAGACATATTTCATTTTATAATAAGGTGCAAATTTATTCATGAATATACAAAGTTAATACAGGGGATAGTAGCAAAAGAAGCACAGAGCACACAGTAGTGTTGGTGGATACATGTTAAAAACAGGGGGGCGCACCTGGGGGGTTCAACCCAGAACCATGATCATGTAAGAAAAAATCCATAGGATACAATAGCCAAAAGGACAGATCAACAGATTATCAAAAAGATCCCATGACATATAGGGCATACAATGTCGATTATTGCATAATTTCCTCATCAATTCACATTACAATTACAGGTGAGGTTAGCCATATATATACAGCAATCTGACAATATAAGGAGCAATATTGCATAGAAAGAAAGTTCAGTTTTGATCCTACGTCAGGGGATGCAATTATAAGCATAATACAGCCCCTGACATAGTAATGCACCGATCAGACCCTCTTAGATAGTGGTAGATGCCCAAAATTTTCCATGACAAAATAGTGCCAGCAGGGATCCTGGATAAAACCAGCAAACAATGTTGCTGGAAACGATATCTTACCAAACGGTTTCTGGGGAGACCCTCACAATGCACACCCCCCTGCACCTCGACGCGTTTCGCTGCCGCTTCGTCGGGAGGTGCAGAGGTGATGTGGGTGGTCGTTTTTATAGAGGCCAATGTACCTTAATGTCCTATGGTGGCGCGCCGCGGACGCCCGATGTCCATCACCCACGCCGCCCGGCGTCCCGGAAGTCAGACCGCGCATGCGCGCAGGACAGACCTCCAATAGGACGCCGGGCAGCGAGGAGGAGAGAAAATCAGGGGGCCGTGCGCGCACAGGACGGAGGCTGTCGGCACCATGTTGGAAGAGGGAAGTGCCCGATATCCGTCACCCGCACCGGCCGGCGTCACAGAGGCCAGACCGCGCATGCGCACCAGTCAGACCAATGTGACGTCGGGCAGAGAGGAGGAGGGAAGATCAGGGGGCCGTGTGCATATAGAGCAAAGGCTGGCAATACCATATTAGTGAAGGGAAAGGACAGGGGCAGTACAGTAATGCCGCACAGAGAGCGAATAGCCTAATACATACAAAAATAAACAAACATCACACCAATGTTACAGTAAATAACAATACAGGTATTTCTCTTAGGGTGTGCGGTTCATATATATGGCTGTAAGTCCATAGGTGCAGACATAATTTCCACTTTCCTCTCCTTTGCATTCCTTCTTTAACATCCCATCCATCCTGAATGTCAGGCCTACATAACCAACCACATCTATAAGTGAAAAGAATATATACATAAAAAGAGTTAAAAACATAAGAATAAAACCGATAGCAAAACAGCCGCCAGCAATTACAACCCCATATGGCACAGCACCGCAGAGCAGAAAGCCAAATCAAATCAGAAAGGGTTTATAGCTAACCAAATCATTAAGACCCTTTGGTTTCATAGTGTCAAGCAATGTTATCCAGCGGGCTTCTCTTTTAAGTAGGGCATTTTTTAAGTCACCACCCCTAGCCCCAAGATGGACCTTCTCAATACCCCTGAACTTCAACAAACGCCAGTTGGAATTATGACACTCTTTAAAATGTTTAGGGATATTTTTTAGAAGACAAATGTCTTCCGGTCTGTGCAGTTTGGCCGCATTCCTGATGTCACGGAGGTGCTCAAGAATGCGCACCCTGAACTCGCGGGATGTGAGCCCCACATACACCAGACCACACGGGCATATTGCCCAATAAATAATCCCTGATGTCCGGCAGTTGATGAAGTCAGTGATTTTATATGTGGTTTTATGAGATGAATCCCAGAATTCCACAACTCGGTCCATCTGAGGGCAAGCACCGCAATCTCCACAGGGTCGGGAGCCCCATCTTATACCCTTGATAGCCCCAAATGGTTTGGCAGCAGCGGGAATGTAATGACTTCTCACAATTTCATCCTTAAGAGTTTTTGACCTTTTAGGTGTAATCGCAGGTAATGGAGTCAAAATGTGAGATAAGTCATTGTCGGTATGGAGGATTGACCAATGTTTCTTGATAATATCCGACATTTCCCACCACTGCGCATGATAAGGGGTAATGAAACGGATAACATCCCCATTATCCTTCTTGATGTGAGTTTTAAGTAGCTCACTACGTGGGGTGTCCCTCGCCCTGATGTAGCCATCATGTATGGCTTTGTGGTGATAATGACGAGCTCCAAATCGTTTTTTTAGATCATCCGATTGTCGTTCAAACAATGCATCACTTGAACAGACCCGTCTGACACGTAAGAATTGACCAACAGGTATGGAATTAATCACCTGACTTGGGTGTGAAGATTTGGCACTCAGAAGAGAATTCACCGCTGTTTTCTTACGGAAAATATCCGTGCACAAAAGTCCATCGTTCCCTTTAAAAACTCGCACATCCAGGAAATCAATTTCATTATTACTGTGAACATAAGTGAGATTGATGTTATTAGCATTAGCGTTGAGTCGTTGCATGAAGATGTCCAAGTGATTGATCTCCCCCTGCCAAATCAAAAAAATATCGTCGATGTAGCGCAGCCACATATGGACTGCGCCCATCTCCGAATCTGGATATAAAATAGACCGCTCCCAATGTCCAAGAAAGAGGTTTGCGTATGAGGGCGCACAAGACGCCCCCATCGCAACTCCTCTCTCTTGGAGATAGAAGCGGTCCTTAAATAAGAAAAAATTATGAGAAAGAACAAATCTCAATAAAAGCAGGAGGAGATCAACCAGTCGGACATCCAATGCTGTAGTTCTTAAGAAAAAATCAACCGCTGCAATACCATCATCATGAGATATGGATGTATAAAGCGACTCCACATCTGCGGTTACCATGACTACATCTGCTTCAAAGATAATGCCCTCCAACCTGTTCAGAAATTCAGTTGAATCCTGGATGTATGAGGGAAGGGTGCTGACCAGTGGTTTCAAATAATAGTCTAAGAACCTGCACACAGGTTCACATAGACTATTATTGCCGGAAACGATTGGTCTCCCTGGTGGACAGATTATGTTTTTGTGAACCTTTGGCAAAAAGTAGATGGTGGGTATAATTGGATAGTCAACAATCAAACCCTCAAAGATAGACTTGGGTATAACGCCTCTTTCAAATGCCAAAAAAAGTAAATCATGAAGTTCACTCTGATACCTCCTCAATGGGTTTGTTGTTAATTTGGTATAGCATCTGGTGTCATTCAGCTGTCTAAAAGCTTCCACTTCATACTTATCTTTACCCCAGACCACTACATTTCCACCCTTGTCCTATGGATTTTTTCTTACATGATCATGGTTCTGGGTTGAACCCCCCAGGTGCGCCCCCCTGTTTTTAACATGTATCCACCAACACTACTGTGTGCTCTGTGCTTCTTTTGCTACTATCCCCTGTATTAACTTTGTATATTCATGAATAAATTTGCACCTTATTATAAAATGAAATATGTCTTGTAATATTAATTCAGATAGAGGTGCAATAATTATATAACATGAAGGTCTTTTTGCTGTTCTTGTGGTCTTTTTCTGGTGACCGTTCATATATATGGATGTTGACATTATGGACCTAATTATTCAATTGGTTTTGTTTTGTGCTCTTTTTGGGAATATAGGTCTAACAATGGATTACCGAGGTCGGGATACTAGCTGGGCAGCGCAAGTCTCAGATGTGTTTGGGGATGGCGGCAGCCAGTCTGGCTCTTCGCCCCCGGTGCAGCACCGCGAGTTGCAGGTCAAATTGAAAAATTTTCTTTTTAAGCGGACCAAATCTTGGTGGAACAAGGCATCACTTGAGCAGTACCTCTTTAAGGATATTATACCTAGAGGTCTACGCATTCAGACATTCCCTGCCTTTGTAGTGGAAGATGATATATTCAAGAATAGATGGGAGGAGGCCTGTAAGTTGTGCTCCCGTACCATGTTGGAGCTTTTGATTGGCTTTGATAAAAAGAGAATTCAAGAACTAGAAAGCGAAATTGAAAAAATCAACAAAGAACTCAAGGATAATATGTCTGAGGGTGCTTTGGCAGAATTCGATAAGGAACTCATCAAGGAATGTGAGGAATGGGAGTTGGATATCAAACAGAAAAAAGCTCAAAAATTTAAACGTGACGTGGCTGACTATCAGAGTGGCAATGTCTTTAGATGGCATCACAACAAAATTTTTAGATCAGGATCCCATAGCCGCTCTAAGTCACAATCCAATACTGAGTCACTTTCCTCTGGGGAAGGACCATCACGATCCCGGCCTCCATTTAATGACCAAGGAGGACATGGCTTCTTCACACATAGGATGGAAACTAGATATTCCACCAAGAAAAAGCAACGTCAACATGCCAAGAAAGCTTTCAACCCCACAGATACACTTAAGGTAATAAACCTTACTGACAAAACTCTTACAGATGATCAGATTAATGTCTTGCAGCTTGGTCTATCCTTTTCGCCGGTGGCTGACTTCGACGTCTTCACTGCCATTAAGGATCTAAATCTTTTTGGTCGCAAACTTCTCTTCAAGAAATATTTTTTGAAAAAAGAGAAGAGTTTACATTCTGACATGTCAATGGATGAATTGGAGGCAGTGAGGACTTTGGAGTCGCTATTGGCGGAATAGGAGGATTCAAACATGGCTGATTTTCCATCATATAGCAAAAAAAGATCCACTGCATTTCCCCCTTTGTCGACTTGTCCTGTGATTGATTCATTTATTAAGGTGGTAACACAGGAGTTTAGATGTCTACCGTCTAAACGCACACATGACAATCTCACGTACAAGCAACGTCTGGCCCTAAGAGAACTGAAGAACATGGACGATGTGGTGATAAAACAGTCGGACAAGGGTGGAAATGTAGTGGTCTGGGGTAAAGATAAGTATGAAGTGGAAGCTTTTAGACAGCTGAATGACACCAGATGCTATACCAAATTAACAACAAACCCATTGAGGAGGTATCAGAGTGAACTTCATGATTTACTTTTTTTGGCATTTGAAAGAGGCGTTATACCCAAGTCTATCTTTGAGGGTTTGATTGTTGACTATCCAATTATACCCACCATCTACTTTTTGCCAAAGGTTCACAAAAACATAATCTGTCCACCAGGGAGACCAATCGTTTCCGGCAATAATAGTCTATGTGAACCTGTGTGCAGGTTCTTAGACTATTATTTGAAACCACTGGTCAGCACCCTTCCCTCATACATCCAGGATTCAACTGAATTTCTGAACAGGTTGGAGGGCATTATCTTTGAAGCAGATGTAGTCATGGTAACCGCAGATGTGGAGTCGCTTTATACATCCATATCTCATGATGATGGTATTGCAGCGGTTGATTTTTTCTTAAGAACTACAGCATTGGATGTCCGACTGGTTGATCTCCTCCTGCTTTTATTGAGATTTGTTCTTTCTCATAATTTTTTCTTATTTAAGGACCGCTTCTATCTCCAAGAGAGAGGAGTTGCGATGGGGGCGTCTTGTGCGCCCTCATACGCAAACCTCTTTCTTGGACATTGGGAGCGGTCTATTTTATATCCAGATTCGGAGATGGGCGCAGTCCATATGTGGCTGCGCTACATCGACGATATTTTTTTGATTTGGCAGGGGGAGATCAATCACTTGGACATCTTCATGCAACGACTCAACGCTAATGCTAATAACATCAATCTCACTTATGTTCACAGTAATAATGAAATTGATTTCCTGGATGTGCGAGTTTTTAAAGGGAACGATGGACTTTTGTGCACGGATATTTTCCGTAAGAAAACAGCGGTGAATTCTCTTCTGAGTGCCAAATCTTCACACCCAAGTCAGGTGATTAATTCCATACCTGTTGGTCAATTCTTACGTGTCAGACGGGTCTGTTCAAGTGATGCATTGTTTGAACGACAATCGGATGATCTAAAAAAACGATTTGGAGCTCGTCATTATCACCACAAAGCCATACATGATGGCTACATCAGGGCGAGGGACACCCCACGTAGTGAGCTACTTAAAACTCACATCAAGAAGGATAATGGGGATGTTATCCGTTTCATTACCCCTTATCATGCGCAGTGGTGGGAAATGTCGGATATTATCAAGAAACATTGGTCAATCCTCCATACCGACAATGACTTATCTCACATTTTGACTCCATTACCTGCGATTACACCTAAAAGGTCAAAAACTCTTAAGGATGAAATTGTGAGAAGTCATTACATTCCCGCTGCTGCCAAACCATTTGGGGCTATCAAGGGTATAAGATGGGGCTCCCGACCCTGTGGAGATTGCGGTGCTTGCCCTCAGATGGACCGAGTTGTGGAATTCTGGGATTCATCTCATAAAACCACATATAAAATCACTGACTTCATCAACTGCCGGACATCAGGGATTATTTATTGGGCAATATGCCCGTGTGGTCTGGTGTATGTGGGGCTCACATCCCGCGAGTTCAGGGTGCGCATTCTTGAGCACCTCCGTGACATCAGGAATGCGGCCAAACTGCACAGACCGGAAGACATTTGTCTTCTAAAAAATATCCCTAAACATTTTAAAGAGTGTCATAATTCCAACTGGCGTTTGTTGAAGTTCAGGGGTATTGAGAAGGTCCATCTTGGGGCTAGGGGTGGTGACTTAAAAAATGCCCTACTTAAAAGAGAAGCCCGCTGGATAACATTGCTTGACACTATGAAACCAAAGGGTCTTAATGATTTGGTTAGCTATAAACCCTTTCTGATTTGATTTGGCTTTCTGCTCTGCGGTGCTGTGCCATATGGGGTTGTAATTGCTGGCGGCTGTTTTGCTATCGGTTTTATTCTTATGTTTTTAACTCTTTTTATGTATATATTCTTTTCACTTATAGATGTGGTTGGTTATGTAGGCCTGACATTCAGGATGGATGGGATGTTAAAGAAGGAATGCAAAGGAGAGGAAAGTGGAAATTATGTCTGCACCTATGGACTTACAGCCATATATATGAACCGCACACCCTAAGAGAAATACCTGTATTGTTATTTACTGTAACATTGGTGTGATGTTTGTTTATTTTTGTATGTATTAGGCTATTCGCTCTCTGTGCGGCATTACTGTACTGCCCCTGTCCTTTCCCTTCACTAATATGGTATTGCCAGCCTTTGCTCTATATGCACACGGCCCCCTGATCTTCCCTCCTCCTCTCTGCCCGACGTCACATTGGTCTGACTGGTGCGCATGCGCGGTCTGGCCTCTGTGACGCCGGCCGGTGCGGGTGACGGATATCGGGCACTTCCCTCTTCCAACATGGTGCCGACAGCCTCCGTCCTGTGCGCGCACGGCCCCCTGATTTTCTCTCCTCCTCGCTGCCCGGCGTCCTATTGGAGGTCTGTCCTGCGCGCATGCGCGGTCTGACTTCCGGGACGCCGGGCGGCGTGGGTGATGGACATCGGGCGTCCGCGGCGCGCCACCATAGGACATTAAGGTACATTGGCCTCTATAAAAACGACCACCCACATCACCTCTGCACCTCCCGACGAAGCGGCAGCGAAACGCGTCGAGGTGCAGGGGGGTGTGCATTGTGAGGGTCTCCCCAGAAACCGTTTGGTAAGATATCGTTTCCAGCAACATTGTTTGCTGGTTTTATCCAGGATCCCTGCTGGCACTATTTTGTCATGGAAAATTTTGGGCATCTACCACTATCTAAGAGGGTCTGATCGGTGCATTACTATGTCAGGGGCTGTATTATGCTTATAATTGCATCCCCTGACGTAGGATCAAAACTGAACTTTCTTTCTATGCAATATTGCTCCTTATATTGTCAGATTGCTGTATATATATGGCTAACCTCACCTGTAATTGTAATGTGAATTGATGAGGAAATTATGCAATAATCGACATTGTATGCCCTATATGTCATGGGATCTTTTTGATAATCTGTTGATCTGTCCTTTTGGCTATTGTATCCTATGGATTTTTTCTTACATGATCATGGTTCTGGGTTGAACCCCCCAGGTGCGCCCCCCTGTTTTTAACATGTATCCACCAACACTACTGTGTGCTCTGTGCTTCTTTTGCTACTATCCCCTGTATTAACTTTGTATATTCATGAATAAATTTGCACCTTATTATAAAATGAAATATGTCTTGTAATATTAATTCAGATAGAGGTGCAATAATTATATAACATGAAGGTCTTTTTGCTGTTCTTGTGGTCTTTTTCTGGTGACCGTTCATATATATGGATGTTGACATTATGGACCTAATTATTCAATTGGTTTTGTTTTGTCCTCTCAATAGCCGGTCATCAGCTGCCTCGCTGTAAGGGGGAAGATATAAGTATATTACATAGGCATGTAGAGTGATATACACATTTATATACAGTAATATGAAAAAGTTTGGGCACCCCTATTAATGTTAACCTTTTTTCTTTATAACAATTTGGGTTTTTGCAACAGCTATTTCAGTTTCATATATCTAATAACTGATGGACTGAGTAATATTTCTGGATTGAAATGAGGTTTATTGTACTAACAGAAAATGTGCAATCCGCATTTAAACAAAATTTGACCGGTGCAAAAGTATGGGCACCCTTATCAATTTCTTGATTTGAACACTCCTAACTACTTTTTACTGACTTACTAAAGCACTACATTGGTTTTGTAACCTCATTGAGCTTTGAACTTCATAGGCAGGTGTATCCAATCATGAGAAAAGGTATTTAAGGTGGCCACTTGCAAGTTGTTCTCCTATTTGAATCTCCTATGAAGAGTGGCATCATGGGCTCCTCAAAACAACTCTCACATAATCTGAAAACAAAGATTATTTAACATAGTTGTTCAGGGGAAGGATACAAAAAGTTGTCTCAGAGATTTAAACTGTCAGTTTCCACTGTGAGGAACATAGTAAGGAAATGGAAGAACACAGGTACAGTTCTTGTTAAGCCCAGAAGTGGCAGGCCAAGAAAAATATCAGAAAGGCAGAGAAGAAGAATGGTGAGAACAGTCAAGGACAATCCACAGACCACTTCCAAAGACCTGCAGCATCATCTTGCTGCAGATGGTGTCACTGTGCATCGGTCAACAATACAGCGCACTTTGCACAAGGAGAAGCTGTATAAGAGAGTGATGCGAAAGAAGCCGTTCCTGCAAGCACGCCACAAACAGAGTCGCCTGAGGTATGCAAAAGCACATTTGGACAAGCCAGTTACATTTTGGAATAAGGTCCTGTGGACTGATGAAACAAAGATTGAGTTGTTTGGTCATACAAAAAGGCGTTATGCATGGAGGCAAAAAAACACGACATTCCAAGAAAAGCACTTGCTACACACTGTAAAATTTGGTGGAGGTTCCATCATGCTTTGGGGCTGTGTGGCCAATGCCGGCAACGGGAATCTTGTTAAAGTTGAGGGTCGCATGGATTCAACTCAGTATCAGCAGATTCTTGACAATAATGTGCAAGAATCAGTGATGAAGATGAAGTTACACAGGGGATGGATATTTCAGCAAGACAATGATCCAAAACACCGCTCCAAATCTACTCAGGCATTCATGCAGAGGAACAATTACAATGTTCTGGAATGGCCATCCCAGTCCCCAGACCTGAATATCATTGAACATCTGTGGGATGATGTGAAGCGTGCTGTCCATGCTCGGCGACCATCAAACTTAACTGAACTGGAATTGTTTTGTAAACAGGAATGGTCAAATATACCTTCATCCAGGATCCAGGAACTCATTAAAAGCTACAGAAAGCGACTAGAGGCTGTTATTTTTGCAAAAGGAGGATCTACAAAATATTAATGTCTCTTATGTTGAGGTGCCCATACTTTTGCACCGGTCAAATTTTGTTTAAATGCGGATTGTACATTTTCTGTTAGTACAATAAACCTCATTTCAATCCAGAAATATTAGTCTATCAGTTATTAGATATAAGAAACTGAAATAGCTGTTGCAAAAACCCAAATTGTTATAAAGAAAAAAGGTTAACATTAATAGGGGTGCCCAAACATTTTCATATGACTGTACATAGATCTGCTGTAATCAGACCTGAAATTATGTATTTTCCAATTAATGGCTCATTCAGCAATGGTTGCTCACTAGTTCATTTATAAAGACAATATTGATGGATTTGCAGTGTATCCTGCATTGGGCTTCATTGACAGGTCTTTGTATGTAAATAGGAAGAGACCTAGAGACCATAGAGCGGCGCTGGGAAAGCCCGGCCTAGGGAGAGAGCGTGGTTTTCAGAGGAGAATCTACCCGGCTTCCATCGTGCGGCTCATCCCTGCTGCCCGCGGTTTGGGTAACAGGTTCTTTATGATTCCCATGCAGTCTGCCCCCAGAACTGTACAATAACTGCTGGAGCCGGGGTCTTCCACTGTTATTCAATGAGATTAGGACAAGCTTTAAGCCATGATATCATTGTGTACTTTATACCACGTGACTCGCCCAGGACATTTAGCGGCATTTTGTCTAGCTCTAGTCTTCTGTCTCCACACTGCATTTCCTTTAGGCTCCATTAACACATCCTTGTGATTTTTACCATCCAAGACAGACTGATCTATTACTCAGGTGTCATCCTAGAAGCTTCAGTTTTTTCTTAGCTTTCCCCCCTCGACTTTCTGAACCTTATCCATTGACTCTTAATAAATGTATCAGTTAAAAGACAGATTAAGTAAGACGTCTTCCTAGTTTAATCCGGGTTTGCGGAAAATAATGCATTTGCATCAGTCACTGCGGCAGGGGATATATCATCCTCGGACACGTCTGATATCGAAAATCAGGGTGGTGTATATTGATATCTTTGCAAAGTTAGTAGGCAAAGAACTCCGAGCAATACAACAGAGACGAATATCTGAGAAACCGAATTTTACAACACAAAAATTCGAAGCATTAAAAAAAAATCTTGAAGCAAAAATAAATCAATCAAGAATTGACAATAAAACCATCTGATAAAGGTGGCAATATTGTGGTAATGAACACCGGTGGCTATCCTAAGTTGTGTAAAGATATTTTACGTGATAATAGTTCCTATGAGATCCTCCCATCAGATCCATCCTTGACTTATTCTAAAACATTAGAAGGTATCCTTAAAAAGGCCAGTGAACTGTCTAATACAAGCAAAAGAATTTGACTTCATGTAGCAAAAATATCCTACATTAGCAACATTTTACGCAATACCAAAAATACATAAGGGGTTCACTCCCCTGATGGGACAAGCTATAGTTTCGGGAGTAGATTCCCTTGGACAGAATCCGAGTATTTACCTTGATCTAATACTACGTCCTTTTGTTTTGAGTCTCCCTTCATACATAAGGAACACAACAGATTTGAATGTGAAGTTGGACGGAATTTCAGTTGTTTCAGATACATTATTAGCATCTATAGAGGTCGAGCAAATGTATAGTAGTATTCCCCAAGAGGAGGGCTTACATGCTATCAGACATTTTTTTATCCACTAGGGAGAATAATTTTACAAAACAATGAATTTGTTTTTGAACTACTACGATTCATCCTAACGCACAATTTATTTCTGTTCAACAGTAAGTTTTACAACCAGCTCAGGGGCACAGCTATGGGGAGCCCTTGTGCCCTCAATTATGCTAATGTGTTCCTGGGTTGGTGGGAGGACATAATAGTCTTCAAGGATGAGGATGTCTTCTTTAGCCCCCATATACAATTTTGGGGGCGATATATTGACGACATCCTCATCCTGTGGACAGGGGACATTCCATCTTTCCGTGCTTTTGTTGAATATCTTAATTCTAATCAGCTAGGTCTCCGATTTACATATGAAATGAATCAGGATAACCTTGCTTTCCTAGATGTCCGTATCTCTAAGAATGGGAGAGAAGGTCTAGCTACGACCATCTTTTGAAAACCTACGGCTACAAATAGCCTTTTAAAAGGTGGGAAAGCCACCACCCAGTCCCCCTCAAAAACAGAATCCCAAAAGGACAGTTTCTTTGGTTATGAAGAAACAGTTCCTCATTAAGGGATTTTGAGAATCAAGCTGTGGATTTTTTGTCAGTACAAATATTGTGATACCATATTTATAGCATTTTTATGCTCTGCTGCTTTTAAACGCTAAAAATAATATTTTACAAATCTAAAAACAAAGAAGGTTTTTTGCCAAATTAGGGCTCGTTTTTTGCAGAATGATTTGTTTTTTATTCCAATTTTTACATTTCACTTTTTGATCGATTTTAATTACATTATTTTGTATAAGTGATGAAAAAGTGACAGTTTTCCCACATTTTTTATGGTGTTCACCGTACGAAATAATGTGACCATTTTACAGTTTGGATTGTTCTGTGTGCAGCGATATTAATCTGTACTTTAGTTTATTTTTGTTTTAATGCAATTGTTGCATTTTTAGTGATGACGATGTTTTTTGTGATTTGTGCGCTTTTTTGTTCATATTTTGTTATTTTACTTAGCCCCACTGGAACATGAACATTTTTTTACTTTGATTGGTGGTCTTATGCATTGTAGTGCTCATGTGCTGTAGTGCATGAGACCTGCCCATTGTTTACTGACACAGCCTGTTAGACTGAGCTTACAGCAGGTTCTAAAAGGCCACTGTACCCTGAGGTACCACCCACAGCAAACATTGGCACCCAGGATTACGATTGTGGGAGGCAGTTGGGGGTCAGTGCTTTTTTTAGTCACTTAGATGTTACTGTCATTTGAAGGGTTCATTGGCTCCAATTAGTTCCAAAGCCGGTCGGAGCCAATGTCACAGGCTGCCAGCTGTCATATAGAGCTGTCACCTCCAGGATTGCCTGCTGGGAGGTGCTATTTACTTATTCCTCACCGTCATTTTAAAATGCTACTGGGGATTAAGGCCAATAAATGGCAGTCGTTAAAGGGTTAAGGAAGGATGGGGTTGGCAAAAAAAGGCTGGATCCTTATTACTATGTGGTATTAAGGTTACCTGTGACATGTCCCATCCCAGCGTCATTAGCATTTTAAGGAACGTGGCAAGAAAAGCCTAATGCTCTTCACAATACATTATAGGTGTAAAATGACCGGACTTGTAAAGATGTGATTGTAAAGAATCAGGAGGATGTCACTTATTGACGCCTGTTACATCTACACTAAGCCATGTACAGGAGCAATAGTGTTCATGTGTCTCTGCAGTCTCCTCTCAATAGCCGGTCATCAGCTGCCTCGCTGTAAGGGGGAATATATAATAAGTATATTACATAGGCATGTAGAGTGATATACACATTTATATACAGATAGATCTGCTGTACATCACACCTGAGATTATGCATTTCCCATTAATGGCTCATTCAGCAATGGTTGCTCACTAGTTCATTTACAAAGACAATATTGATGGGTTTGCACTGTATCCTGCATTGGGTTTAAATGACAGGTCTTTGTATGTAAATAGGGAGAGACCTAGAGACCGTAGAGCGGCGCTGGGAAAGCCCGGCCTAGGGAGAGAGCGTGGTTTTCAGAGGAGAATCTACCCGGCTTCCATCGTGCGGCTCTGATCCCTGCTGCTTGCGGTTTGGGTAACAGGTTCTTTATGATTCCCATGCAGTCTGCACCCAGAACTGTACAATAACTGCTGGAGCCGGGTTCTTCCACTGTTATTCAATGGGGTTTAGGACAAAGTGTGGCGCCCCTGAGGCTTCGGTTGCCACAGGGTGCAGCATCTCACTTAAGGTGCGGTACTCATACCGGGTCCGGAGGAGGTCTGTGACGGTTCCATGTACATTCATTCCATACATACAGTAGGTAGCCCTCCCCACTGGAGACCGGGCTAGGGTTGGCTCTTAAGGTTGCTATCCAAACACTGGGGCTTCCACCCACTAGCGACAGGGACTCCGGGGAGGAGGGACCACCAAGGGAGGGGGAGAAGGAGCACGAGAGAGTGCGGAGAAAGGCAGACAGGAGAGGAGCCGGTTTGACCAATAGCCCCTGTGGGACATAAGAGAAAATACGGTTTGCTGAGGGAAGAGCTTACTTGCTTCCTCAGAACCGGCACAGTTTAGGGTGCAGAGCCCCAAGGTGGCATACACTTGAAAATGTGCCACCAGAATCTGCCGGACAGTGGCTTTCACGTCCCTCTGGCCACCACGAGATCCTGGTGTACAGCGGCAAAGAGCACGGAGGCACGATCAGGCCGTCCTACAAACGGGATGGGAACTAAATTACTACCACCGGGGACCCTGTGTAGCTTCACGCTGCAGGGACCCACACACACACAGCACAAGGAAGGGTCCACAGACTACCATATCGGTGTTGACCTCCGAAGGATCTGGGATCGGCTGGGGCCCATCACGGCACTCTGTGGGTGGCTATCATACAGCGAGTAAAGACCTTGAACCGCAACGACCGTCAGCCCGTCCTTGCCGGCGCCCCGCATTTCACCGCAAACGGCCACTACCGCCATCTTCATCCTCCCCTGGGGCCTGGCGTTACCTGTGGTGAGCCGAATCATTGGAGCTGTGACACCATCCAGCCCAGAAGACAGCATCCTCAGCGGCGGCTAATCCCTTGCCGCACACCCAGGTGGTGTCACGAGACAACTACTCCCAACATCCCCACCATCAATCCCATCATTCATCACTTTTATTGACACCGATGGGTTCAAGAAACCGGGCAGGGCCACCCATGACATCCCCTGACCCTCTCCGGCCCATTGACCAGTATTCCCAAGACCCTGTAGGGCCAATAACAATTTAAGCCACGATATCGTGTACTTTATACCACGTGACTCGCCCAGGACATTTAGCGGCATTTTGTCTAGCACTAGTCTTTTGTCTCCACATTGCATTTCCTTAAGGCGCCAATCACTCATCCTTATGACTGTTACCATCTAAGATAAACAGGCCGATCTACAGTATTTCTCAGGTGTCATCCTAGTAGCTTTAGTTTCTCAGCTTTTTCCCCTCGATTTTCTGAACTTTATCCATTGACTCAATAAATGTTTAAAAAACGGATGAAACGAAGATGTCTTCCTAGTTTTATCCAGGTCTCACAGACTTTAATGGCCAAGTCTGATCAGCAGAACTGATGATAATGGCACATGCTCTTCTGGACCAAAAACATGGACTCCGTTTTAAAACTGATGTGTATACGGCTCAATGGAACTATACGTCAGTGCTGAGGGAGAAAACAAAGCACTAGGAAGTCTCTGCGTCAATGTAGAACAGGAGGAGGTCTCTTTAAAATACTAGTTATTTTGTTGACAGAAAATCTGTCAGCAAAAGGATGGAGAATAGAGCTGGTGTGACGGAGGCTTGTGAAGGGAAGAGCTTTCCCGTCCCAAAAAGCGCCACAGCCTGTTTTGCATATGGATTTAAACGGCAATTGCTCTGGACTGGCCAGATAACGGTATGGCTGGGATTGTCTCTACAGGAGCTACATGCACAGACTCACAATTCGCTGACACTTTCCCTCTAACAAGAGATGAATTATCCTATGAATTGATAGAATCTTCAGGGAATTCTGTCTTTGCAGTAAGCTTGTGAGTGTTTATTGGACGTTTCTTACCACCTGACCTGTTTTGCAGATACTTTTCCTGAGGAGAAGAACCGGTTTTCTCATACTGAAATGTTTTCCTGCCTACAATACTGTATCTCTTCCCATGTTTTCTGTCTGAAGTGTCTAATGTCCTCTACTGTATCCTAAATGTTGGGAATGAGGTGATGAAACCTCCTGTACTATATATAATGATGGGTGAGCGTGTGCGGTACTGCTCAGTGCTCTATGGAGCATCAGGGAGCTCGGGTACGCTCGGTGCTCAGCCAAGTATCGCAGGTGCCTGGATATAATACTGTGAACACAAAGCGCTGGCTCCATTCAGTGAGTGTTGGGATCCAGCAGCCCAGTGAGGGCCACTTGCAGTCTTTTAAATGGTTGTCACTGGGAAGGGGTGTGTGTGTGTGTGTGTGTGTGTGTGGGGGGGGGGGGGGGGGGGGGGGCAGAGGTTGAGCCCAGCTAATTGCTTTACCAGCTCAACTCAAGTAACAAGTGTCGCGGGCGCAGGAGGTGACGCTGCGCTCTCCCACTGCTCGGGTCCGGCACGGCTACTGCTGCTGCTGCTCGGTGGCTCCTCGAGCGGTGGGCCGGATCCCGGGGACTCGAGCAGCGTTCCTCGCCCGTGAGTGAAAGGGGGTTGATTGTGGGGATTTGGATGTTGTCCGTGACGCCACCCACGGTTGTGGTGATTTTGGTGACACCACCGCTGCTCTGGACGGGGATCCCGGGAGCGGTGACAGGGAGCAGCTTTGATGGTAGTTCTCCCCTCCGTGGGTAGGGGGTTGGTTGTCCCGGGGCCCGGTGATGGGGTAGGTAGGGATTGACGACAGGCGGGTTGCGGGGCCTGGTGAGGTGCAGGGTGGCGGGGGCAGCGCTGTGCCGCACGGCACGGTGGTACTCACTCAGCCTGAGCCGATGACACAGTTCTCGGTAAAACACACAGCTGCAAAGACGGGTCCCACGGACGGCTGCTGTTGCTTTTCCCCGGCAGGTTGACTGTGACTGTGTTCTCCCTGCACCTACACTGTCTGTACGGTTCCTATGGGTTCCCACCGGTAACCCGCTCCCCGACTTGGATATAGGCCGGAGGAGCCCCTTTTGCCCGCAGGCGCTGGCCCTGAGAAACGGTTGACTTGGCGGTTGCGGTGTCTCCCTCACTGGGTTGGGTTGTTGCCTTCTGTCGGGACTTGATTGTTTGGAAACCCAGGAGGTCCCCTTCACTAACGGATTCGGCAAATTCACGGCGACTCCTAGCCTTGCCGGGTCCGAAAAGCCCCTGCCAATGGTGCTGGCTTCTCCTTGTGTACCGGTCCGGTACCGCCGGGCCACCGCCCGTCCACGGTCCTTACGACAAACTCCGATAGGCCACTCCTGCAGACGGTCACCACCGTCTGCCAACCTTGCTGCTCCGTCCGGGCCACACACCCGGACTCACTTCAGACTGCTCGACTGCTACTTTACTCCTCACTCTTTCTCCTCCAAAACTAATCTCTGACTGTCCTCCCTCCTCCAGGACTGTGAACTCCTTGGTGGGCGGAGACCAACCACCTGGCTCCACCCCCTGGTGTGGACATCACCCCTGAAGGAAGGCAACAAGGATTTTGTGTCTGGCTTAGATGTACCTAACCGGGGTGTAGGGTGTGGTGGTGTAGTTACCTGTGGCCCCTGGCTTGTCAAGGGCGCCACACAAACATCGTAGTGTTCGCTCATCATTAACAATAGACTGAATTCTTTTACTGTGATCAGGGTCAAATTACACACCTTATTGTTTTGCAGCAAAAATGACCATGTTCAGACAATGCAATTGTACTACATGCTTCCCATCCACAGACATGAGGGCTTTTTTGTTTTAAATGACAGTCTTTTTGACCATTTTATGCACTAGTAAAATGGGGTAAAAAAAAAAACAAAACAAAAAAAAGAAAATACCAAGTGCTGTGAAATTGCACAAAAACATTCAATTCCATTATTACAGTACAAAACTAAACTATGACCTGGAGAAAGGATTTCCAGGTTAGTATAACTAAATCGATCCTAAACGTGTATATTTTTTAAATGGAGAAATACAATGGAGCGATCTGTAATTTGTGACCTGAAGTGACGTTTGATATCAGAATTATGTACATATTTGAATATTTATTTTTTTTCTTAGTGCTGCGGTGACCAAAAACTCAATTTCTGACGTTTCGATTTCTTATTATTCATTGCATCATTCACAGATCGGGTGAATTAATTGTAAATCTTCTTAGATCAGACTGTTACAGACAGAAGAGACCGAATATGCTCTGATTTTATTCTTTATTTTTAGTACAGGGGGTAATTCAAATTTTTTGATATTTAAGACTGGTTTTTCCTTTTCACATAATTTGCTTAGACCGCTATAGATATATGATCGTTCAGCTGATAGATATCTGGGCTATGTATGCCATACACAGGAGCGCTCGCTCATATTCATGCGGCTCATTTTTGGTAGATTGGATGATTAGTCCAAATCTGATTCCTTAGATCTTTAACTCCCTCAACAATCAGTTGTCCAGGCCCCAACACATTAGACTCAATATCTGCAGGTTCATCCTATAAAAACAGAAGGAGCGACATCACACCACCGCTCCTATAGAAATGGATGGAGCATGGTCATATATAAACCAACTGCTCCTATAGGAATAGATAGAGCCTTGTTCACACAGTGCACTACTGCTCCTATAGAAATAGATGGAGCATTTCCACATATGAAATTTCTGCTCTGTAAAATGGCGAATAGCCACATTGTTAATGGCCGGTATGTACCCCGAGTGGTGGAAACCTGAAGGGTTGTTCTAGCACTTGTAGTGCCACATTTTGTATAATAGTGTTTATTGGGTTAGGTTCTCAGGAGCTTTGAGAGATGGGTGGGTCAGGTCACCTACATACCCCGACCATGGGTGTGTTTGATGGGTCACTCCTGACAGGTAAAATGGAGTCAGTTTGTTTGGCACATGAGGAAGTCAGACTGTGTGGAGAGACCTGCAGGAGGCAGAGTGTGAGCAGCAGCCTGTGTGGAGAGACCGGCAGGAGGCAGAGTGTGAGCAGCAGCCTGTGTGGAGAGACCGGCAGGATGCAGAGTGTGAGCAGCAGCCTGTGTGGAGAGACCGGCAGGAGGCAGAGTGTGAGCAGCAGCCTGTGTGGAGAGACCTGCAGGAGGCAGAGTGTGAGCAGCAGCCTGTGTGGAGAGACCGGCAGGAGGCAGAGTGTGAGCAGTAGCCTGTGTGGAGAGACCGGCAGGAGGCAGAGTGTGAGCAGTAGCCTGTGTGGAGAGGCTGCTCCAGTGCACAGAGGTATTGAGGCCTCTCTGGAGGGAGACATCTCCAGTGGGAGACCAGTGAGGAAACTGGATCCATACCTGTGCGGGTGAACCGCTGAATTAACGGAGTTTAAAACTATGAGTGTGACGGCCAGTAAGCAGAGTGTCCCTTTTACAAAAAAGGCTTTGTTATGTACCCGGAGTGCGGTTTATGTCTTGCTTAATATAATAATATAATAAACAGCTGGACTTTACTGAACCGTGTTCTCCTATGTTACCTCTAAATCTCAAAGTGAGTGACCTCCACCAAGTGAGCAAGCGAACTCTCAGCTCTCATAAAAATGGATGTCACAGGGTCAGACAACACAGCTGCTCCCATAGAACTGGACGGACAGGTGTCACATTACACTACTCCTCCCACAAAAATGAATGTAGCCGGGGGGGGGGGCAAACATTACACTACATCTTCCACAGAAATGGAGAGTTCAGGGTCACAACATAACCACTGCTCCCATAGAAATTGACACAGCGGGGTCTCAAGACCACTTCTTTAATAAAAATGGATGGAGCAAGGGGGAGTGTTGGGGCCACAACACCAATACTACAATAGAAATGGATGGATCGGGTAGGGGGGTGGGGGGCAGTGATCTACTGAAATAGTGTTCACACAACTCCCACAGAAGTAGATCGGGTGCTCTCCAGCACTACACTACTGATACCATAAACATTGAGTGGGGTTCAACTGTTGCACTGATTATCCATTAGAAGTGGGCAGCAGAAAAATGTCACACGACACCACTGCTCTCATAGAAAGGGATAATGCAGGGGTCACACATTACACCACTGCTCCTATAGAAGTGTGCAGAGCAGGGTCAACACCATTGCTCCCGTAGTAATGGATGGAGTAGATTCACACTACACTTTTGCTTCCATAGAATTGGATGGAGCAAGGCAACACAATCCAGTGCTCCCATAGACATTGACAGAGCAGATTCACAAATTACTCTCTCCCATAGAAATGGACGGACTGAGGTTGCACATTACCGTACAGTACTGCTCCTATAGTAATGAGTAATGGATGGAGTGTGGGGGGGGGGGGCACAGTACACTACATGCACAGAAATAGCTGTATTGTGGGGGGATGTCACACATAGCTCCACTGCTTTAATAGAAATGGATGCGGGGGGGGGGGGGGTCACAACACTTCTGCTCCCATAGACATAGATGGAGCAAGGACACATTATGTTCCTGTTCCCATAGAAGTTGACATAGCGGGGTTACACGTAGCACTGCTCCAATAGAAACTGATTGAGTGGGGCTAACAAATTACACTACTGCTCTCCTAGAAGAGGACAGTTTAGGGTCACACAAGGCCCATGCTCCCACAAAAGGAAAGGGACTGGGGCTACACATCACCACTGCTCCCATAGAAGTGGATGTAGCAGGGTCACAACACCACTACTCCCATACACCTTGATAGAGCAGGGACACAACATTACACCACTGTTCCAATAGCAGTAGACTAAGCAGTAAGAAATATTACAAAACTAGTCCCATTGAAATAGACAGAGCGGCGTCTCATTCCACTAATGCTCCCATAAAATTGGACAGAGCAAGGTCATGTATAACACCACTTGTTATGATTCAGAAAAAGGACAAAAAACTAGGAAACCCAGAATGTTACCAGAGTGGTTGGAATCTCAGCGAACTGCAGACCTAACACTAACACACAACTAGAAGTAGCCGTGGGACGTGCCTACGATGACCTGATCGCCTCGACACAGCCGGAGAACTAATTATTCCTACAGAGAGAAATGCTGAAAAGACTAATCTGCCTCAGAGAAGTCCCCAAAAGGTATAGATAGCCCCCCACATGTAAAGATTACGGTGATGTAGGAAAACACAATACATAGGTAGAAAACAGATTCAGCAAAGATGAGGCCCAAACTATCTAAATAGGAAAGGACAGAAAAGAGCACTGTCTGCAGCCGTGCAATACCCTAGAAAAAGAACCAACATGCCTGATATGGAAAAATACTGAGCCCACACGGACTCTCCCCCACTATACCAGGACTCTGGTGTTACTGGGATCCAATCACTAACAGTGGAGGGACTGAAATGAGTACCAAGCATGACAAAACAACATACATAGCAGAATATGGAGCAAGGACATTCCACAGACATTTCCAGCAGGGAATAATCCAACTCCACCCAGAACTCCACCCAGGCAAAAATGAGGATATAAGCCTTAGTACCTTAAACAGAAAAACAACAAGAAAGTGGAAACCACCAGCAGAGGTACAAAGACCAAACTTATCTGAAAGGAGTTCTGGTAGACACAGGAGGAAGGGCTGGCTTCAGAATGTCCTTGGCACACAGGAGACAACATTGAGCACCGGCAAGGAACAAGAGAACACTACTCAGTTATATAGACCCAGTCAGAACCACGAGATTGCCAATCATCCTCAGCTGTCTGATTTCTATTCATCAAGCCAACTCCACTGCCAGCCCTGACCACAAGAGGGAGCCCCAAACTGGAATCCAGTCTAAATGAATTCACAACCACCACTGTTACCATGAAATAGATGGGATGGGGGGGGGCACACAATACTACTGCTCCATAGGAATTGATGGGGTGGAGTAACACCACCACTACTCCCATATACATGAATAGAGCATGGACAAAATGATACCACTACTCTAAGGGGTGCTTTGCATGCTGCAACATCGCTAGCCGATTGTAGCGATGCCGAGCGCGAAAGTCCCCGCCCCCGTCGTAGATGCGATATCTTATGATAGCTGCCGTAGCGAACATTATCTCTACGGCAGCTCCACACGCACTTACCTGCCCTGCGACGTCGCTCTGGCCGGCGACCCACCTCCTTCCTAAGGGGGCAGGCCGTGCGGCGTCACAACGACGTCACACGGCAGGCGGCCAATAGAAGCGGAGGGGCAGAGATGAGCGGGACCGTAAACATCCCGCTCACCTCCTTCCTTCAGCATTGGCGGTGGAGGCAGGTAAGGAGATGTTCCTCGCTCCTGCGGCTTCATACACAGCGATATGTGCTGCCGCAGGAACGAGGAACAACATCGTACCTCTCGCTGTAGCGAAATTATGGTAATGACCGACACTACACAGATCACCGATTTTCAACGCTTTTGCGATCGTTTATCGGTGCTTCTAGGCTTTACATGTTGCGACGTCGTTACCGGCGCCGGATGTGCGTCACTTTCGATTTGAACCCGACGAGATCGCAGTAGCGATGTCGCAATGTGCAATGTACCTCTAATAGGAATGGATATTGAACAATCAAGCATTACACTGTGTGCAGAATTATTAGGCAAATGAGTATTTTGATCTGGATTTGGATTGAGGTTGGATCAGTAAAGGGCTGAGAGCTCCACTCCAACTCAGATGCCAGCAAGGTGGAGGTGGGGTACTGGTACGGGCTAGTATCATCAAAAATGAACTTGTGGGACCTTTTCGAGTTGAGGATGGAGTGACCCTAACTCCCAGACTTACTGCCAGTTTCTGGAAGACAACTTCTTCAAACAGTGATACAGGAAGAAGTTGGTATCGGTATCGTTCAAGAAAAACATGATTTTCATGCAGGATAATGCTCCATCACATGCATCCAACTACTCCTCAGCGTGGCTGGCCAGTAAAGGTCTAAAAGATGAAAAAATAATGACATGGCCGCATTGTTCACCTGATCTAAATCCCATAGAGATCCTGTGGTCCCTCATAAAATGTAAGATCTACAGGGAGGGAAAACAGTACACCTCTCGGAACAGTGTCTGGAGGCTATGATGGCTGCTGCACGCAATCTTGATTTTAAACAGATCAAGCAACTGACAGAATCTATGGATGGTAGGCTGTTGAGTGTCATCAGAAAGAAAGGTGACTATATTGGTCACTAATTTTTTGGGTTTTGTTATTGCATGTCAGAAATGTTTATTTCTAAGTTTTGTGCACTTATATTGGTTTACCTGGTGAAAATAAAGTGAGATGGGAATATATTTGGTGTTTATTAAGTTGCCTAATAATTCTGCACAGTAATAGTTACTTGCACAAACAGATATCCTCCTAAAATGGAGAAATTAAAAAAAAAATCCTACTTCCAAAATTATGAAGCTTTGATATTTAGGAGTCTTTTGGGTTGATTGAAAACATAGTTGATCAATAATAAACAAAACAAAAACAAAACAACTTTCCTAATAATTCTGCATACGGTGTACACTACTGCTCCCATTGAAATTCACAGAGTGGGGTAACACCACTGCTCCAATTGGAATTTATGTAATGGTGCTCTCACATACTACTGCTCCCATAGAAGTAGACCGAGAAGTGTGACATTACACTGCTACTTCCATGAAAGCAGATGGAGCGAGGTCTACTACTGCTGCCATAGAAGTGGATGGGGCAGGATCACATCACCATTGCTCCCATAGAAATGGATGAAGCGGGGATCACACAACACAATTACACCCATAGAAGTGTGTAGAGCAGTGGTCACACAACACCAGGGCTCTCATAAATGAATGGAGTGAGGCTCAACACCACTGATCCAATAGGAATGGAGGCAATTGTGGTCACACATTACTGCTCACATAGATGTGGCCAAAGCGGTGTCACACAAACAACGTCACAACACTCCCGGTCCCATAGAAACCTATGGAGGGTGGTCACACAACCACTGGATCAAATGGGGGAGAGGGGTGCCTCAACACCGCAGCTACCATAGAGAAGGATGTACCGTTGTCAAATATTGTGCTGCCCCCACAGTCACAGACGAAGCATGCCCAAACTATACACTACTGCTCCCATATAAATGGATGCAGCGGTGTCACTTTACATGACTTTTCCCAAAAAAAGAAAAAATGGATGGAGTGAAGGGGGGGGGGGATCGTACATATTACCACTGCTGCCATAGACATGGATGGACCAGGGTTCACACACAACCTGTCATGCAGTGATAAAGGGAAGTATGGCATACAACATGACTCGCAAGAAGGAATACACCAGGGGACAAGATAACGGTGGGCCCTAGCACTAGTGAGGGGGGGGGAAGATGGGATAACTCCTTCCCTCATCTGCAGCTGTACCCTACACTCCTAGCCAGTCCCTATACAGGTTCCGCACCTGTTGCCGGATACCTAAGAACCTGGCAGACCCTGTAATAGCCCTGGCTAGGGAACTGGCAGGTGAGGGACACTAGCCCCACCACTGCACTAATAAAACACCAAGGGAAGGAAAACCAGACAGGAGGATAAACAGACTGCTGCAGTCACCACCAAGAGTGCAGCCTACACAGCAACTTGCAGAGAGGGCTCAGGAGCTCCTTCCACCTCCAGGCTCAGCATCCAAATGAGTAATATATAATACTCATTTGGATGCTGAGTCTGGAGGTGGAATATACATATAAAACAAAATTTTGGCATCCAAATTGCTGCGCTCTCAAACGCAACGTGCAGATGGATTATGCAATCTTCATATATTGTGCTGGGGACGCAGGACGCATGCAGTTACGCTGTGGTGCAATACGCTGCGTAAATGCATGAAATTCGGCAACGTGCACACACAGCCTTAATTACATTTTTTGTGTATGATGACAAAGTGACAGTTTTCCCACATTTTTTTTTTATGGTGTTCACCGTATGAAATAATGTGACCGTTTTACAGTTTGGATTGTTCTGGATGCAGCGATATTAATCTGTACTTTTATTTATTTTTGTTTTAATGCATTTGTTGCATTTTTAGTGATGACTAGGATGGTTTTTTATGAGGTGTGCTCTTTTTTTCTCATCTTTTTTACATATTTTGTTATTTTACTTAGTCACACTGTGGGACATGTATATTTTTTACATTGATCGCTGGTCTTATGCATTGTAGTGCTCATGTGCTGCAGTGTATGAGACCTTCAGTTGATCACTGACACAGCCTGTTACACCATGCATATAGCAGGTTCTAAAAAACCTGGGGTACCACCCACAGCAACCATTGGCACCCAGGATTACGATTGTGGGAGGTCGTTGGTGTCAGTACTTTTTTTTTTTTATTAGCCACTTACTGTAGATGCCACTGTCATCTTTGAGAGGGAAATCTTCAATCTGTTCCAAAACAGATTGAAGCCAATGCCGCAGGTTTTCAGCTGTCATATAGAGCTGTCACCCCCAGGATTTTTGCCTGCTGGGAGGGGCTATTTACTTATCCTCACCGCCATTTTAAAACGGCACTAATGATTAAGGCCCCTAAACTGTATTCGTTAAGGGGTTAAGAAAGGATGGGGTTGGCATAAAATGCTGGATCCTTATTACCATGTTGTATTAAGGTTACCTGTGACATGTCCCATCCCAGCGTCATTACATTATAAGGAACGTGGCAAGAAAAGCCTAATGCTCTTCACAATACATTATAGGTGTAAAATGACCGGACTTGTAAAGATGTGATTGTAAAGAGTCCGGAGGATGTCACTTATTGACGCCTGTTACATCTACACTAAGCCATGTACAGGAGCAATAGTGTTCATGTATCTCTGCAGTCTCCTCTCAATAGCCGGTCATCAGCTGCCTCGCTGTAAGGGGGAATATATAATAAGTATATTACATAGGCATGTAGAGTGATATACACATTTATATACAGATAGATCTGCTGTACATCACACCTGACATTATGCATTTCCCATTAATGGCTCATTCAGCAATGGCTGCTCACTAGTTCATTTATGAAGACAATATTGATGGATTTGCAGTGTATCCTGCATTGGGCTTAATTGACAGGTCTTTGTGCGTAAATAGGGAGAGACCTAGAGCCCGTAGAGCGGTGCTGGGAAAGCCCGGCCTAGGGAGAGAGCGTGGTTTTCAGAGGAGAATCTACCCGGCTTCCATCGTGCGGCTCTGATCTCTGCTGCCCGCGGTTTGGGTAACAGGTTCTTTATGATTCCCATGCAGTCTGCCCCCAGAACTGTACAATAACTGCTGGAGCCGGGGTCTTCCACTGTTATTCAGTGAGATTAGGACAAGCTTTAAGCCATGATATCATTGGGTACTTTATACCACGTGACTCGCCCAGGACATTTAGCGGCATTTTGTCTAGCTCTAGTCTTCTGTCTCCACATTGCATTTCCTTTAGACTCCATTCACACATCCTTGTGACTGTTACCATCCAAGAGAAACAGCCCAATCTATTACTCAGGTGTCATCCTAGAAGCTTCAGTTTTTTTCTTAGCTCCCCCCGCCCCCCTTGACTTTGAGCTTTTTTATCCATTGACTCTTAATAAAATGTATTGGTTAAAAAAAAAGGATAAAACTAAGATGTCTTCCTAGTTTTATCCGGGTCTCATAGACTTTAATGGCCAAGTCTGATCAGCAGAACTGAGGACAATAGCACATGCTCCTCTGGACCAAAAACATCACCAAACATCACCAACACACACACATAATCCCTGATTTTCCCCTTCCCCAAGAACTGGTGACAGGCTAGGGTTGGACCCAATGGATGGCCACCTAGGGGTGGAACCGATCAAGTCCACTAGACGACAACCAGGGAGGAGGGGTCAGACTGTCAGTAAGTGGAAGGAGTCGGTCGTAACGTTACTGACGGGAGAGTGTAACAGTGACCTGACAGGCTCAGGTTTGTGGTTTCCAAAGGAGTACGGTGGAGTACTCTAGGAACCATAGCATCGGCGGGGTGCAGAGCCCTAGGTCGGGAAACACTCCAAGCAGACTTGATAAAATCTACACGGTGAGGGGGCCATCCAGGACCTCACCGACCGTAGAGCAATATGGACCAAAACCGAAAGACAACCAGGATGGTACACCCAGACGTTCCAAGCTACGGGGACCCACCAGAGAGCGGTGCAGGGGAAATAAGCTGCCAGGTCACCACACCGGCACTGTAACTAGGGGGACCAGCCTCTATCGGGTTGCAAGAATCACCATCATGAGTAAAGAACCAGTTACACTGCAATCCCTTGTGTGGTCTACCTTCTTTCTCCGCCCTGGTACTGTTAATGGACAAACATCAAACACTTATTTATCCCCTGGGGCCTGGGCCCTACTTGTGGAAGGCCACAACATCCAGGCTGCCATTAAGATCAGCCCCAGCAGTGAGAGACCGTGCAGCGGCGGCTCCATCTATACAGCCGCAACCCGCAAATGGCGTCACAACGAAAACTTTCCTGTAAATACCCACTTAAAAGCGACCCCCCCCCCAGGGTCACTGAACCGAGCACCGGCCAATACACCCGTGACACTTCCCAGCGAAGCATGGCCCGGGACATGGTACCCCATAGCCCTAAGGTGTGACACTTCCCCGTGCCAAAAGCGCCACAGCCTGTTTTGCATCTGGATTTAAACAGCAATTGCTCTGGACTGGCCGGATAACGGTATGGCTGCGATTGTCTCTACAGGAGCTACATGCACAGACTCACAATTCGCTGACACTTTCCCTCTAACAAGAGGTTAATTATCCTATGAATTGATAGAATCTTCAGGGGATTCTGTCTTTGCAGTGAGTAAGCTTGTGAGTAGGTTATTGGACGTTTCTTACCACCTGACCTGTTTTGCAGATACTTTTCCTGAGGGACACAGCCAATTTTATCATACTGAAATAATGTTTTCCTGCCTACAATACTGTATCTCTTCCCATGTTTTCTGTCTGAAGTGTCTAATGTCCTCTTCTGTATCCTGAATGTTGGGAATGAGGTGATGAAACCTCCTGTACTATATATAATGATGGGTGAGCGTGTGCGGCACTGCTCAGTAATCTATGGAGCATCAGGGTGCTCGGGTAAGCTCGGTGCTCAGCCGAGTATCGCGGGTGATTGGCTGTGAAACAGTGAACAGAAAGCGCTGGCTCCATTCAGTGAGTGATGGGAGCCGGCCCCCCAGTGAGGGCCACTTGCAGTCTTTTTAATGGTGGTCACTGGGAAGGTGGAGGGGGGGGGGGGGGGGGGAGTGAAGGTCGAGCCCAGCTAAATCGCTTTACCAGCTCAACTCGAGTAACACGCACCTAAGCATCGTAGGGTTCGCTCATTAACGATAGACTGAATTTTTTTTTACTGTGATGAGGGTAAAATTACACTCCTTATTGCAGCAAAAACGCCCATGTTCACACAATGCAATTGTACTACATGATTTTCATCCACAGACATGAGGGCTTGTTTTTATTTTTTACTTTTAAATGACACTGTCTTTTTTACCATTTAACGCACTAGTAAAATGGGAACAAAGAAAAAAAAACAAAAAAACAAGTGCTGTGAAATTGCACAAAAACATCAAATTCCATTATTAGGGTATGTGCGCACGTTGCGTACTAGCCCAGCACCGAAAAGGTGCGCTTCAGAGCGCAGCTGAAAAGCTCCGTTCTGAAGCGCATGGTGCCGGCGAGAACGTGCGCTCTGCCTGCAGCTCCTGACATAGACAGAGCAGGAGCTGCCGGCAAAGCGCACGGAAGAAGTGACATGTCACTTCTTTTTGCGCAGGGCTTCGGCAGTAGCCGAAGCGCTGCGCTCTGAGACGCCACGTGCGCACGTCCCCTGCACAATCTCCATAGACTGTGCAGGGGACGCAGGACGCATGCAGTTACGCTGCGCTGCAAAGTGCAGCGTAACTGCATGAATTTACGCAACGTGCGCACATAGCCTTACAGTACAAATCATAGCCTGGAGGAAGGATTTCCAGGTTATTACCACAGCGATCCTAAACTTGTATATTTTTTAGGTGGAGAAATACAATGGAGCGGTCTGTAATTCCTGCCCTGAACTGACGTTTATTGATATCAGAATTATGTACTCACTTAAAATATTTTTTTTTATTTTTTTTCTTAGTGTTGCGGTGACCAAAAAAACTCAGTTTCTGAAGTTTCGATTTCTTATTATTCATTGCATCATTCACAGATCGGGTGAATTGTAAATCTTGTTAGATCAGACGGTTACAGACAGAAGAGACCGAATATGCTCTGATTTTTTTCTTTATTTTTAATAGCTAAAGAGGGATCAATTTAAAATTTTTGATATTCAAGACTTGTTTTTCCTTTTTACATAATTTGCTTAGACCGCTATAGATCTATGATCGTTCAGCTGATAGATATCTGGGCTATGTATGCCATACACAGGAGCGCTCGCTCATATTCATGCGGCTCATCTTTGGTAGATTGGATGATTAGTCCAAATCTGATTCCTTAGATCTTTTACTCCCTCAACAATCAGTTGTCCAGGCCCCAACACATTACACTGTCGATATCTGCAGGTTCGTCTGACATTAGTGTAACGTGCATGGGGACTTGAAACTACAATCGTCTGATTACTTATACTATATACTGCAATATCCAAAAAATGGAAAGCAGCATTTATGAAATGAACAGCAGCAAGCATAGCTTACTACTAATGATTCAAGTGCAGTTCCTGAGCTTTTATCAACAACCAGGGGTTAATAAAAATTGTAGCAGAATGCTCCCATAGACACAAATGAAGTGCGGTCACACAACTGCTCCCATAGAAGTGGATAGAGCAGGTTCACAAGAGCACTGCTCTTAAAAAAAACAAAACAAAAAAAAAAAAAGAGCGACATCACACATCCGCTCCAATAGAAATGGATGGAACAGGTTTATACATAAACCCAATGCTACTATAGAAATAGGTAAAAAAAAAAATGTCTATCTTGGCATCTATGCTGTCGGATGCCTCTCATCACCTCCAGAAGATCCAAGAACCTCAAAGATCTTTTGGTACATAGTCATTATGTACCTAGGACAGTTAATCCATTTGGGTCGCGGGGACCTACCGTGGGCTGCTATCCCTGCGGTCACTGTGTAGCCTGTAAAATATCTCCCGGGGCACCACCTTTCTATCTAGTGGGGGTAAAGTCTTTAACATCAGACAGTATATATCATGTGCCACTACACACGTAGTATATACTCTGCTAGATGTCCGTGCTCCCTCATTTATGTGGGTCTTACCTCACGGGAACTCCGCATTAGAGTGAGGGAGCACGTTAGGGACATAGAGGCTACTAAAACCGTGGAAGACATCACTTTACTTAAAACACTCCCCCGACACTTCAAGCGCCATCATAATTCATGTACCAGGGGCTTGACGTTTCGGGGGATTGATGTCATTCATGGCGGTGTCAGGGGTGGGGATCTTAAGAAGAGACTGGCACAATGCGAGTCCAAGTGGATCGCTATCCTTGACACCCCTGTCCCTAAAGGACTTAATGAATCATTGAGTTTCTCCTCTTTTTTTATGAGGCTCCTGCCGCTCCGTAGTAATTTTATTTTTTTAAATCACTATATTTGTTTTACCCCCTTTTGTATATTTTTTCCTGTTATTTACATGTATTCTTCTGGTTCTACAGATCAAATTGATCATCATTATTGGCTTCCTATATCATCACTGGAGATTCTGGCAGATACAGGAGAAAAAAAGAAAAAATGCGGAAGAAATGAAATAACATCACTGAGTGTATTTATATGTTGTAAATGTCTTCCTTGTACTAATATGATGCAGTATGCATGTGTTTTTTGTGTCCAATGTCCATTATCTCCTCTTGATTGTAGGATGCCATTTCACCGCGGTGTGCGTGCTCGGGCCGCCGACCTGTGGGATGAGCAGCACTTCCAGGATCCCCAGTGGGCGTGTGCGCATGCGTGGCTGTCCTGGTGACGTGTCCTGGATGCCGCTGCGCCTGGGTTCCCTGGCCTGCTTTTTCCTCCTGTTCGGCAGCTCACACATACGTCACACGAGCGGCCGGATATGACTGCTGTGGTGATACGTCGGCGTCCCGCACTCAGCTGTTGGGAATAAACCAATTATGAGAAATATAATCGTCCAGCAGTCAGTGAATGAAGCTGGTAGATTTCTTTGGCACTCTATGGTAAGAAATTCGTGAAACGTATGTTGGAGGTCTTTCTTACTAGGGGTTCTTTTTCCCAGGTTTGGTTACCTTTATACCCTTTTGACTTTTTGTTTATTAGACTATAATATTGGTACTATCCAGGATTTGCTTTCCACTGTTTGAGATATGCACTTGCACTTTAAGGAAATTTAGAGGCATATTTAATTATCCATTGATATTTATACATCTTTTATACCCACCACCCAATTACCCACTGGTAGCCATGACCATGAATCTTACATGTTCACTGTCCCCTTGTTACAGTTAGGTCTGTTTTTTCACTGTAAATAAAAATTGATAAAAATACCTTTTATTCAACATCAAATAATAAAAATATATTGCATGATATACTCCCTGTCCTCCTGCTTTTTTCATATATTATGGAGTTATACATTATCCCTATTGATATAGGTTGTTAGGGATTTATTGAAGCTGGTCCCATTGGGAATTCGGCTGTTAATACTATGGAAATAGATGGAGCGTTGTTCACACAGCACACTACCGCTCTTATAGAACTATATGGAGCATTTTAACATCTTAGATTTCTTCTCTAAGATGGCAACTGGCTACATTGTTAATGGCCGGTATGTACCACGAGAGGTGGAAACCTGAAGGGTTGTTCTAGCACTTGTAGTGCCATATTTTGTATTACTGTTCATTGGGTAAGGATTTCAGGAGCCTTGAGAGATGGGTGGGTCAGGTCACCTACATACCCCGACCATGGGTGTGTTTGATGTGTCACTACTGACAGGTAAAATGGAGTCAGTTTGTTTGGCACATGGGGAAGTCAGACTGTGTGGGAGAGACCAACAGAGTAAACCTGGTTCAACTATATAGTTGGGTGCTCTGGAGAAAATCAGTCCAGTAAATCACAAAAAGAGCTCCGGCACACCATTAAAGAATATGAAAAAAAGACCGCGGATGGTGCTGAATATTATTTTATTGAATCATAAAACCTTATTCTAAACGTGATGAGATACCGGGTCAGAGGGTAATACATCATAACATGTATATTTAAGCCCACATGGGGTCATTATATACCCGCCATATACTCACATTGCTCTCCCTTTTTTGCCCTCTTGACTAAAGGTTCCTTCTACTGCATTAGACGTGTGGTTCCTTGATGTATGTTCCTTACTGTGATACAAAATAACACGGCTACAATTGTCCACTCTCTCACCCAGACAGGTACTCATTTAAGGTTTCTTTCCACCTCCTTCCCTGACGTGATTTTGATATAAGTACATATGGATACCTTACACCCCCCTCTTTATAGGCAATACCTACCCATATGGACATGATAGACTATGTGACCACACAGTACTGAGCATAGCTTGGAGATTGTCACATACGAGCAGGTACCATCTATGCCCCTTTATTCCACATTATGTTATACGAACAGTTACTCCCTTATACTGTACCTCAATGCAAAGCTCTTTCATATTTTTTTTATTTAGACTATATGTAGTCTTTTCAGTCTAAAGACGTCATCACATGGTCCCTTCTGGCACAACTAGACAAGTTGTTTTTGACATCCCCGCATATCACATACCTACAGGTATTAAATATATGTCCCATATTACATTGACGGTTACATCCTTTTATATAACCTTCTAATGGTTCTTTAATGTTTTACATCTAGACCATATGTATAGTGTTCACCCGTCTGACATTATACTGTTCCTCTTGGAGCAACACGACCACTGGTTCCCATGTTCTAGGTACGTTCACATACACTTTTCGTCCCTTCTACTCATCCTTGATGAGATGTATTCATTAGACCTATTGTTCTTCAGGTATTTTTGAAAACTTTATACTCGGAAGTTTTGTGCTAATACTTGTATTTCTGATGTACAGATGAGATTTATCCGCATCATGTTCATGTAATGTGATTTGTTTTTTCATGTCATGTCCTGATATTGATTATTGTACCATTTCCTTTTGTAACACTGTATATATTTCTTTACTCTCACTAGTCTGATAAGAGCCCTTGAGAAAGGTCCTACTAGGACCGAAACGTTGGGACAGACTATTTTATTATTCAATAAAATTATATTCAGCACCATCCAAGGTCTTTTTTCATATTCTTTTATGGTGTGCCGGAGCTCTTTTTGTGATTTACTGGACTGATTTTCTCCAGAGCACCCAACTATATAGTTGAGCCAGGTTTACTCTATTGTTGGACTATTTTTTTCCAGGGCTCCTATAAACCTATTTTTGCACTTATGTCTTTCACCACCTTTTCATACGGCAAGGATGAAGTGACGAACATTCTCTCTAAAGCTACAACACCTCGTTCATTTTTATCGGTACCTTCGGAGGAACTACGCACCCATGACTACGAAAAAGAGTTGAGAAAGCATATTGCCCTTGATCTACATTGCGCCACTTTGGCGGAGTAATATAAGGTACAGAGAATCACACGAGGACTGAGGGTGTCCTTGCGTCCCACATTATTTTCAGACAACCCTGAATATTGCACTAAATATGAAAGCATTTTGAACAAGTGCTCTATGGACATTATTATCCTAACTATCGAGTATCTTCAAAAAATTGGTGAACTGGGACCCAAGATTAAGTTCATAGAGGATCAGTTCTCCAACACTTTACCCAGTCCTGAATGGGAGAAACTTAAACAGAAGTCTAAAGAGGCCATCGAGGGTTTCCAGAAGACTTTACAAGAATGAAAGAGACTCAAATTCATCAGGGATCAGGAAGATTACGCGAAGGACCGGGTGTACAGATGGCGTTTCCTGGACACTAATCCTCCTCGCCGTACTAACTACTATAGATATTCTGCTTCCTCTGGTTCCAATAGTGATCTCTATTCTATCCACTCCCCCCATTTTTTAGAAACACGCCAACCCCTAGGAGAAAGACGAGGAGGAGCAAGAGGAAAACCAGGCCTGTCGACCCGTGTACAGACCCGATCTCCGGTAGGAACAACCTAGTCTACAACATCTCATCACATAATCTTTCTTACATTGAATCCCAAGTGTTACAAAAGGGTTTATCCTTCTGCCCCACCCCTAAGTTTAACTCTTTCCAACTGGACCAGGAGATGAGACGTTTCTTTAGGACTCTACGGCTCAAAGCCCATTTTTCTTCCACTAGTGAGGACACAACGTCTGACACGGTCATCCAAAGCCCAGGTAATTTTTACCTTCGCAACCTCAATCTGAGACTCACTAGCACCTTTAATCCCCCAAAATCATACCATTCGGTAGAGACCTATATATCATTGGTCTCTAATGACATCAACACCACACTTAGGGATATTGAGAAAGGCGACTATAGAGTCAAGAACAACATTACACCTGAGGAGGATAGGGCCATTAAGGGACTCAAGGACAACAAAGACATTATTATCACACCGGGCTCCATTGTGGTACTGGATAAAACCTATTAATTGTCAGAAATATATATAGACAACTGAGTGACACGTCAACATATTTACCTGTTTATAGGGACCCCACTCCGTATATTTGCGATCTCAAAGAGAAGGTAGATTACCACCTCCTACAGGGCGCCATTGCTAAGAAACTGCCAGAGTTTCTCATCAAGACCAAGTACACCAAGAAGGGGCTGCTTTTCCTGTGGCCACTGTGTGGAGTGTGTGAACATTGGCAGGGGCAACTCCTTTGCCTCTGCTGATGGGTCCCGCACGTACCACATTAAGGAATATATCTCATGCCAAACCACTCACGTTGTGTATTACGCCACCTGTGACTGCCCTCTAATCTATGTCGGACTGACGAGTCGGGAATTGAGGGTACGCACTAGAGAACACGTGAGAGATATCTGTGGAGCCAAAACTATCACGGATATCTCACTCTTAAAAACGTTACCGAGGCATTTTAAAACGGCGCATAATTGCAATCCTAGATCTCTGAGGGTCCTGGGGATTGATGTCGTTCATGGCGGCATAAGGGGAGGTAATCTAAAGAATCGCCTTGCACAATGCGAGACCCGGTGGATCTCTGTTCTTGGCACACTGTCCCCTGCTGGTTTGAATGAGTCAATTAGTTTTGCACCTTTTTTATGAAAACCCCTCCCTGGGTGTGTGCACTGAGTCCGGTTCCTGACTAACTCATCCGAGTCATTTTTGTGCCCGATATATATTTAAATTGAGGAAAAAAAATATATACTATTAGAATCCTTTACATGTTTTTAATCTTTTTTCTTGTGCATTCTTCCAATATTAATATCCCCCTTTTTCACTGTTTAGTGATTTTAATCTCCTGTCATCCTTACTGATCTATTCCGGTGTCTTTTTCTGGGACTGTGGACATCTGAACGGGAAGCACTATGTAAATGAAGACGGATATTCAAATCGCTGAATTTCAGCGCCCATATCAACAAGATGCACTACGTGTTGTGTATATGAAGTGATCTAATACATTTATTATATGCACTTGTTGTATACCTGTCCGCCATATGCATTCCATTTTCCCACGTTTTTATTGTGTGGCAATTGTCTACAATCTAAATTTCTTTCTGTCCTCTGGTCATCTCCAATAACTTGCACAGTCCTTATATACATTTAAACAACTCTAATCCTTTTGGACCAATTTTTGGTATATGTATAAGTGAATCATATACACTATTACACAATTTTATTGTCCTTGGGGTTGTCACATGGGTCCCTTTCCACCTTAAGCATTGCCTGGCTCGTCGGATGGTGACGCGTCCCCCTTCTGAGCCGGTGACGCTTGATGATGTGTGACCCATGTGCCTCCCCCTTTCTGTTCACTCATCTTACCTTCCTTCACTCCCGTTTTACTTTTGCTCCTTGTGCCTGTTATTTCGAGGGGATGGGGAGTGCGCTCTCTGGCCTGCAACTGTGATCCGCATTGACTGTGGGCGCGGTATGCTGTGCCGGATTGATCGCGCTGCTCACATCCCTCCCGTTGCCGGGGGGACGCCATGCTCTCTGTAGCGTGGAACGCGCGTGCGCACTATCCACATAGTGGTTGTGGTGCTGCGCATGCCCGGAAGTCCCCGGCTCCCGGTCATGTGACCTTTCACGTGACCGGAATTACAGGCATATAGGAGCGGGTCTGTTACCCGCACACCATATACTACCTTCCTCCCGGAAGAAGCGGTCCTTGCACCGCGAAACAGCCGTTGGAGGCCCCCGCTGTTGTCCCCTCGAACCTCCTCCACTGGTAAGCATTTGTCTGCTGACCCGGTCTGCTGATTTGCACTATATGGGTTGTGATTCCATGCTATTTAATCTATGCACTTGCGTTACACCCCTCTATGGCTGGACATTTTAACCCATGCAGCATTTATTCCTGGCAGTACCAAGGGTGGTTGCTGTGACTTAGTCATTCCATCTATATCCTTCTTTGACGCAGCCCCCCATTAATTGTCCTTACTGGCCCTACCTCTCATTTAGCGGCAGCTCTTATGCTATACCACTCGTTACACCCCAGTCACTCTCTCAGTATATATATACCAGCAAGTAGGATGTTTTACGGGGACTTTATGTATGTACTTCTTCCCTGACCTATGCTTCTTTATCTCATGTACATTTTTGTAACTATTTATATACATTAAAATTTTCTATTAATTGCACGTATTTACTTCCTCCTTCGTTTTTGTATCTTACCTAAGATACATAAACATTTACAGAAACCCCCCGGACGCCCAATAGTGGCCTCCACAGAGTCCATCCTCTCTCCTTTGTCCATTACTTTAGATAAAATCCTGACACCTCTGATTCCCCTGATACCTTCATATTTGAAGGATACTTCAGACTTCCTCTCCCATATCAGGAACCTCGCTTCCATATCACCAGACTGCCTACTTGTGACCCTTGATGTGGATAGCCTTTACACCAGCATTGAGCACAGTGTCGGTATTCAAGCGGTTAATTGGTTCCTGGAACGACATAAGATTTTCTCCCCAACACAACACACTTTTTGCATGGACCTACTCCAGCTAGTACTGGGACACAATTTCTTCCTCTTTGAGGACCAATTCTACATGCAGCAGCGGGGTACAGCCATGGGGTCGAATATGGTGCCTCCATACGCAAATATTTATATGGCACACTTTCAGGATATATTCATATACAATCATCCCCTATGGACAAAACACGCCATTAATTGGAAACGATATATCGATGATATTTTTGTCATCTGGCATGGAGACACCGATTCCCTAAAACTCTTTCACCATGACATTTGCTCCTTTAGGCCTGGCCTAACGTTTACTGTACACAGTGACCCTGTCCAGATCAATTTCTTGGACACTATGGTTTCATTATCACCTGAGGGCAATATCAGTACTGACCTTTACGTCAAACCAGGGCTGTGGAGTCGGAGTCGTAGTCGGAGTTAGTTTTGGTTGGAGTCGGTAGAAATGTACCTATTTGGCAGTAATAGACACCAAAGCTCATCACACCAGTGAGTTTCTCCAGGTCTTGGTGGAAAAGGTTCTGCAAGACTATGAACTTAAAAAAGAGCAAGTTATTTCTGTCGTAACTGACAATGCTTCAAATATGATAAGTACTATTGATCTAATGAATGAGAGTAATGATGGTGACCAGCAGCTAGAAGAACATTCGGGGTCCACAGACACAGAAATGTTTGAAATAGAGGAACACAGTATATTAACTGAGGAGCAAACTGAAGTTGCTTCAGATGAACAGCAACATGATAGTTTAGATGATCTTGTTGAAACTGTGTCAATACGTTCTTTCATTCGTCACATGCGCTGTGTTGTGCATACGCTACAGCTGGCTATAAGAGACAGTCTGCAAGAAGGACATGCTGCTGCACTGATTGGCAAGGTGAGAAAATTGGCTACTGTTGTCAGAACCCCTAAAGTTGACTCAATTTTGAAGAGACGTGCTGGAAAAGGGGCAATTATTGATCAAGCCACACGATGGGGCAGTACTTACTTAATGATTCAGCGCTTGGTTGAACTGAAAACCTTTCTTGTAGACATGGCTAACCCTCAACTGACGCTAAATGAAAGTCAGTGGAATCAGGTGACTGAGCTGGAAAAATTGCTAGAGCACCCATTTACAGTGACTAAAAAATTACAAGCAGAGGACTTAACTCCAGGTATTTTCTTAAAGGAGTGGAAGAACCTGATGTTTCGCCTGTCCCAAAGAGGAGGGTTAATTGCAAGTGGCATTGCTACATCAATGAAACGGAGAGAGGAGCTACTATTACAAAATAACATTCTTTTGGCAGCTGTTTATGTAGACCCAAAGCATCGGATTCTTCTAGATAATCAACAGCTAAGTAAAGGAAAAGAAGCTCTGTTTGAAATAGCAGTAAGGATGAAAGGGTTGCAGAACAGTCAGGAGGAACAAGAAGAATTTGGTCGTCCTTCAACATCTTCACCCTCATCCTCAACTGATGAAGAATTTAATTTCGAAACATATTTGGATCACAAGGACCGTGCAAAGCGTTCCCGCATAGAAGAAGAGTCATCCCCATAAAGGAACACAGCCAGTACATTTCAGCAGAATTTTTCATGTGCACTAAAAGAAATTGAGAAATTTGACCGTTCATCAAAAATAACAGTGCAACAAGCGATTCCTCTGTATCCTGACACTGTCAGAGATGTTGCCCGAGTGGTTACTGCTTTGCCACCAACACAAGTTAGTGTAGAGAGGTGGTTCTCTGCTCTCAAAATAATTAGATCAGATTTGAGGGCATCCATGAAGGAGGATCTGACAGAGGCAATACTTTTTCTGAGGACAAATGTATAGATTTATTTTTATTAACTGCATAACAGTGTTTATTGCATATTTACTTAGTTTAGAAAAGTTTATAAAAGTTATTTGCTATATTCTAATTGTATTCTAATAAATGTAGTTTTTGCTCTAAGTGGTCTGATTACTTATATGATGGTGAGAAACTGAATAAGCACAATGTTAATATTTTACAGCAGTAAATTTATTGTTATGAATTGGCCATTTATGAAGGAGTCGGAACCTGATAAAATCCAGGAGTCGGAGTCGCAACTGTGGCTTACTGACTCCATAGCCCTGATTGCAACCTCTCTTTTTCAGGCCAAATCTGATGGCACCGTGACCCAGGGGTCTTCCTTCCATGACAACTGTACGCAAGTCCGTCCTAAAACATTTCGTTATATCACTCATCAGGGGAATGAGTGAGCTGGCATCGCCAAACAAACAATATTCGTCATGAGCATACCCTCACCACTAAGGTTTAAATCCTTCAGCTGGGGGCGGAGTGACCAGAGAGGGTGGGAGCGTGTCACATGACACCAGCACAGCGAGGCCCACCAACCGCAGGATAAAGTCCCAATACAGTGCAGGTGGCACGCTGAAACGAACGGCCCGCAGACAAGTGACGAGTCACATGACCTGCAGGACCTGTCAGTCCGGAAGACAATTCACACCCACATCACATGACTCGCAGGTACTTTGGGTATAAAAACATAAAAGCAGAGAATAAATACTGGGAAATGGGTATATAAAAACAGAGCTATGCATATTCCTACAAATAAGAGAGAGCGGCGGTATAAGGACTCTCCGCACCAATTAGGAGCGATCACATTTAGCAATCCCTTATCTCATAATATAAGAAAGAACCCCCTGCGCTAGAGACCAGAAAAATGTTGTTTCAAACTAAACAAGAAGATGGCAGGAGGGTTGATAGCGGATTGTGATAGTCAGCCCGCACACATATGAGCAGTGTGAACAGCCCTATACAGAAGTCTGCACACACCGGTCCCAAATTGATAATATTGCAGACAAGCAGTGTTATAAATGGTTACAAATAAGTATACAGTCATATGAAAATGTTTGGGCACCCCTATTAATGTTAACCTTTCTTCTTTATAACAATTTGCTGTTTTGCAACAGCTTCATTTATAGTTTCATATATCTAATAACTGATGGACTGAGTAATATTTCTGGATTCAAATGAGGTTTATTGTACTAACAGAAAATGTGCAATCCACATTTAAACAAAATTTGACCGGTGCAAAAGTATGGGCACCCTTATCAATTTCTTGATTTGAACACTCCTAACTACTTTTTACTGACTTACTAAAGCACTAAATTGGTTTTGTAACCTCATTGAGCTTTGAACTTCATAGGCAGGTGTATCCAATCATGAAAAAAGGTATTTAAGATGGCCACTTGCAAGTTATTCTCCTATTTGAATCTCCTATGAAGAGTGGCATCATGGGCTCCTCAAAACAACTCACATAATCTGAAAACAAAGATTATTTAACATAGTTGTTCGGGGGAAGGATACAAAAAGTTGTCTCAGAGATTTAAACTGTCAGTTTCCACTGTGAGGAACATAGTAAGGAAATGAAAGAACACAGGTACAGCTCTTGTTAAGCCCAGAAGAGGCAGGCCAAGAAAAATATCAGAAAAGCAGAGAAGAAGAATGGTGAGAACAGTCAAGGACAATCCACAGACCACCTCCAAAGACCTGCAGCTTCATCTTGCTGCAGATGGTGTCAATGTGCATCGGTCAACAATAGAGCGCACGTTGCACAAAAAGAAGCTGTATGGGAGAGTGATGCGAAAGAAGCAGTTTCTGCAAGCACGCCACAAACAGAGTCGCCTGAGGTATGCAAAAGCACATTTGGACAAGCCAGTTACATTTTGGAAGAAGGTCCTGTGGACTGATGAAACAAAGATTGAGGATTCAACTCGGTATCAGCAGATTCTTGACAATGTGCAAGAATCAGTGACAAAGTTGAAATTACGCAGGGGATGGATATTTCAGCAAGACAATGATCCAAAACACCGCTTCAAATCTACTCAGGCATTCATGCAGAGGAACGATTACAATGTTCTGGAATGGCCATCCCAGTGCCCAGACCTGAATATCATTGAAAATCTGTGGGATGATTTGAAGCGTTCTGTCCATGCTCAGCGACCATCAAACTTAATTGAACTGGAATTGTTTTGTAAACAGGAATGGTCAAATATACCTTCATCCAGGAACTCATTAAAAGCTACAGGAAGCGACTAGAGGCTGATATTCTTGTAAAAGGGGATCTACAAAATATTAATGTCACTTTTATGTTGAGGTGCCCATACTTTTGCACCAGTCAAATTTTGTTTAAATGTGGATTGCACATTTTCTGTTAGTACAATAAACCTCATTTCAATCCAGAAATATTAGTCTATCAGTTATTAGATATAAGAAACTGAAATAGCTGTTCCAAAAACCCAAATTGTTTTTAAAAAAAAAAGGTTAACATTAATAGGGGTGCCCAAACTTTTTCATATGACTGTACATAGATCTGCTGTACATCACACCTGAGATTATGCATTTCCCATTAATGGCTCATTCAGCAATGGTTGCTCACTAGTTCATTTATAAAGACAATATTGATGGATTTGCAGTGTATCCTGCATTGGGCTTAATTGACAGGTCTTTGTATGTAAATAGGGAGAGACCTAGAGACAGTAGAGCGGCGCTGGGAAAGCCCGGCCTAGGGAGGGAGCGTGGTTTTCAGAGGAGAATCTACCCGGCTTCCATCGTGCGGCTCTGATCCCTGCTGCCCGCGGTTTGGGTAACAGGTTCTTTATGATTCCCATGCAGTCTGCCCCCAGAACTGTACAATAACTGCTGGAGCCGGGGTCTTCCACTGTTATTCAATGAGATTAGGACAAGCTTTATGCCATGATATCATTGTGTGCTTTATACCACGTGACTCGCCCAGGACATTTAGCGGCATTTTGTCTAGCTCTAGTCTTCTGTCTCCACATTGCATTTCCTTTAGGCTCCATTCACACATCCTTGTGACTGTCACCATCCAAGACAGCCCGATCTATTACTCAGGTGTCATCCTAGAAGCTTCAGTTTTTTCTTAGCTTTTTTTCCCCCTCGCGTTTCTGAACCTTATCCATTGACTCTTAATAAATTTATCAGTTAAAAGACAGAATAAGTAACACATCTTCCTAGTTTTATCCGGGTTTGCGGACAATAAGGCATTTGCATCAGTCACTCCGGCAGGGGATATACCATCCTCGGACGCATCTGATACCGAAAATCAGGGTGGTGTATATTGATATCTTTGCAAAGTTAGTAGGCAAAGACCTCCGAGCAATACAACAGAGACGAATATCTGAGAAACCGAAACTTACAACACAAAAATTCGAAGCATAAAAAAAAAACTTGAAAAAAAAAAAATCAATCAAGAATTGACAATAAAACCATGTGATAAAGGTGGCAATATTGTGGTAATTAACACCGGTGACTATCCTAAGTTGTGTAAAGATATTTTACGTGATAATAGTACCTATGAGATCCTCCCATCAGATCCATCCTTGACTTATTCTAAAACATTAGAAGATATCCTTAAAGGAGCCAGTGAACTGTCAAATTCTTTTGCTGATATTAGATTTCATGTAGCAAAAATATCCTACAATAGCAACATTTTACGGGATACCAAAAATATATAAGGGGTTCACTCCCCTGAAGGGACAAGCGAAAGTTTCGGGAGTAGATTCCCTTGGACAGAATTCGAGTATTTACCTAGGCCTAAAGCTACGTCCTTTTGTTTTGAGTCTCCCTTCATACATAAAAGACTCAACAGATTTGATTGTGAAGTTGGACGGAATTTCAGTTGTTTCAGATACATTATTAGCATCTATAGAGGTCGAGCAAATGTATAGTAGTATTCCCCCTGAGGAGGGCATACATGCTATCAGGCATTTTTTATCCACTAGGGGGAATCATTTTACAAAACAATGAATTTGTTTTTGAACTACTAAGATGCATTCTAACGCACAATTTTTCTATTCAACAGTAAGTTTTACCACCAGCTCAGGGGCACAGCTATGGGGAGCCCGTGTGCCCCCAGTTATGCTAATGTGTTCCTGGGTTGGTGGGAGGACACAATAGTCTTCAAGGATGAGGATGTCGTCTTTAGCCCCCATATACAATTTTGTGGGCGATATATTGACGACATCCTCATCCTGTGGATAGGGGACATTCCATCTTTCGGTGCTTTTGTTGAATATCTTAATTCTAATCAGGTAGGTCTCCGGTTTACATATGAAATGAATCAGGATAACCTTGCTTTCCTAGATGTCCATATCTCTAAGGATGGGAGAGAAGGTCTAGCTAGTCCCCCTCAAAAACAGAATCCCAAAAGGACAGTTTCTTTGGTTATGAAGAAACAGTTCCTCATTAAGGGATTTTGAGAAACAAGATGTAGATTTTTTGTGTCAGTGCAAATATTGTGAAACCATATTTAAAGCATTTTTATGCTCGGCTGCTTTTAAACGCTAAAAATAATATTTTACAAAAATAAAAACAAAGGCTTTTTTTGCCAAATTAGGGCTTGTTTTTTGCAGAATAATTTGGATGTTCATTTATTCCATTTTTTACATTTCACTTTTTGATCGCTTTTAATTACATTTTTTGTGTAAGTGATGAAAAAGTGACAGTTTTTCCACATTTTTTTATGATGTTCACCGTACGAAATAATTGACAGTTTTACCGTTTGGATTGTTCTGTATACAGCGATATTAGTCTGTACTTTAGTTTTAGTGCAATTGTTGCATTTTTAGTGATGATGATGATGATAGTTGTTTGTGAGGTGTGCTCTTTTTTTCTCATCTTTTTTACATATTTTGTTATTTTACTTAGTCACACTGTGGAACATGTATATTTTTCACATTGATCGCTGGTCTTATGCATTGTAGTGCTCATGTGCTGCAGTGCATGAGACCTTCAGTTGATCACTGACACAGCCTGTTACACCATGCATATAGCAGGATCTAAAAGACCACCAACAGCAAACATTGTCACCCAGGATTAAGATTGTGGGAGGTCGTTGGTGTCAGTGCTCTTTTTTTTTTTTTATTAGCCACTTACTGTAGATGCCACTGTCATCTTTGAGAGGGAAATCTTCAATCGGTTCCAAAATTGACTGAAGCCAATGTCACAGGCTGCCAGCTGTCATATAGAGCTGTCACCTCCAGGATTTTTGCCTGCTGGGAGGTGCTATTTACTTATCCTCACTTCCATTTTAAAACGGCACTAATGATTAAGGCCCCTAAACTGTATTCATTAAGGGGTTAAGAAAGGAGGAGGTTGGCATAAAATGCTGGATCCTTATTACCATGCTGTATTAAAAAAATTGTTTAAAAGAACAGAAAGTCCTCAGTGGTTGTCACGAACAGGCGGGGAAGTCACTCAGAAATCCGCAGCTGTTCACTGAATTGTCACACACGACTACTCTCTAGCGCCCCCCTTGTCTGCAGGCCACTTTTGGTACTGCAGGACAATGCATAAGATGAGGCTGCTGAGCTGATAATGCCAAATATTGGAGGTCTCACAGCAAGGGTAAATGTATATATCCCCGATTCCTGCTAATGGAATATTTATATACCTCGGTACCCTTAATGATAGCACTCCAATAATTCAATGCAATACAATTACGCTGCCACCAACCAGACTTTCTACAGGTAGCTGGGGACCCGTTTCAGATAGCATAAGGCCCTTCGGGGTTTTGGATTCGTATATAAAGCATAAGGAAAGAAACTCTTACATTTTTATATATTTAATCCGAAAATAGGCAGTGTTTAAAGAATATACAAGAATTTACAAAAGGGAACAATACACATTACGGCATAACAGTTACATTAAAATAAAAGGTATAAACGTGAGACTTACTAAGCTTATGCCATAGAAGTGACGTCTGCTTAGGGAGTAGGAGGGAACTCCAAGGGATGCTAGAATCGGCCAGCATCACCCTTCATGATGCCCTCCACGTATCCATGCTGTATTAAGGTTACCTGTGACATGTCCCATCCCAGCGTCATTAGATTATAAGGAACGTGGCAAGAAAAGCCTAATGCTCTTCACAATACATTATAGGTGTAAAATGACCGGACTTGTAAAGATGTGATTGTAAAGAGTCAGGAGGATGTCACTTATTGACGCCTGTTACATCTACACTAAGCCATGTACAGGAGCAATAGTGTTCATGTATCTCTGCAGTCTCCTCTCAATAGCCGGTCATCAGCCGCCTCGCTGTAAGGAGGAAGATATAATAAGTATATTACATAGGCATGTAGAGTGATATACACATTTATATACAGATAGATCTGCTGTACATCACACCTGAGATTATGCATTCCCCATTAATGGCTCATTCAGCAATGGTTGCTCACTAGTTCATTTATAAAGACAATATTGATGGATTTGCAGTGTATCCTGCATTGGGCTTAATTGACAGGTCTTTGTGTGTAAATAGGGAGAGACCTAGAGACCGTAGAGCGGTGCTGGGAAAGCCCGGCCTAGGGAGAGAGCGTGGTTTTCAGAGGAGAATCTTCCCGGCTTCCATCGTGCGGCTCTGATCCCTGCTGCCCGCGGTTTGGGTAACAGGTTCTTTATGATTCCCATGCAGTCTGCCCCCAGAACTGTACAATAACTGCAGGAGCCGGGGTCTTCCACTGTTATTCAATGAGATTAGGACAAGCTTTAAGCCATGATATCATTGTGTACTTTATACCACGTGACTCGCCCAGGACATTTAGCGGCATTTTGTCTAGCTCTAGTCTTCTGTCTCCACATTGCATTTCCTTTAGGCTCCATTCACACATCCTTGTGACTGTTACCATCCAAGAGAAACAGCCCGATCTATTACTCAGGTGTCATCCTAGAAGCTTCAGTTTTTTTCTTAGCCCCCCCCCCCACCCACCCTTGACTTTGAGCTTTTTTTATCCATTGACTCTTAATAAAATGTATTGGTTAAAAAAACAAATGAAACTAAGATGTCTTCCTAGTTTTATCCGGGTCTCATAGACTTTAATGGCCAAGTCTGATCAGCAGAACTGAGGACAATAGCACATGCTCCTCTGGACCAAAAACATGGGACTCAGATTTAAAACTGATGTGTATACGGCTGAATGAAACTATGGGCCAGTGCTGAGGGAGGAAACAACGAACAGCATTACGACTTCTCCATGTAAATGTGGAACAGGAGGAGGTTTATTGTTAAATATTTTCAATTGTTTTGTTGATAGTAAACCTGTCAGAAAAAAGGTGGAGAATAGAGCTGGTGTGACGGAGGCTTGTGAAAAGCTTCTGTAGCGCCCCTGAAGCCATCAGGAGCTACAGGGAACTGCATCCTGTCAAATATGCAGGGCCTATCCCCAGGGACCCAGAAAACCAGTTCTGGTAACACCAAAACACACATATAATTCCTGTTTTTCCCCTTCCACAAGAACTGGTGACACGCTAGGGTTGGACCCAATGGATAGCCACCTAGGGGTGGAACCGATCCAGTCCACTAGACGACAACCAGGGAGGAGGGGTCAGACAGTCAGTAAGTAGAAGTGGAAGGAGACGGACGTAACGTTACTGACGGAAATTGTAATAGTGACCTGTCAGGTCAGGCGTGTGGTTTCCGAAGGAGTACGGTGGAGCACTCTCGGAACCATAGCACCGGCGGGAAAATGCTCCAGTCAGACCTGATGAAATCTACATGGTGAGGAGACCATCTAAGACCTCACCGACCATAGAGTCCAGGGCACAGCAGTGACGGGAGAACCAGGGGACAGTGACCTGAGGTCCGACCCAACAGGGTTCAAACTGCTTGCCATATGGACCAGAACCGAAAGACAACTAGGATAGGACCCCCAGATGCTCCAAGCCACGGGGACCACCAACCAAAGACAGGTGCAGGGGAAAGAAGCTGCCAGGTCACCAAACCAGCACTGGAACTAAGGGGACCAGTGGTGAGGACCAGCCTCTATCGGGTTGCAAGAATCACCATCATGAGTAAAGAACCAGTTACACTGCAATCCCTTGTGTGGTCTACCTTCTTTCCACACCCTGGTACTGTTAATGGACTTAGTCAAACACCGTCATTTATCCCCTGGGTCCTGTGGCCCTACTTGCGGAGGGCCACAACATCCAGGCTGCCATTAATATCAGCCCCCGCAGTGAGAGACCGTGCAGTGGTGGTTTCATCTACATAGCCGCAACCCGCAAGTGGCGTCACGACAAACTTTATTATAATTCCTGTAAATACCCACTTTTAAAAAGCGACTTCCCCAGGTTCACTGAACCGAGCACCGGCCATTACACCCGTGACACTTCCCAGCGAAACCAGGCCCGGGACAGAGTACCCCATAGCCCTGGGGTGCGACACTTCCCCGTGCCAAAAGCGCCACAGCCTGTTTTGCATATGGATTTAAACGGCAATTGCTCTGGACTGGCCGGATAACGGTATGGCTGGGATTGTCTCTACAGGAGCTACATGCACAGACTCACAATTTGCTGACACTTTCCTCTAACAAGAGATGAATTATCCTATGAATTGATAGAATCTTCAGGGGAATTCTGTCTTTGCAGTGAGTAAGCTTGTGAGTGTTTATTGGACGTTTCTTACCACCTGACCTGTTTTGCAGATACTTTTCCTGAGGGACAGAGCTGATTTTATCATACTGAAATAATGTTTTCCTGCCTACAATACTGTATCTCTTCCCATGTTTTCTGTCTGAAGTGTAATGTCCTCTACTGTATCCTGAATGTTGGGAATGAGGTGATGAAACCTCCTGTACTATATATAATGATGGGTGAGCGTGTGCGGCACTGCTCAGTACTCTATGGAGCATCAGGGAGCTCGGGTACGCTCGGTGCTCAGCCGAGTATCGCAGATGCCTGGATATAAAAAACAGTGAACATAAAGCGCTGGCTCCATTCAGTGAGTGATGGGAGCCGGCACCCCAGTGAGGGTCATTTGCAGTCTTTTAAATGGTGGTCACTGGGAAGGTGGGGGAGGGGGGGGGTGAAGGTCGAGCCCAGCTAATCGCTTTACCAGCCCAACTCAAGTAACACGCACCTAAGCATCGTAGTGTTCGCTCATTAACGATAGACACATTTTTTTTTTTTTTTTTTTTTTTTTTTACACACAATGCAATTATACTACATGTTTTCCATCCACAAACATGAGGGTTTTATTTTTTTTTTTTTAGTTTTAAATGACACTGTCCTTTTTACCATTTAATGCACTAGTAAAGTGGAGGAAAAAAAATACCAAGTGCTGTGAAATCGCGCTAAAACATTAAATTCCATTATTACAGTACAAAACTAAATTATGACCTGGAGGCAGGATTCCCAGGTTATTACAACCACAGCGATCCTAAACTTGTATATTTTTTAGGTGGAGAAATACAATGGAGCGATCTGTAATTTGTGCCCTGAACTGACGTTTATTGATATCAGAATTATGTACATACTTGACGTCAGCCGGTCCCAGCAGCCGTCAGTGTGCGAGATGCTGCAAAGCTTGCTGAATGCTGCTGGGAGCGGCTGACGTCAGTGTCCGGGTCAGCTGAGTGCACATCGGAGCCCGGCTCGGAATTGTCCTGGATTATCGTTGTGGGATTGTGGAAGTAATAAAGATGGGAATCGGGACTGTGTCTGTCTTTCTTTCAAATAAATGATTTTGCAATGTGTTGTGTTTTCTTTACTTGTAAGTGGAGGTTCATAATGGCTGGGTCCAGCCAGGCCTGACATTATGAACCTTGGGCTTAGAGCCAATTTGCAGAAAACTGGCATTAACCCAGTTATTACTCAGCTAGCCAATGCATCAGGGCAGCTGTATGAGCCTCGGTACAGCACCTGAGAATGGCGCTTCACAATAAAGCCGCCATTTTCAGGAGGAGCTGAAGACTTTATTTCTCAGCGGGAGGGGCAGAGAATGGTTCAGCCTTATCCCGCTGAGAAGAACAGCCCCCAGTTGCTTGCTTGTATCGGGCAGGACATTGAAAATACGGCGGAGCCCACGTTTTTTTTTTTTTTTTTTTTAAACAAATGGTGCTATATATCAGCATGACATCTGTCACTTCATTACCCCTCCCCCCCACACACACACACACACACACAATATACAATGCATCCCCATTACATATACACACACACACACACACAAACACACACACAATACAATGCACTCCCATTACCCCTACACACACACACACACACACACACACACACACACACACACACAATACAATGCATCCCCATTACATACACACACACACACACACACACACACAATACAATGCACTCCCATTACCCCTACACACACACACACACACACACACACACACACTACAATGTACCCCCCATTACTCCTCCCCCTGGCCCACACACAATACAATACACCCTCCATTACCCCCTCCCCAGACATAATACAATGCACCCCCCCATCACCCCTTAGGGTATGTGCGCACGTTGCTTTTTACCTGCTTTTTACCTGCTTTTTTGCTGCTTTTTCTTCTGCGCTGTTTAATGCCAAAATGGATGTGTTCTTCTATTCAAGCAAAGTCTATGGGAATTTGGGTTTCTTGTTCACACTATGTTGTTCAAAATGCTGCCTTTTTGTGGCAGAACTTTGGTCAAAAACTCAGCTTTTCAAAGAAGCAACATGTCAATTGTTTTTGCCATTTGGGTTTTGCACTGCAAAGCTGAGTTTTTGACCAAAGTTCTGCCACAAAAAGGCAGCATTTTGAACAACATAGTGTGAACAAGAAACCCAAATTCCCATAGACTTTGCTTGAATAGAAGAACACATCCATTTTGGCATTAAACAGCGCAGAAGAAAAAGCAGCAAAAAAGCAGGTAAAAAGCAGGTAAAAAGCAACGTGCGCACATACCGTGACACACACAAATTACATTACCCCATCACTACACACTCCTGCCTCCCCCCTCCCTCGGAATACAGTAACCACCCCTGCCTGTCACAGCAATGTTCACCGTTATGTGTCCTCAGACCCTCCCCACTCATCCCCATTAATTAAATCTGTCTCTTCAGCTCTGGAGCGCTGACCGCTTCCTGATGTCTCCTGTGTGACGGCGTCCGCAGCACTGTGATTATGTCAGCAAGCTACAGGGACCGGCCCATCTGGCATGTGCCAGAATTGACCTATGGTCAGTCCGGTCATGCTCCCAATGTTGTATCACTTGCAGCAGTGCTCCACGATGTCTTCAAGAGTCATTCTCCGTGCACAAAGATGATTTGTGTAAGACATACAGTGATGGCTTCATCATCAAGCGGTTACACTCTCAGTAGTATGCTAAAAGCAAACAACAGAAGATGCTGTGTCAGTGGACCCACGCAAGGTGACTATGCCTGTATCCATCCATCAAGAAAATCACTGTTCCCACGCAAAATAGGTTGCATGGAGAAGCAGGGATTAAGCATACATATGATCCATGTAGGCCGCTGTAGCCAATAGTGTTTGCGTGACTGTCTGCTTAGGGTACTTTCACACCTCCGGTTTTTCTTCTGCGGCACAATCCGGCACTTTGCAGGAAAATCGCAACCGGTTTTTTTGCTGCCGGTTGCGATTTTCCTGCATAGACTTTAATTAGTGCCGCATTGTGCCGCATGGCCTTGCGTTCCATCCGGTTTTTGCCGCATGCGGCAGATTTAGCCGATGCGGCGGCTGGATGGAACGTTGCCTGGCACGTTTTTTCGTGCGGCAAAAAAAACCGCATCGCGCCGCATTCGGCCGATGCGGCGCATCTCTCAATGCATGCCTATGGCGGCCGGATGCGGCAAATACCGCATCCGGCCGCCGCATGCGGTTTTTGCCACTGCGCATGCTCAGTAGCATGCCGCAAGCGGCAAAAACCGGGCGGGCCGCATGGGAAAAACTTATGCAAAGGATGCGGTGTTTTCACCGCATCCGTTGCATAGCTTGCACATCCGGATTGAGCCGCAGGGCTCAAGCCGGATGTGTGAAAGTAGCCTTAATATACACTGCTCCTCCTACAAAGATGATGGTCTGCAGTGTATAGTATAGTGGCTTACACAATATACACAGTATAAAATACTTGTGTTGATGTATGTTTATAATCATCACATTATCGGTATGTATCTATTAAGCCATATAATTTAAATTATATGCTTCACATTACAGGTCGAGGGAATGCCTGCTATCTGGGACCCTAGCGATCCCAGCTATAGCAATCGACAAGACCGACACCTGTGCTGGAGGAGGATTGTGCACCAGCTGTATCCACTGTGACAGTGCCATGCCAAAAGTGCAGTGGAAAATTGGTAAGTTTTGAATCTCAGACCATGTTGCTAACCTATAGCAAGTTCAGAATTTTAGAAACCTGATTGTTGTCAGTACGTGCATGTTCACCAAGTCATTAATAAAGTTTTGAAAGGATATTTTTGGTTACTAAAGTAGTCAAACAAGCAGATGAAACACACAGTAAGTTACAATAAATACAAGGCAATGCTGCTTTCTTAGGACAAAGACTGATGAGATATATTTGTCAAAGACTTTTTTGGGAACATGTGGGTCAGTGCCACATCACAATGTTTTTTGTCTCTTTGTAGAAAATGATGTCCGCAATCGGTGGCGTTCTGTGAGACCGATTCAGCAAATATAATCAACTCTGTTCACAAAGTGGCATGTCACCAGTTAAAAAAAAATGCGCCTATTACAAGGAACTGATGTTCCTTGCCACTAGCCGGAAATGAAGGCCGTAAGTTTATTTCACAGTGTTTAGGGTTTTTTGGTCGTGTCAAAGTTTAATTAAATTTATATTAATTAACTTTTAACATTCTCCTTACAGCACCGATGGAAATGTGTTGGGAGATTCCCTTTCTGCAGACTACATGGATGCAGATCTGGAGGGGCAAGGTAGTGATACTGAGACTGTGGCAGACACAGCTACAGTTCCTAGGGCCCCAGAAGCAGCTGCCACGGCCTCATACAGTACTCCCATGGCCCCCGCGACTGCTGGCAATACACAAGCTACCACTGTGGAGAAAGGGCCAGTGTCCAATAGTGTGGATGAACCAGGGCCATCCACTTTGGTGGCACTGAGCCAAAAGGCAAACTCCAAAAAGCACCATATTGACAAACAGGGTCGAGGACAAGGTCACGATTGGAACGAGCTGGCCAATGAGACAGTAAAGTTAATAAAAAAAAGTGCCTACGAAAGCGATACTAGTAAATTTCTAACCAGTTTTACATCCAGGATGGAGGCCATGTGTAAAAAAACAAGCCACATTGATGGGAGCTATGTGCTCTCTTTGAGCGATCTTCGCCCTATCCAACATTCTCTACATTTGATCATGGCCTAAATTCAATGTGGGCTACAGAGGCAGCTCCTGCCACACAAACCCAACGCCCACCGTCACGGCCAGACCATAATCCAAAATACTTCCAAACCCCACCACCACCTATTCCTAGTCCCTACTAACACCAACAACAGAGTTTCCAAACAGCTGTGGCTGAGGGGGCTTCAGGATCTACAAACCAGAGCCAAGGTAGATCTGAGCAAGGCATGGTTCCGGGGTCTGAGCCAATGGTTGGCTATTATAGCCAAGAGTTTTTTAATCTACAGTTAGGTCCAGAAATATTTGGACAGTGACACAAGTTTTGTTATTTTAGCGGTTTACAAAAACATGTTCAGAAATACAATTATATATATAATATGGGCTGAAAGTGCCCACTCCCAGCTGCAATATGAGAGTTTTCACATCCAAATCGGAGAAAGGGTTTAGGAATCATAGCTCTGTAATGCATAGCCTCCTCTTTTTCAAGGGACCAAAAGTAATTGGACAAGGGACTCTAAGGGCTGCAATTAACTCTGAAGGAGTCTCCCTCGTTAACCTGTAATCAATGAAGTAGTTAAAAGGTCTGGGGTTGATTACAGGTGTGTGGTTTTGCATTTGGAAGCTGTTGCTGTGACCAGACAACATGCGGTCTAAGGAACTCTCAATTGAGGTGAAGCAGAACATCCTGAGGCTGAAAAAAAAGAAAAAATCCATCAGAGAGATAGCAGACATGCTTGGAGTAGCAAAATCAACAGTCGGGTACATTCTGAGAAAAAAGGAATTGACTGGTGAGCTTGGGAACTCAAAAAGGCCTGGGCGTCCACGGATGACAACAGTGGTGGATGATCGCCGCATACTTTCTTTGGTGAAGAAGAACCTGTTCACAACATCAACTGAAGTCCAGAACACACTCAGTGAAGTAGGTGTATCTGTCTCTAAGTCAACAGTAAAGAGAAGACTCCATGAAAGTAAATACAAAGGGTTCACATCTAGATGCAAACCATTCATCAATTCCAAAAATAGACAGGCCAGAGTTAAATTTGCTGAAAAACACCTCATGAAGCCAGCTCAGTTCTGGAAAAGTATTCTATGGACAGATGAGACAAAGATCAACCTGTACCAGAATGATGGGAAGAAAAAAGTTTGGAGAAGAAAGGGAACGGCACATGATCCAAGGCACACCACATCCTCTGTAAAACATGGTGGAGGCAACGTGATGGCATGGGCATGCATGGCTTTCAATGGCACTGGGTCACTTGTGTTTATTGATGACATAACAGCAGACAAGAGTAGCCGGATGAATTCTGAAGTGTACCGGGATATACTTTCAGCCCAGATTCAGCCAAATGCCGCAACGTTGATCGGACGGCGCTTCATAGTACAGATGGACAATGACCCCAAGCATACAGCCAAAGCTACCCAGGAGTTCATGAGTGCAAAAAAGTGGAACATTCTGCAATGGCCAAGTCAATCACCAGATCTTAACCCAATTGAGCATGCATTTCACTTGCTCAAATCCAGACTTAAGACGGAAAGACCCACAAATAAGCAAGACCTGAAGGCTGCGGCTGTAAAGGCCTGGCAAAGCATTAAGAAGGAGGAAACCCAGCGTTTGGTGATGTCCATGGGTTCCAGACTTAAGGCAGTGATTGCCTCCAAAGGATTCACACCAAAATATTGAAAATAAAAATATTTTGTTTGGGTTTGGTTTATTTGTCCAATTACTTTTGACCTCCTAAAATGTGGAGTGTTTGTAAAGAAATGTGTACAATTCCTACAATTTCTATCAGATATTTTTGTTCAAACCTTCAAATTAAACGTTACAATCTGCACTTGAATTCTGTTGTAGAGGTTTCATTTCAAATCCAATGTGGTGGCATGCAGAGCCCAACTCGCGAAAATTGTGTCACTGTCCAAATATTTCTGGACCTAACTGTATGATTTTGTTTTAATTTATTTTTTTTGGTGTAATTTTGTGGACTGGATTGGTTGGTATGCTTTGCCAGTTAAGAAATAAAAAATTTGAACCTTTTCTGTTCTGCAGCAACATTTCTCCGTGGGAACATACCCTAAGACTTATTTTTACTTTTTACATAATTTGCTTAGACCGCTATAGATCTATGATCGTTCAGCTGATAGATATCTGGCCTATGTATGCCATACACAGGAGCACTCGCTCATATTCATGCGGCTCATCTTTGGTAGATTGGATGATTAGCCCAAATCTGATTCCTTTTTATCTTTAACTCCCTCAACAATCAGTTGTCCAGGCCCCAACACATTAGACTCAATATCTGCAGGTTCATCCTATAAAAACAGAAGGAGCGACATCACACCACCGCTCCTATAGAAATGGATGGAGCATGGTCATATATAAACCAACTGCTCCTATAGAAATAGATGGAGCATTTTCACATATCACATTTCTGCTCTGTAAAATGACGACTGGCTACATTGTTAATGACCGGTATGTACCACGAGAGGTGGAAATATGAAGGGTTGTTCTGTCACTTGTAGTGCCACATTTTGTATAAGTGTATTAGTGTTCATTGGGTCAGGTTTTCAGGTGGCTTGAGAGATGGGTGGGTCAGGTCACCTACATACCCCGACCATGGGTCTGTTTGATGTGTCACTCCTGACAGGTAAAATGGAGTCAGTTTGTTTGGCACATGGGAAGTCAGACTGTGTGGAGAGACCGGCAGGAGGCAGAGTGTGAGCAGCAGCCTATGCGGAGAGACTGGCAGGAGGCAGAGTGTGAGCAGCAGCCTGTGCGGAGAGACCGGCAGGAGGCAGAGTGTGAGCAGCAGCCTGTGTGGAGAGACCGGCAGGAGGCAGAGTGTGAGCAGCAGCCTGTGTGGAGAGACCGGCAGGAGGCAGAGTGTGAGCAGCAGCCTATGCGGAGAGACTGGCAGGAGGCAGAGTGTGAGCAGCAGCCTGTGCGGAGAGACTGGCAGGAGGCAGAGTGTGAGCAGCAGCCTGTGCGGAGAGGCTGGCAGGAGGCAGAGTGTGAGCAGCAGCCTGTGTGGAGAGGCTGGCAGGAGGCAGAGTGTGAGCAGCAGCCTGTGTGGAGAGACTGGCAGGAGGCAGAGTGTGAGCAGCAGCCTGTGTGGAGAGGCTGGCAGGAGGCAGAGAGTGAGCAGCAGCCTGTGTGGAGAGACTGCTCCAGTGCACAGAGGTATTAAGGCTTCTCTGGAGGGAGACATCTCCAGTGGGAGACCACTGAGCTGAGCTAAGTGGATCCAAACCTGTGTGGGTGAACCGCTGAATTGACGGACTTGAACACTGAGTGATGGCCAGTAAGCAGAGTGTGCCTTTCACAAGAAAGTTATGTACCCGGAGTGCGGTTTATGTCTTCCTTAATAAACAGCTGGACTTTTACTGAACCGTGTTCTCCTATGTTACCTCTAAACCACTGCAAAGTGAGTGACCCCCATCAAGTGAGCAGGAGAACTCTCAGCTCCCATAGAAATGGATGTCACAGGCTCACACAACACAGCTGCTCCTATAGAACTGGACGGACAGGTGTCACATCACGCTACTACTCCCACAAAAATGAATGTAGTGGGGGGGGGGGGGTCCACACATTACACTACATCTTACACAGAAATGGAGAGTTCAGGCTCACAACATATCCACTGCTCTCATAGAAAGGGATAATGCGGGGGGTCACACATTACACTACTGCTCCTATAGAAGTGTGCGGTGCAGGGTCAACACCATTGCTCCCGTAGTAATGGATGGAGTAGATTCACACTACACTTTTGCTTCCATAGAATTGGATGGAGCAAGGCAACACAATCCAGTGCTCCCATAGACATTGACAGAGCAGATTCACAAATTACTCTCTCCCATAGAAATGGACGGACTGAGGTTGAAAATTACCGTACAGTACTGCTCCCATAGTAATGGATGGAGTGGGGGGTGGGGTCACAGTACACTACATCCACAGAAATAGCCGTATTGTGGGGGGGGGGGGGAAGAGAGAGGGGGCACACATAGCCTGCTTTAAAAATAGCAATGGATGGGGAGGGGGGGTCACAACACTTCTGCTCCCATAGACATAGATGGAGCAGGCAAGCACACATTATGTTCCTGTTCCCATAGAAGTTGACATAGCGGGGTTACATGTAGCACTGCTCCAATAGAAACTGATTGAGTGGGCCTCACAAATTACACTACTGCTCTCCTAGAAGAGGACAGTTTAGGGTCACACAAGGCCCATGCTCCCACAAAAGGAAAGGGACTGGGGCTACACATTACCACTGTTCCCATAGAAGTGGACGTAGCAAGGTCAACACCACTACTCCCATACACCTTGATAGAGCAGGGACACAACATAACACCACTGTTTCAATAGAAGTAGACTAAACAGTAAGAAATATTACAAAACTAGTCCCATTGAAATGGACAGAGCGGCGTCTCATTCCACTAATGCTCCCATAAAATTGGACGGAGCAAGGTCATGCATAACACCACTTGTTATGATTCAGTGACCGAGGAGGATCAGAAAAAGGACAAAAAAACCCTAGAAAACCCAGAATGTTACCAGAGTGGTTGGAATCTCAGCGAACTGCAGACCTAACACTAACACACAACTAGAAGTAGCCGTGGGACGTGCCTACGATGACCTGGTCGCCTCGACACAGCCGGAGAACTAACTATTCCTACAGAAAGAAATGCGGAAAAGACTAATCTGCCTCAGAGCAGTCCCCAAAAGGTATAGATAGCCCCCCACATGTAAAGATTACGGTGATGTAGGAAAACACAATACACAGGTAGAAAACAGATTCAGCAAAGATGAGGCCCAAACTATCTAAATAGGAAAGGACAGAAAAGAGCACTGTCTGCAGTCGTGCAATACCCTAGAAAAAGAACCAACACGCCTGATATGGAAAAAATACTGAGCCCGCACGGACTCTCCCCCACTATATCAGGACTCTGGTGTTACTGGGATCCAATCACTAACAGTGGAGGGACTGAAATTAGTACCAAGCATGACAAAACAACATACATAGCAGAATATGGAGCAAGGACATTCCACAGACATTTCCAGCAGGGAATAATCCAACTCCACCCAGAACACCCAGGCAAAACCAGGAAATAAGCCTTAGTACCTTAAACAGAAAAACAACAAGAAAGTGGAAACCACCAGCAGAGGTACAAAGACCAAACTCATCTGAAAGGAGTTCTGGAAGACACAGGAGGAAGGGCTGGCTTCAGAATGTCCTTGGCACACAGGAGACAACATTGAGCACCGGCAAGGAACAAGAGAACACTACTCAGTTATATAGGCCCAGTCAGAACCACGAGATTGCCAATCATCCTCAGCTGTCTGATTTCTATTCATCAAGCCAACTCCACTGCCAGCCCTGACCACAAGAGGGAGCCCCAAACTGGAATCCAGTCCAAATGAATTCACAAGGACCACTGTTACCATAGAAATGGATGGGTGGGGGGGGCACACAATACTACTGCTCCATAGGAATGGATGGGGTGGAGTACCACCACCACTACTCCCATATACATGAATAGAGCATGGACAAAATGATACCACTACTCTAAGGGGTGCTTTGCACGCTGCGACATCGCTAGCCAATTGTAGCCATGCCGGGCATGATAGTCCCCGCCCCCGTCGCAAATGGGATATCTTAAGATAGCTTTCGTAGCGAACATTATCGCTATGGCAGCTTCACACGCACTTACCTGCCCTGCGACGTCGCTCTGGCAAGCGACCCGCCTCCTTCCTAAGGGGGCGGGCCGTGCGGCGTCACATGGCAGGAGGCCAATAGAAGCGGAGGGGCGGAGATGAGCGGGACGTTAACATCCCGCCCACGTCCTTCCTTCCGCATTGGCGGTGGAGGCAGGTAAGGAGATGTTCCTCGCTCCTGCGGCTTCATACACAGCGATATGTGCTCCCGCAGGAACGAGGAACAACATCGTACCTGTCGCTGTAGCAAAATTATGGAAATGACAGACACTACACAGATCACCGATTTGACGCTTTTGCGATCGTTTATCAGTGCTTCTAGGCTTTACACCTTGCACCTTGAAAATAAAGTGAGATGGGAATATATTTGGTTTTTATTAAGTTGCCTAATAATTCTGCACAGTAATAGTTACTTGCACAAACAGATATCCTCCTAAAGATAGCGAAATTAAAAAAAAACTCCTACTTCCAAAAATATTAAGCTTTGATATTTAGGAGTCTTTTGGGTTGATTGAAAACATAGTTGATCAATAATAAAAAAAACAAAAACAAAACAACTTTCCTAATAATTCTGCATACGGTGTACACTACTGCTCCCATTGAAATTCACAGAGTGGGGTAACACCACTGCTCCAATTGGAATTTATGTAATGGTGCTCTCACATACTACTGCTCCCATAGAAGTAGACCGAGAAGTGTGACATTACACTGCTACTTCCATGAAAGCAGATGGAGCGAGGTCTACTACTGCTGCCATAGAAGTGGATGGGGCAGGATCACATCACCATTGCTCCCATAGAAATGGATGAAGCGGGGATCACACAACACAACTACGCCCATAGAAGTGTGTAGAGCAGTGGTCACACAACACCAGGGCTCTCATAAATGAATGGAGTGAGGCTCAACACCACTGATCCAATAGGAATGGAGGCAATTGTGGTCACACATTACTGCTCACATAGATGTGGCCAAAGCGGTGTCACACAAACAGCGTCACAACACTCCCGGTCCCATAGAAACCTATGGAGGGTGGTCACACAACCACTGGATCAAATTGGGGGGTGCCTCAACACCGCAGCTACCATAGAAAAGGATGTACTGTTAAATATTGTGCTGCCCCCACAGTCACAGACGAAGCATGCCCAAACTATACACTACTCCTCCCATATAAATGGATGCAGCGGTGTCACTTTACATGACTTTTCTCAAAAAAAGAAAAAATGGATGGAGTGAAGGGGGGGAATCGTACATATTACCACTGCTGACATAGATCTGGATGGACCAGGGTTCACACACAACCTGTCATCCAGTGATAAAGGGAAGTATGGCATACAACATGACTCGCAAGAAAGGAATACACCAGGGGACAAGATAACGGTGGGCCCTAGCACTAGTGAGGGGGGAAGATGGGATAACTCCTTCCCTCATCTGCAGCTGTACCCTACACTCCTAGCCAGTCCCTATACAGGTTCCGCACTGGTCTCCGAGCAGGATACCTAAGACCCCGGCACACCCTGTAATAGCCCTGGCTAGGGAACTGGCAGATGAGGGACACTAGCCCCACCACTGCACTAATAACCAAGGGAAGGAAAGACAGACAGGGGGAAACAACAGACTGCTGCAGTCACCACCACGAGTACAGCCTACACAGCAACTTGCAGAGACGGCTCAGCAGCTCCTTCCACCTCCAGGCTCAGCATCCAAATGAGAATATATAACAAAATTTTGGCATCCAAATCGCTGCGCTCTCAAACGCAACGTGCAGATGGATTATGCAATCTTCATATATTATGGTGGGGACGCAGGACGCATGCAGTTACGCTGCGGTGCAAGACGCAGTGCAAGGCTATGTGCGCACGTTGCGTACAGGCACTGCAGAAATTTCTGCAGCGATCTGAAGAGCACATGTGCGCTTTAAAATCGCTGCAGAAATGTCCGTAGTGAAAAAAAAAAAAAAAAGCCGATTCCATGCGCTCTGCCTGCAGCTCCTGCCATAGACAGAGCAGGAGCTGCCGGCAAAGCGCAGGAAAGAAGTGACATGTCACTTCTTAGAACGCAGCGCTTCGGCAGTAGCTGAAGCGCTGCGCTCTAAAACACCAAGTGTGCACGGCCCCTGCACAATCTCCATAGACTGTGCAGGGGACGCAGGACGCATGCAGTTACGCTGCGCTACAAAGCGCAGCGTAACTGCATGTATTTACGCAACGTGCGCACACAGCCTTAATTACATTTTTTGTGTAATATGAAAAAGGGACAGTTTTGCCAGGTTCCTTTTTTTATGGTGTTCACCGTATGAAAAATAATGTGACAGTTTTACAGTTTGGATTGTTCTGGATGCAGCGATATTAATCTGTACTTTTGTTTATTTTTGTTTTAATGCAATTGTTGCATTTTTAGTGATGACGATGATAGTTTGTGAGGTGTGCTCTTTTTTTCTCATCTTTTTTACATATTTTGTTATTTTACTTAGTCACACTGTGGAACATGTATATTTTTTACATTGATGGCTGGTCTTATGCATTGTAGTGCTCATGTGCTGCAGTGCATGAGACCTTCAGTTGTTCACTGACACAGCCTGTTACACCATGCATATAGCAGGTTCTAAAAGGCCTGTACCCTGGGGTACCACCCACAGCAAACATTGGCACCCACAATTATGATTGTGGGAGGTCGTTGGTGTCAGTGCTCTTTTTTTTTTTTTTTTTATTAGCCACTCACTGTAGATGCCATTGTCATCTTTGAGAGGGAAATCTTCAATCGGTTCCAGAATTGACTGAAGCCAATGCCGCAGGTTTTCAGCTGTCATATAGAGCTGTCACCTCCAGGATTTTTGCCTGCTGGGAGGTGCTATTTACTTATCCTCACTTCCATTTTAAAACGGCACTAATGATTAAGGATGAACTGTATTCATTAAGGGGTTAAGAAAGGAGAAGGTTGGCATAAAATGCTGGATCCTTATTACCATGCTGTATTAAAAAAATTGTTTAAAAGAACAGAAAGTCCTCAGTGGTTGTCACGAACAGGCGGGGAAGTCACTCAGAAATCCGCAGCTGTTCACTGAATTGTCACACACGACTACTCTCTAGCGCCCCCCTTGTCTGCAGGCCACTTTTGGTACTGCAGGACAATGCATAAGATGAGGCTGCTGAGCTGATAATGCCAAATATTGGAGGTCTCACAGCAAGGGTAAATGTATATATCCCCGATTCCTGCTAATGGAATATTTATATACCTCGGTACCCTTAATGATAGCACTCCAATAATTCAATGCAATACAATTACGCTGCCACCACCCAGACTTTCTACAGGTAGCTGGGAACCAGTTTCAGATAGCATAAGGCCCTTCGGGGTTTTGGATTCGTATATAAAGCATAAGGAAAGAAACTCTTAAATTTTTAAATATTTAATCCGAAAATAGGCAGTGTTTAAAGAATATACAAGAATTTACAAAAGGGAACAATACACATTACGGCATAACAGTTACATTAAAATAAAAGGTATAAACGTGAGACTTACTAAGCTTATGCCATAGAAGTGACGTCTGCTTAGGGAGTAGGAGGGAACTCCAAGAGATGTTAGAATCGGCCAGCATCACCCTTCATGATGCCCTCCACGTATCTGTGGCGCCCCTGACCTGGTCAGGCACCACTGAGTACTGCACCCATGCTGGGGACAGCACAATACAGGTAATCCAGAAGGCTGACCGAGGTGTGACTACACAGGCGCATAGTGATCAGGTCTCACACATGTACCTTTGGGAGGACCCCTGGGGATCCCAGGAGGGGGCGAAGCCGGTGCGAAGCCTCCATCTCCACTCAAGGGGTGTGGTAGAGAGCCTGGTTGCTAGGTGGCGTAGGCAGGCACAAGAGGGAAGAGAGGAAGGAGGAGGAGAAGAGCAGTCTGAAGCAGAGTGTGGAGGAGTGAGGAGCATGGAAGTGGAGCTCAGACAAGAGCAGCAGTGCAGGTCCCACGAGTGAGCCGGTTTAGTGTGCAGCTCAGGAAGAGCAGAAGCAGACCCTGGAGCTGTGGCAGTCTAACAGCGTCCGCGCAGTGACTACCGACGGGGGAGAACGGTCACCTAGTAGTGCTACCCGAAATCCACACACAGCTAAAGAGAGAGCAACGGAGTGGGAAGTAAGGAGACTGCCAGGGAGTTACCAGGCCCAAACGGGTAGTAGGTCCCAGTGCAGGGATAGATTCACCTTTCCTTTGCCAAACCTGCTTGAGGGGGCACTTCACACCCCCAAGACCACACTACAGAGTCCGCAGCCACGTAGCCACAGTTAGGGCCCATAGTTCACAGGAGGCAAGCTGCCGGAGTGTCCTGGTCCAGGCTACAAGCAAACGGGCCAAAACGAAGGGGAGAGAGGCACCAGCAACTTCCCTGGGTGACCCCCATAGGGACTAAAAGTCGGGGTTACCCCAAAACGTAAAGGGCTAAGGAAGGCGAGTCGGTAGCCACCCTCATCAGTCAGCCTGAAGGATATCTGGTTCCAGCCTGGTTCATCCCAGCTACGCCCGGGTTACTCACCCTGCCATCAACAGTGAGTAAAACCCCTGAAAGACATTCTGCTTGTGTTGAGTTATTCTGCGCCTTGTGGTTCCCACACACTTACACAGGGCCCTGGGGCTTGCCTCACTCTCAGGAGGCTATTACAACTGACTGCACCCACCATCAGCCCCAGGCATCCCTTAATCTGCAGTGGCGGTTCCCATTGACCGCAATTCTGAGAGTGGCGTCACGACAATCCTAAAAGAAGGTTTCCTACCTGTGACAAGATCCAGCTGCGTGGAGTCCCTGAAGGTAATGCACCGACACCGCACCTCGGGGCCCCACATCCTGGCGTCACGAACAGGATAAGGACTAGACCTGTTCAGACAGGTGACCATGTGCCTGGGCGGTCCGCTTGAAAAATTGGAAGCGCCGCCATATTGCCACCATGAAAAGCGCGCTGAAAAACAACAGCAGCCCGCGCTGGGAGAAGTTACCGCCCACGAAGAGGTGTGGCTACCCAGAGATCCCCTGCAGAGTCCTGACCTCGCAAGTGATGAGAGCGGAGGCGTTCTGAGGCGTCGGGACAGAAAGGGAGCCAGAAGCCTGCTGTTAGAGGAAATGGAGTCTGAACGCAGAGACCCAGAGCCAGGCTCCGCTGCCTGGTGGTATCAGGAACTTGCCCAGTTCTGCGACCAACTGGAGGCCAGGGTCATACGGCAGATCAGCGAGGGACGCACGGAGCTTCTGGAGATGGCTGCGGCGGTTCAGGCCTATGAGAGGGGAACCGCACGACGAGTGCCAGACCGAGCGGCGACGACTCAGACCCCGATGGTGCCACCGATGGGTGAGTCCAGTGTTGCCCCTGCCAGCGCGAGTGCCCCGACCCCTGCTGCCACGCCCGCGGTCCCTGAAGAGGCGCCCGGCGCGGCGACGCTGAATCAGGCCGCAACCACGCCGGGTGCGGCCCGCCAAGCCCAGGCCGCCGCAGCGATGCCCTGCCCGGCCCGCAAAGATCCGGCTGCCACCGCGACCCTCATCCACGCCGCAGGTGTGACGCTGACCCAGGCCGCCGCCCTGCTAGGCCCGGCCCGCCAAGACCCCACCGCAGCAGCGACGCTCGTCCGCGCCGCAAGTGAGGTGCTGAACCAGGCCGCAGCCCCGTCAGGTGCGGCCCGCCAAGCCCAGATCGCTGCAGCGACGCCCAGCCCAGCCTGCACAGATCCCATCGCAGCTGCGACGCCAATCCAGGCCGCCGCAGCGATGCCCTGCCCGGCCCGCCAAGAACCGGCCACAGTAGCGATGCCCGCTAAGACTCCAGCTGCGACCCTGATTGAAACTGCGACGCTGATCCAGGCCGCCGCCATGCCAGGCGCGGCCCACAAAGACAAGATTGTACAAGTATTTACCCCGGCCTGCAAGGCCAGAGCAGACACCGCTCCCCAGTCCAAGGAAGTCCCTGCTAGGAAGTCCATGCTGGGAGAGGACCCCGAATACTGGAAGCTGAAGGCTGACCTAGAGGCCCAGTTCCCAAAGGAGATGGTGGACCGGTATCTGCTCCCCCCGCATACCCACAAGGAGACTCCTGCAACGTCCACGCCAAAAAGCCCACCGCCCTGGCCGGCTGATGAACACCCATCCCCAGCGCTGCCACAACCGGAGTGCTCAGAAGAACTAAGGGGGAGGGGAGGCCAGGAGGCTGAGGAGCTGACCCCGGAGCCATCAGCAGTGGATCCATGCCCAGAGCCAGAGATGTTGCCATATTCCCGCTGGGATGAAGAGAGCCCGACACCCTCCGCTGAGAAAGATCTGTCCAGGTACATCACCTGGGAGTCTGCAAGCAGTGAAGTGGCAACCCAGCAGAATCCAGCCCGCAAGACACGGCGCCGCAGCAGAACCAAGTTTTCCCCTGCACAGCAATCTCCGGATAGAACAGATGAAGTAACAGCCAGAGACTTGGAAGAGAAACGGTCTTTAAGGAGAGCCAAATCCCAGGTCAGAGGCCCACTTTGTCGAGGAGTTGTGGAAGACTTCAGCTTGAAGAGTGGATACGGTTTCATAGTTGCACCTGGCATGAAAGAAGGCATCTTTGTGAATAGAAGGGATGTTAGAGCCCATTTGCCTAGAGGACATCCAGGAAGAAACTTACAGACGGGAGATACAGTGGAATTCACAATGCATCAGGGAGAAAGAGGATGGTATGCACTCGACGTTACACCATGTCCCAGAAGTCCCTATAGAAACCCAGCTGTCTCAATATCACAAGAAAAAGAAACAGATACAGAAGAAGAGGAAAGAAAAGACAAAGAACCCATTGATGAGACCACCACAGATGATGACAGAGATGGAGAAAGCAACAGGTGCCGCAGCCCTACAGGCCCAAGCCCTGGTGAGGAGGAATCTATGTAAACAAAGTAAGAAGTACAGCAAGTTAAAGTTTTGACCAGTTTTGCAACGTTAATGTTTAAGAAATGTGCCCACATGAACTAATGTGAGAAACCCATGAACCTTAAGGCTATGAACTGGCTATAGCCACAAACTCTCGCAGTGTAAATAATTACCCCAGTGGTACCACCACCAGAGCCAGCCTGTTTAGGGGCCTGGCTCGCCTGTAATCAGGGAGCACGCCTGTTTATGGGGCCTGGCTCGCCTGCAACCAGAGAGCACGCCTGTTTATGGGGCCTGGCTCTCCGCCACAAAGAGGGTACCTGGTCAGCACCAACTGTGGAGGCCGCCTCTACATCCTGCCAGAAGAGGCTGAAGGCGCGGCTCCACCAGGCCAGGTATACCCTGAAACCACCAGACCATGAAAGCCGCCTCTACATCCTGCCAGAAGTGGCTGAAGGCGCGGCCAACGTGAGAGGGTTTTGGGTGGGTTAACGGACTTGTGGGTGGAGGGTGGTGATGTATGGTACCTGGTGGTTTTAAAATGTTTTACCATGTTTTACTGTTTTATGCATTTTAAAATGTTGTCTTGCAGCTCGAGGACGTGCTGGTGATAACTAAGGGGGAATGTGGCGCCCCTGACCTGGTCAGGCACCACTGAGTACTGCACCCATGCTGGGGACAGCACAATACAGGTAATCCAGAAGGCTGACCGAGGTGTGACTACACAGGCGCATAGTGATCAGGTCTCACACATGTACCTTTGGGAGGACCCCTGGGGATCCCAGGAGGGGGCGAAGCCGGTGCGAAGCCTCCATCTCCACTCAAGGGGTGTGGTAGAGAGCCTGGTTGCTAGGTGGCGTAGGCAGGCACAAGAGGGAAGAGAGGAAGGAGGAGGAGAAGAGCAGTCTGAAGCAGAGTGTGGAGGAGTGAGGAGCATGGAAGTGGAGCTCAGACAGGAGCAGCAGTGCAGGTCCCACGAGTGAGCCGGTTTAGTGTGCAGCTCAGGAAGAGCAGAAGCAGACCCTGGAGCTGTGGCAGTCTAACAGCGTCCGCGCAGTGACTACCGACGGGGGAGAACGGTCACCTAGTAGTGCTACCCGAAATCCACACACAGCTAAAGAGAGAGCAACGGAGTGGGAAGTAAGGAGACTGCCAGGGAGTTACCAGGCCCAAACGGGTAGTAGGTCCCAGTGCAGGGATAGATTCACCTTTCCTTTGCCAAACCTGCTTGAGGGGGCACTTCACACCCCCAAGACCACACTACAGAGTCCGCAGCCACGTAGCCACAGTTAGGGCCCATAGTTCACAGGAGGCAAGCTGCCGGAGTGTCCTGGTCCAGGCTACAAGCAAACGGGCCAAAACGAAGGGGAGAGAGGCACCAGCAACTTCCCTGGGTGACCCCCATAGGGACTAAAAGTCGGGGTTACCCCAAAACGTAAAGGGCTAAGGAAGGCGAGTCGGTAGCCACCCTCATCAGTCAGCCTGAAGGATATCTGGTTCCAGCCTGGTTCATCCCAGCTACGCCCGGGTTACTCACCCTGCCATCAACAGTGAGTAAAACCCCTGAAAGACATTCTGCTTGTGTTGAGTTATTCTGCGCCTTGTGGTTCCCACACACTTACACAGGGCCCTGGGGCTTGCCTCACTCTCAGGAGGCTATTACAACTGACTGCACCCACCATCAGCCCCAGGCATCCCTTAATCTGCAGTGGCGGTTCCCATTGACCGCAATTCTGAGAGTGGCGTCACGACAATCCTAAAAGAAGGTTTCCTACCTGTGACAAGATCCAGCTGCGTGGAGTCCCTGAAGGTAATGCACCGACACCGCACCTCGGGGCCCCACATATCCATGTTGTAATAAGGTTACCTGTGACATGTCCCATCCCAGCGTCATTACATTATAAGGAACGTGGCAAGAAAAGCCTAATGCTCTTCACAATACATTATAGGTGTAAAATGACCGGACTTGTAAAGATGTGATTGTAAAGAGTCCGGAGGATGTCACTTATTGACGCCTGTTACATCTACACTAAGCCATGTACAGGAGCAATAGTGTTCATGTGTCTCTGCAGTCTCCTCTCAATAGCCGGTCATCAGCTGCCTCGCTGTAAGGGGGAATATATAATAAGTATATTACATAGGCATGTAGAGTGATATACACATTTATATACAGATAGATCTGCTGTACATCACACCTGAGATTATGCATTTCCCATTAATGGCTCATTCAGCAATGGTTGCTCACTAGTTCATTTATAAAGACAATATTGATGGATTTGCAGTGTATCCTGCATTGGGCTTAATTGACAGGTCTTTGTGTGTAAATAGGGAGAGACCTAGAGACCGTAGAGCGGCGCTGGGAAAGCCCGGCCTAGGGAGAGAGCGTGGTTTTCAGAGGAGAATCTACCCGGCTTCCATCGTGCGGCTCTGATCCCTGCTGCCCGCGGTTTGGGTAACAGGTTCTTTATGATTCCCATGCAGTCTGCCCCCAGAACTGTACAATAACTGCTGGAGCCGGGGTCTTCCACTGTTATTCAATGAGATTAGGACAAGCTTTAAAGGTCCAGTCACACTAAGCAACTTACCAGCGATCCTAACAACGATAGGGATCGCTGGTAAGTTGCTAGGAGGTTGCTGGTGAGATGTCACACTGCAACGCTCCAGCGATCCCACCAGCAACCTGACCTGGCAGGGATCGCTGGAGCGTCGCTACACGAGTTGCTGGTGAGCTCACCAGCAACCAGTGACAAGCCCCCAGCGCCGCATGGAAGATGCTGCGCTTGGTAACTAAGGTAAATATCGGGTAACCAACCCGATATTTACCTTGGTTACCACCGCACGCAGCTACACGTGCAGAGAGCAGGGAGCAGCGCACACTGAGCGCTGGCTCCTTGCTCTCCTAGTTACAGCACACATGGGGTTAATTTCCCAATGTGTCCTGCAGCTACATGTGCACAGAGCAGGAGCTGGCACTGACAGTGAGAGCGGGGGAGGCTGGTATCAAAGGTAAATATCGGGTAACCAAGGACAGGGCTTCTTGGTTACCCGATATTTACATTGGTTACCAGCCTCCGCAGAAGCCGGCTCCTGCTGCCTGCACATTTAGTTGTTGCTGTCTCGCTGTCACACACAGCGATCTGTGCTTCACAGCGGGACAGCAACAACTAAAAAATGGCCCAGGACATTCAGCAACAACCAACGACCTCACAGCAGGGGCCAGGTTGTTGCTGAATGTCACACACAGCGACATCGCTAGCAACGTCACAAAAGTTGTTCGTTAGCAGCGATGTTGCTAGCGATGTTGCTTAGTGTGACGGGGCCTTAAGCCATGATATCATTGTGTACTTTATACCACGTGACTCGCCCAGGACATTTAGCGGCATTTTGTCTAGCTCTAGTCTTCTGTCTCCACATTGCATTTCCTTTAGGCTCCATTCACACATCCTTGTGACTGTTACCATCCAAGAGAAACAGCCCGATCTATTACTCAGGTGCCATCCTAGAAGCTTCAGTTTGTTCTTAGTTCCCCCCGCCCCCCTTGACTTTGAGCTTTTTTTATCCATTGACTCTTAATAAAATGTATTGGTTAAAAAAACAAATGAAACTAAGATGTCTTCCTAGTTTTATCCGGGTCTCACAGACTTTAATGGCCAAGTCTGATCAGCAGAACTGAGGACAATAGCACATGCTCCTCTGGACCAAAAACATGGGACTCAGTTTTAAAACTGATGTGTATACGGCTCAATGTAACTATGGGTCAGTGCTGAGGGAGGAAACAACGAACAGCATTACGACTTCTCCATGTAAATGTGGAACAGGAGGAGGTTTATTGTTAAATATTTTCAATTGTTTTGTTGATAGTAAACCTGTCAGAAAAAGGTGGAGAATAGAGCTGGTGTGACGGAGGCTTGTGAAAAGCTTCTGTAGCGCCCCTGAAGCCATCAGGAGCTACAGGGAACTGCATCCTGTCAAATATGCAGGGCCTATCCCCAGGGACCCAGAAAACCAGTTCTGGTAACACCAAAACACACATATAATTCCTGTTTTTCCCCTTCCACAAGAACTGGTGACACGCTAGGGTTGGACCCAATGGATAGCCACCTAGGGGTGGAACCGATACAGTCCACTAGACGACAACCAGGGAGGAGGGGTCAGACAGTCAGTAAGTAGAAGTGGAAGGAGACGGACGCAACGTTACTGACGGAAATTGTAATAGTGACCTGTCAGGTCAGGCGTGTGGTTTCCGAAGGAGTACGGTGGAGCACTCTCGGAACCATAGCACCGGCGGGAAAATGCTCCAGTCAGACCTGATGAAATCTACATGGTGAGGAGACCATCTAAGACCTCACCGACCGTAGAGTCCAGGGCACAGCAGTGACGGGAGAACCAAGGGACGGTGGCCTGAGGTCCGACCCAACAGGGTTCAAACTGCTTGCCATATGGACCAGAACCGAAAGACAACCAGGGTGGGACCCCCAGACGTTCCAAGCCACGGGGACCCACCAACCAAAGACAGGTGCAGGGGAAAGAAGCTGCCAGGTCACCACACTGGCACTGGAACTAAGGGGACCAGTGGTGAGGACCAGCCTCTATCGGGTTGCAAGAATCACCATCATGAGTAAAGAACCAGTTACACTGCAATCCCTTGTGTGGTCTACCTTCTTTCCACACCCTGGTACTGTTAATGGACTTAGTCAAACACCGTCATTTATCCCCTGGGTCCTGGCCCTACTTGCGGAGGGCCACAACATCCAGACTGCCATTAATATCAGCCCCCGCAGTGAGAGACCGTGCAGTGGTGGTTTCATCTACATAGCCGCAACCCGCAAGTGGCGTCACGACAAACTTTATTATAATTCCTGTAAATACCCACTTTTAAAAAGAGACTTCCCCAGGGTCACTGAACCGAGCACCGGCCATTACACCCGTGAAACTTCCCAGCGAAACCAGGCCCGGGACAGAGTACCCCATAGCCCTGGGGTGTGACACCTCCCCGTGCCAAAAGCGCCACAGCCTGTTTTGCATATGGATTTAAACAGCAATTTCTCTGGACTGGCCGGATAACGGTATGGCTGGGATTGTCTCTACAGGAGCTACATGCACAGACTCACAATTTGCTGACACATTCCCTCCAACAAGAGGTGAATTATCCTATGAATTGATAGAATCTTCAGGGGAATTCTGTCTTTGCAGTGAGTAAGCTTGTGAGTGTTTATTGGACGTTTCTTACCACCTGACCTGTTTTGCAGATACTTTTCCTGAGGGACAGAGCTGATTTTATCATACTGAAATAATGTTTTCCTGCCTACAATACTGTATCTCTTCCCATGTTTTCTGTCTGAAGTGTAATGTCCTCTACTGTATCCTGAATGTTGGGAATGAGGTGATGAAACCTCCTGTACTATATATAATGATGGGTGAGCGTGTGCGGCACTGCTCAGTACTCTATGGAGCATCAGGGAGCTCGGCGCTCAGCCGAGTATCGCGGGTGATTGGATGTGAAACAGTGAACATAAAGCGCTGGCTCCATTCAGTGAGTGATGGGAGCCGGCCCCCAGTGAGGGACACTTACAGTCTTTTAAATGGTTGTCACTGGGAAGGTGGGGGAGGGGGGGGGGTGAAGGTCGAGCCCAGCTAATCGCTTTACCAGCTCAACTCAAGTATCACGCACCTAAGCATCGTAGTGTTCGCTCATTAACGATAGACACATTTTTTTTTATTTTTTTTTTTTTTTTTTTACACACAATGCAATTATACTACATGTTTTCCATCCACAAACATGAGGGTTTTATTTTATTTTTTTTTAGTTTTAAATGACACTGTCCTTTTTACCATTTAATGCACTAGTAAAGTGGGGGGAAAAAAAAAATACCAAGTGCTGTGAAATCGCGCTAAAACATTAAATTCCATTATTACAGTACAAAACTAAATTATGACCTGGAGGAAGGATTTCCAGGTTATTACAACCACAGCGATCCTAAACTTGTATATTTTTTAGGTGGAGAAATACAATGGAGCGATCTGTAATTTGTGCCCTGAACTGACGTTTATTGATATCAGAATTATGTACATACTTGACGTCAGCCGGTCCCAGCAGCCGTCAGTGTGCGAGATGCTGCAAAGCTTGCTGAATGCTGCTGGGAGCGGCTGATGTCAGTGTCCGGGTCAGCTGAGTGCACATCGGAGCCCGGCTCGGAATTGTCCTGGATTATCGTTGTGGGATTGTGGAAGTAATAAAGATGGGAATCGGGACTGTGTCTGTCTTTCTTTCAAATAAATGATTTTGCAATGTGTTGTGTTTTCTTTACTTGTAAGTGGAGGTTCATAATGGCTGGGTCCAGCCAGGCCTGACATTATGAACCTTGGGCTTAGAGCCAATTTGCAGAAAACTGGCATTAACCCAGTTATTACCCAGCTAGCCAATGCATCAGGGCAGCTAGATGAGCCTCGGTACAGCACCTGAGAATGGCGCTTCACAATGAAGCCGCCATTTTCAGGAGGAGCTGAAGACTGTATTTCTCAGCGGGAGGGGCAGAGAATGGTTCAGCCTTATCCCGCTGAGAAGAACAGCCCCCAGTTGCTTGCTTGTATCGGGCTGGACATTGAAAATACGGCGGAGCACACGTTTTTTTTTCTTAAACAAATGGTGCTCAATATCAGCATGACATCTGTCACTTCATTACCCCTCCCCCCCCACACACACACACACACAATACAATGCATCCCCATTACCCCTCCCCACACACACACACACTACATCCCCATCACACACACACACACACACACACACACACACACCCTATTACTCCTCCCCCCGGCCCACACACAATACAATACACCCTCCATTACAACCTCCCCAGACATAATACAATGCACCCCCCCATCACCCCTTACACACACAAATTACATTACCCCATCACTACACACTCCTGCCTCCCCCCTCCCTCGGAATACAGTAACCACCCCTGCCTGTCACAGCAATGTTCACCGTTATGTGTCCTCAGACCCTCCCCACTCATCCCCATTAATTAAATCTGTCTCTTCAGCTCTGGAGCGCTGACCGCTTCCTGATGTCTCCTGTATGACGGCGTCCGCAGCACTGTGATTATGTCAGCAAGCTACAGGGACCGGCCCATCTGGCATGTGCCAGAATTGACCTATGGTCAGTCCGGTCATGCTCCCAATGTTGCATCACTTGCAGCAGTGCTCCACGATGTCTTCAAGAGTCATTCTCCGTGCACAAAGATGATTTGTGTAAGACATACAGTGATGGCTTCATCATCAAGCGGTTACACTCTCAGTAGTATGCTAAAAGCAAACAACAGAAGATGCTGTGTCAGTGGACCCACGCAAGGTGACTATGCCTGTATCCATCCATCAAGAAAATCACTGTTCCCACGCAAAATATGTTGCATGGAGAAGCAGGGATTAAGCATACATATGATCCATGTAGGCCGCTGCAGCCAATAGTGTTTGCGTGACTGTCTGCTTAATATACACTGCTCCTCCTACAAAGATGATGGTCTGCAGTGTATAGTATAGTGGCTTACACAATATACACAGTATAAAATGTTTGTGTTGATGTGTGTTTATAATCATCACATTATCGGTATGTATCTATTAAGCCATATAATTTAAATGATATGCTTCACATTACAGGTCGAGGGAATGCCTGCTATCTGGGACCCTAGCGATCCCAGCTATAGCAATCGACAAGACCGACACCTGTGCTGGAGGAGGATTGTGCACCAGCTGTATCCACTGTGACAGTGCCATGCCAAAAGTGCAGTGGAAAATTGGTAAGTTTTGAATCTCAGACCATGTTGCTAACCTATAGCAAGTTCAGAATTTTAGAAACCTGATTGTTGTCAGTACGTGCATGTTCACCAAGTCATTAATAAAGTTTTGAAAGGATATTTTTGGTTACTAAAGTAGTCAAACAAGCAGATGAAACACACAGTAAGTTACAATAAATACAAGGCAATGCTGCTTTCTTAGGACAAAGACTGATGAGATATATTTGTCAAAGACTTTTTTGGGAACATGTGGGTCAGTGCCACATCACAATGTTTTTTGTCTCTTTGTAGAAAATGATGTCCGCAATCGGTGGCGTTCTGTGAGACCGATTCAGCAAATATAATCAACTCTGTTCACAAAGTGGCATGTCACCAGTTAAAAAAAAATGCGCCTATTACAAGGAACTGATGTTCCTTGCCACTAGCCGGAAATGAAGGCCGTAAGTTTATTTCACAGTGTTTAGGGTTTTTTGGTCGTGTCAAAGTTTAATTAAATTTATATTAATTAACTTTTAACATTCTCCTTACAGCACCGATGGAAATGTGTTGGGAGATTCCCTTTCTGCAGACTACATGGATGCAGATCTGGAGGGGCAAGGTAGTGATACTGAGACTGTGGCAGACACAGCTACAGTTCCTAGGGCCCCAGAAGCAGCTGCCACGGCCTCATACAGTACTCCCATGGCCCCCGCGACTGCTGGCAATACACAAGCTACCACTGTGGACTCTGCCATGGAGAAAGGGCCAGTGTCCAATAGTGTGGATGAACCAGGGCCATCCACTTTGGTGGCACTGAGCCAAAAGGCAAACTCCAAAAAGCACCATATTGACAAACAGGGTCGAGGACAAGGTCACGATTGGAACGAGCTGGCCAATGAGACAGTAAAGTTAATAAAAAAAGTGCCTACGAAAGAGATACTAGGAAATTTCTAACCAGTTTTACATACAGGATGGAGGCCATGTGTAAAAAAAACAAGCCACATTGATGGGAGCTATGTGCTCTCTCTGAGCGATCTTCGCCCTATCCAACATTCTCTACATTTGATCATGGCCTAAATTCAATGTGGGCTGCAGAGGCAGCTCCTGCCACACAAACCCAACGCCCACCGTCACGGCCAGACCATAATCCAAAATACTTCCAAACCCCACCCCCACCTATTCCTAGTCCCTACTAACACCAACAACAGAGTTTCCAAACAGCTGTGGCTGAGGGGGCTTCAGGATCTACAAACCAGAGCCAAGATAGATCTGAGCAAGGCATGGTTTCGGGATCTGAGCCAATGGTTGGCTATTATAGCCAAGAGTTTTTTAATCTACAGTTAGGTCCAGAAATATTTGGACAGTGACACAAGTTTTGTTATTTTAGCTGTTTACAAAAACATGTTCAGAAATCATATTATATATATATAATATGGGCTGAAAGTGCACACTCCCAGCTGCAATATGAGAGTTTTCACATCCAAATCGGAGAAAGGGTTTAGGAATCATAGCTCTGTAATGCATAGCCTCTTTTTAAAAGGGACCAAAAGTAATTGGACAAGGGACTCTAAGGGCTGCAATTAACTCTGAAGGCGTCTCCCTCGTTAACCTGTAATCAATGAAGTAGTTAAAAGGTCTGGGGTTGATTACAGGTGTGTGGTTTTGCATTTGGAAGCTGTTGCTGTGACCAGACAACATGCGGTCTAAGGAACTCTCAATTGAGGTGAAGCAGAACATCCTGAGGCTGAAAAAAAAAGAAAAAATCCATCAGAGAGATAGCAGACATGCTTGGAGTAGCAAAATCAACAGTCGGGTACATTCTGAGAAAAAAGAAATTGACTGGTGAGCTTGGAAACTCAAAAAGGCCTGGGCGTCCACGGATGACAACAGTGGTGGATGATCGCCGCATACTTTCTTTGGTGAAGAAGAACCCGTTCACAACATCAACTGAAGTCCAGAACACTCTCAGTGAAGTAGGTGTATCTGTCTCTAAGTCAACAGTAAAGAGAAGACTCCATGAAAGTAAATACAAAGGGTTCACATCTAGATGCAAACCATTCATCAATTCCAAAAATAGACAGGCCAGAGTTAAATTTGCTGAAAAACACCTCATGAAGCCAGCTCAGTTCTGGAAAAGTATTCTATGGACAGATGAGACAAAGATCAACCTGTACCAGAATGATGGGAAGAAAAAAGTTTGGAGAAGAAAGGGAACGGCACATGATCCAAGGCACACCACATCCTCTGTAAAACATGGTGGAGGCAACGTGATGGCATGGGCATGCATGGCTTTCAATGGCACTGGGTCACTTGTGTTTATTGATGACATAACAGCAGACAAGAGTAGCCGGATGAATTCTGAAGTGTACCGGGATATACCTTCAGCCCAGATTCAGCCAAATGCCGCAAAGTTGATCGGACGGCGCTTCATAGTACAGATGGACAATGACCCCAAGCATACAGCCAAAGCTACCCAGGAGTTCATGAGTGCAAAAAAGTGGAACATTCTGCAATGGCCAAGTCAATCACCAGATCTTAACCCAATTGAGCATGCATTTCACTTGCTCAAATCCAGACTTAAGACGGAAAGACCCACAAACAAGCAAGACCTGAAGGCTGCGGCTGTAAAGGCCTGGCAAAGCATTAAGAAGGAGGAAACCCAGCGTTTGGTGATGTCCATGGGTTCCAGACTTAAGGCAGTGATTGCCTCCAAAGGATTCGCACCAAAATATTGAAAATAAAAATATTTTGTTTGGGTTTGGTTTATTTGTCCAATTACTTTTGACCTCCTAAAATGTGGAGTGTTTGTAAAGAAATGTGTACAATTCCTACAATTTCTATCAGATATTTTTGTTCAAACCTTCAAATTAAACGTTACAATCTGCACTTGAATTCTGTTGTAGAGATTTCATTTCAAATCCAATGTGGTGGCATGCAGAGCCCAACTCGCGAAAATTGTGTCACTGTCCAAATATTTCTGGACCTAACTGTATGATTTTGTTTTAATTTATTTTTTTTGGTGTAATTTTTGTGGACTGGATTGGTTGGTATGCTTTGCCAGTTAAGAAATAAAAAATTTGAACCTTTTCTGTTCTGCAGCAACATTTCTCCGTGGGAACATACCCCAAGACTTATTTTTACTTTTTACATAATTTGCTTAGACCGCTATAGATCTATGATCGTTCAGCTGATAGATTTCTGGGCTATGTATGCCATACACAGCAGCACTCGCTCATATTCATGCGGCTCATCTTTGGTAGATTGGATGATTAGTCCAAATTTGATTCCTTTTTATCTTTAACTCCCTCAACAATCAGTTGTCCAGGCCCCAACACATTAGACTCAATATCTGCAGGTTCATCCTATAAAAACAGAAGGAGCGACATCACACCACCGCTCCTATAGAAATGGATGGAGCATGGTCATATATAAACCAACTGCTCCTACAGAAATAGATGGAGCATTTTCACATATCACATTTCTGCTCTGTAAAATGACGACTGGCTACATTGTTAATGACCGGTATGTACCACGAGAGGTGGAAATATGAAGGGTTGTTCTGGCACTTGTAGTGCCACATTTAGTATAAGTGTATTAGTGTTCATTGGGTCAGGCTTTCAGGTGGCTTGAGAGATGGGTGGGTCAGGTCACCTACATACCCGACCATGGGTCTGTTTGATGTGTCACTCCTGACAGGTAAAATGGAGTCAGTTTGTTTGGCACATGGGAAGTCAGACTGTGTGGAGAGACTGGCAAGAGGCAGAGTGTGAGCAGCAGCCTGTGTGGAGAGACCGGCAGTAGGCAGTGTGTGAGCAGCAGCCTGTGCGGAGAGACTGGCAGGAGGCAGAGTGTGAGCAGCAGCCTGTGTGGAGAGACCGGCAGGAGGCAGAGTGTGAGCAGCAGCCTGTGTGGAGAGACTGGCAGGAGGCAGAGTGGGAGCAGCAGCCTGTGTGGAGAGACTGGCAGGAGGCAGAGTGGGAGCAGCAGCCTGTGTGGAGAGACCGGCAGGAGGCAGAGTGTGAGCAGCAGCCTGTGTGGAGAGACCGGCAGGAGGCAGAGTGTGAGCAGCAGCCTGTGTGGAGAGACCGGCAGGAGGCAGAGTGTGAGCAGCAGCCTGTGTGGAGAGACTGGCAGGAGGCAGAGTGGGAGCAGCAGCCTGTGCGGAGAGACTGGCAGGAGGCAGAGTGGGAGCAGCAGCCTGTGCGGAGAGACTGGCAGGAGGCAGAGTGTGAGCAGCAGCCTGTGTGGAGAGACTGGCAGGAGGCAGAGTGTGAGCAGCAGCCTGTGTGGAGAGACTGGCAGGAGGCAGAGTGTGAGCAGCAGCCTGTGTGGAGAGACTGAATAGGATAACTGAAGTGAGCACTAATTATATATATATATATATATATATATATATATATATATATATATATATGTGCAAGCCAAAAAATACATACTATATAAGAATAAGGCTGCACATCAAACTTAGATAATGGTATAATGCCTCAAGCATATGGAAAATATTGGAATATACAATGAAAAATGCTACTTGCTAATTTGAACATGTGAATAATGAATTGCATACCTGCCATGAATATTAGGAAAAAGGAGATATTTAGCAATCGCATTGATCAATGTAACTGAGCCCCAAGGCCTCGTCAAGGCATATCTCTATATTGGGGTCCCTAGCTCTGTGACCCTAACTGTGTGTCATCTCATTGCAATTAAAAACTGCTATGGGTGGAGAGGGGTAACTAAGGACTTTCTTATATAGGAGATGGAAAAAACATGGCCGAAAGGGGCGGAGCTGTGTTAACATTCAGAAAAAAACTACATATAACTGAATATAATAATAATAACTGAATATATATATATATATATATATATATTAGTGTTCACTTCAGTTATCCTATTCAGTTATATGTAGTTTTTTTCTGAATGTTAACACAGCTCCGCCCCTTTCGGCCATGTTTTTTCCATCTCCTATATAAGAAAGTCCTTAGTTACCCCTCTCCACCCATAGCAGTTTTTAATTGCAATGAGATGACACACAGTTAGGGTCACAGAGCTAGGGACCCCAATATAGAGATATGCCTTGACGAGGTCTTGGGGCTCAGTTACATTGATCAATGCGATTGCTAAATATCTCCTTTTTCCTAATATTCATGGCAGGTATGCAATTCATTATTCACATGTTCAAATTAGCAAGTAGCATTTTTCATTGTATATTCCAATATTTTTCCATATGCTTGAGGCATTATACCATTATCTAAGTTTGATGTGCAGCCTTATTCTTATATATTGTGTGGAGAGACTGGCAGGAGGCAGAGTGTGAGCAGCAGCCTGTGTGGAGAGACCGGCAGGAGGCAGAGTGTGAGCAGCAGCCTGTGTGGAGAGACCGGCAGGAGGCAGAGTGTGAGCAGCAGCCTGTGTGGAGAGGCTGCTCCAGTGCACAGAGGTATTGAGGCCTCTCTGGAGGGAGACATCTCCAGTGGGAGACCACTGAGGAAAGTGGATTCAAACCTGTGCGGGTGAACCGCTGAATTAACGGAGTTTAAAACCATGCGTGTGACGGCCAGTAAGCCGAGTGTCCCTTTTAGAAGAAAGCCCTTGTTGTTATGTACCCGGAGTGCGGTTTATGTCTTGCTTAATAAACAGCTGGACTTTTATTGAACCGTGTTCTCCTATGTTACCTCTGTAAACCACTACAAAGTGAGTGATCCCCATCAAGTGAGCAGGCGAACTCGCAGCTCCCATAGAAATGGATGTCACAGGGTCACAAAACACAGCTGCTCCCATAGAACTGGACGGACAGGTGTCATATTACGCTACTCCTCCCACAAAAATGAATGTAGCGGGGGGGGGGGGGGTCCACACATTACACTACATCTTACACAGAAATGGAGAGTTCAGGGTCACAACCTATCCACTGCTCTCATAGAAATTGACGCAGCGGGGTCTCGAGACCATATCAATAAAAATGGATGGAGCAAGGGGGGGGTCACAACACCAATACTGCAATAGAAATGGATGGATCGATGGGGGGGATGGGCAGTGATCTACTGAAATAGTGTTCACACAGCTCCCACAAAAGTGGACCGGGTGCTCTCTAGCACTACACTACTGATACCATAAACATTGAGTGGGGTTCAACTGTTGCACTGATTATCCATTAGAAGTGGGCAGCAGAATAATGTCACACAACACCACTGCTCTCATAGAAAGGGATAATGCAGGGGTCACACATTACACCACTGCTCCTATAGAAGTGGGCAGAGCAGGGTCACCATTGCTCCCGTAGTAATGGATGGAGTAGATTCACACTACACTTTTGCTTCCATAGAATTGGATGGAGCAAGGCAACACAATCCAGTGCTCCCATAGACATTGACAGAGCAGATTCACAACTTACTCTCTCCCATAGAAATGGACGGACTGAGGTTGCACATTACCGTACACATAGTAATTGATGGAGTGGGGGGAGCTCACAGTACACTACATTCACAGAAATAGCTGTATTGTGGGGAGGAGGGGGGGGGAGGAGTCACACATAGCCCCACTGCTTTAATAGAAATGGATGGGGGGGGGGTCACAACACTTCTGCTCCCATAGACATAGATGGAGCAGGGACACATTACGTTTCTGTTCCCATAGATATTGAAATAGCGGGAGTTACATGTAGCACTGCTCCAATAGAAACTGATGGAGTGGGGCTAACAAATTACACTACTGTTATCCTAGAAGAGGACAGTTTAGGGTCACACAAGGCCCATGCTCCCACAAAAGGAAAGGGACTGGGGCTACACATCACCACTACTCCCATACACCTTGATAGAGCAGGGACACAACATAACACCACTGTTCCAATAGAAGTAGACTAAGCAGTAAGAAATATTACAAAACTAGTCCCACTGAAATGGACAGAACGGCGTCTCATTCCACTAATGCTCTCATAAAATTGCATGGAGCAAGGTCATGCTGTTTATGATTCAGTGACCGAGGAGGATCAGAAAAAGGACAAAAAAAAAAACTAGGAAACCCAGAATGTTACCAGAGTGGTTGGAATCTCAGCGAACTGCAGACCTAACACTAACACACAACTAGAAGTAGCCGTGGGACGTGCCTACGATGACCTGGTCGCCTCGTCACAGCCGGAGAACTAATTGTTCCTACAGAGAGAAATGCTAAAAAGACTAATCTGCCTCAGAGCAGTCCCCAAAGATATAGATCGCCCCCCACATGTAAAGATTACGGTGATGTGAGAAAACACAATACACAGGTAGAAAACAGATTCAGCAAAGATGAGGCCCAAACTATCTAAATAGGAAAGGACAGAAAAGAGCACTGTCTGCAGCCGTGCAATGCCCTAGAAAAAGAACCAACACGCCTGATATGTCACGCACTGTCATCTTTGAGAGGGAAATCTTCTTCAATTGGCTCCAAAACCGATTGAAGCCAATGCCGCAGGTTTTCAGCTGTCATATAGAGCTGTCACCCCCAGGATTTTTGCCTGCTGGGAGGTGCTATTTACTTATCCTCACCGCCATTTTAAAACGGCACTAATGATTAAGGCCCCTAAACTGTATTCATTAAGGGGTTAAGAAAGGATGGGGTTGGCATAAAATGCTGGATCCTTATTACCATGCTGTATTAAGGTTACCTGTGACATGTCCCATCCCAGCGTCATTACATTATAAGGAACGTGGCAAGAAAAGCCTAATGCTCTTCACAATACATTATAGGTGTAAAATGACCAGACTTGTAAAGATGTGATTGTAAAGAGTCCGGAGGATGTCACTTATTGACGCCTGTTACATCTACATTAAGCCATGTACAGGAGCAATAGTGTTCATGTATCTCTGCAGTCTCCTCTCAATAGCCGGTCATCAGCTGCCTCGCTGTAAGGGGGAATATATAATAAGTATATTACATAGGCATGTAGAGTGATATACACATTTATATACAGATAGATCTGCTGTACATCGCACCTGAGATTATGCATTTCCCATTAATGGCTCATTCAGCAATGGTTGCTCACTAGTTCATTTATAAAGACAATATTGATGGATTTGCAGTGTATCCTGCATTGGGCTTAATTGACAGGTCTTTGTGTGTAAATAGGGACAGACCTAGAGACCGTAGAGCGGCGCTGGGAAAGCCCGGCCTAGGGAGAGAGCGTGGTTTTCAGAGGAGAATCTACCCGGCTTCCATCGTGCGGCTCTGATCTCTGCTGCCCGCGGTTTGGGTAACAGGTTCTTTATGATTCCCATGCAGTCTGCCCCCAGAACTGTACAATAACTGCTGGAGCCGGGGTCTTCCACTGTTATTCAATGAGATTAGGACAAGCTTTAAGCCATGATATCATTGTGTACTTTATACCACGTGACTCGCCCAGGACATTTAGCGGCATTTTGTCTAGCTCTAGTCTTCTGTCTCCACATTGCATTTCCTTTAGACTCCATTCACACATCCTTGTGACTGTTACCATCCAAGAGAAACAGCCCGATCTATTACTCAGGTGTCATCCTAGAAGCTTCAGTTTGTTCTTAGCTCCCCCCGCCCCCCTTCACTTTGAACTTTTTTATCCATTGACTCTTGATAAAATGTATTGGTTAAAAAAAACAGATGAAACTAAGATGTCTTCCTAGTTTTATCCGGTTCTCATAGACTTTAATGGGCAAGTCTGATCAGCAGAACTGAGGACAATAGCACATGCTCCTCTGGACCAAAAACATCACCAATCACCAAAACCCACATATAATCCCTGATTTTCCCCTTCCCCAAGAACTGGTGACAGGCTAGGGTTGGACCCAATGGACGGCCCCCTAGGAGTGGAACCGATAAAGTCCACTAGACGACAACCAGGGAGGAGGGGTCAGACTGTCAGTAAGTGGAAGGAGACTGACGTAACATTACTGACGGGAGAGTGTAACAGTGACCTGACAGGCTCAGGTTTGTGGTTTCCAAAGGAGTACAGTGGAGTACTCTCGGAACCATAGCACCGGAGGGGTGCAGAGCCCTAGGTCGGGAAAACACTCCAAGCAAACTTGGAAAAATCTACACGGTGAGGGGGCCATCTAGTCCCTCACCGACCGTAGAGTCCAGGGCACAGCAGTGACCGGAGAACCAGGGGACAGTGACCTGAGGTCCGACCCAACAGGGTTCAAACTGCTTTCCATATGGACCAGAACCGAAAGACAACCAGGATGGGACCCCCAGAAATTCCAAGCCTTGGGGACCCACCAACCAGAGACAGGTGCAGGGGAAAGAAGCTGCCAGGTCACCACAACGGCACTGTAACTAGGGGGACCAGCTGTGAGGACCAGCCTCTATTGGGTTGCAAGAATTACCATCATGAGTAAAGAACCAGTTACACTGCAATCCCTTGTGTGGTCTACCTTCTTTCCACACCCTGGTACTGTTAATGGACTTAAACATCAAACACTGTTATTTATGCCCTGGGGCCTGGACCCTACTTGTGGAAGGCCACAACATCCAGACTGCCATTAATATCAGCCCCCGCAGTGAGAGACCGTGCAGCGGTGGCTCCATCTATATAGCCGCAACCCGCAAATGGCGTCATAACGAAAACTTTCTTGTAAATACCCACTTTGAAAAGCGACCCCTCCCCCAGGGTCACTGAACCGGGCACCAGCCATTACAGCCGTGACACTTCCCAGCGAAGCCTGGCCCGGGACAGAGTACCCCATAGCCCTGGGGTGCGACACTTTCCCCATGCCAAAAGCACCACAGCCTGTTTTGCATATGGATTTAAACAGCAATTTCTCTGGACTGGCCGGATAACGGTATGGCTGGGATTGTCTCTACAGGAGCTACATGCACAGACTCACAATTTGCTGACACATTCCCTCCAACAAGAGATGAATTATCCTATGAATTGATAGAATCTTCAGGGGAATTCTGTCTTTGCAGTGAGTAAGCTTGTGAGTGTTTATTGGACGTTTCTTACCACCTGACCTGTTTTGCAGATACTTTTCCTGAGGGACAGAGCCAATTTTATCATACTGAAATAATGTTTTCCTGCCTACAATACTGTATCTCTTCCCATGTTTTCTGTCTGAAGTGTAATGTCCTCTACTGTATCCTGAATGTTGGGAATGAGGTGATGAAACCTCCTGTACTATATATAATGATGGGTGAGCGTGTGCGGCACTGCTCAGTACTCTATGGAGCATCAGGGTGCTCGGGTACACTCGGTGCTCAGCCGAGTATCGCGGGTGATTGGCTGTGAAACAGTGAACACAAAGCGCTGGCTCCATTCAGTGAGTGATGGGAGACGGCCCCCCAGTGAGGGCTACTTGCAGTCTTTTTAATGGTGGTCACTGGGAAGGTGGAGGGGGGGGGGGGGGGGGAAGAGGTTGAGCCCAGCTAATCGCTTTACCAGCTCAACTCGAGTAACACGCACCTAAGCATCGTAGTGTTCGCTCATTAACGATAGACTGAATTTTTTTTTTTACCGTGATCAGGGAAAAATTACACACCTTATTGCTTTGCAGCAAAAACGCCCATGTTCACACAATGCAATTGTACTACATGATTTCCATCCACAGACATGAGGGTTTCTTATTTTTTTTTTTAGTTTTAAATGACACTTTCTTTTTTACCATTTAACGCACTAGTAAAATGGGAACAAAAAAACAAAAAACATAAACAAGAAAATACCAAGTGCTGTGAAATTGCACAAGAACATCAAATTCCATTATTACAGTACAACACATTATGAGCTGGAGGAAGGATTTCCAGGTTATTACCACAGCGATCCTAAACTTGTATATTTTTTAGGTGGTGAAATACAATGGAGCGATCTGTAATTCCTGCCCTGAACTGACGTTTATTGATATCAGAATTATGTACATATTTGAATATTTATTTTTTTTCTTAGTGCTGCGGTGACCAAAAAACCTCAATTTCTGAAGTTTCGATTTCTTATTATTCATTGCATCATTCACAGATCGGGTGAATTGTAAATCTTCTTAGATCAGACTGTTACAGACAGAAGAGACCGAATATGCTCTGATTTTTTTCTTTATTTTTAATAGATAAAGAGGGGGAAATTCAAAATTTTTGATATTTAAGACTGTTTTTTGATTTTTACATTATTTGCTTAGACCGCTATAGATCTATGATCGTTCAGCTGATAGATATCTGGGCTATGTATGCCATACACAGGAGCGCTCGCTCATATTCATGCGGCTCATCTTTGGTAGATTGGATGATTAGCCCAAATCCGATTCCTTAGAACTTTTACTCCCTCAACAATCAGTTGTCCAGGCCCCAACACATTAGACTCAATATCTGCAGGTTCATCCTATAAAAACAGAAGGAGCGACGTCACACCACCGCTCCTATAGAAATGGATGGAGCATGGTCATATATAAACCAACTGCTCCTATAGGAATAGAAAGAGCCTTGTTCACACAGTGCACTACTGCTCCTATAGAAATAGATGATGCATTTTCACATATGACATTTCTGCTCTGTAAAATGGCGACTGGCCACATTGTTAATGGCCGGTATGTACCCCGAGTGGTGGAAACCTGAAGGTTTGTTTTAGCACTTGTAGTGCCACATATTGTATAATAGTGTTCATTGGGTCAGGTTTTCAGGTGGCTTGAGAGATGGGTGGGTCAGGTCACCTACATCCCCCGACCATGGGTGTGTTTGATGGGTCACTCCTGACAGGTAAAATGGAGTCAGTTTGTTTGGCACATGAGGAAGTCCTACCGAGGAAATAAGGTCGAGAGACTATGAAAAGGAACTTCAAAGACATATAGCCCTAAATTTACATTGTATCACGCTCGCAGAATATTTCAAGGCTGAGCGAATTCCACGCGGTCTAAGAGTTTCACTACGACCAACACTCTTTTCTGAGGACGCCTCCTACTGCACAAAGTTTGAAAGCATTTTGAATAAATGCTCCTTAGACATTATCATCCTCACGATAGAATTTCTACAGAAGGAGATCTGTGAAGTGGATTTGAAGATAAAGAATATAGAGGAACAATTATCTAACACCCTTTCAGAAACTGACTGGAATAGCATCAAAACCAAGGCACATAGTTATATTGCTGAATTTAAGCAGAACCTCCAAGCCCGTAAAAGATCTAAATTTCTGAGAGACCAAGACGACTACCTTAAAGAGAGAGTCTATAGATGGCGTTTTTCCGACACGGACATACGCCCCAGACGCTACGGACCAACTTACTCCTCTACCAGCTCGGACAGCGAACAAAGCACATACCATTCAACTCATTTTTTAGGTCAATGCCGACAACCACGGGCAAAACGAGGAGGGGGAGGAGGAAACCCAAGTACAACTTCGCAAATCCAGACACGCTCTCAGGTAGGTCAGATCTTATCTACAACCTATCCTCATACACATTGTCACCAGCAGAGATTCAGGTCTTACAGAAGGGGCTTTCGTTTTGCCCCACACCGGCCTTTGACTCCTTCCAACAAGAACTCAAGCGGTTCTATAGGAAAATCAGATTAAAAACACATTTCAAGGAGACAATTTCCCAGTCTAATGAGATTTCACCGGATACATTTTATCTCAAATCTCTTGGTCTTTGTCTACCCAGTTCCTTTAAAACACCAAAATATTATCACCCTGTGGAGACATTTATATCCTTAGTCAATAGAGACGTCTCCACAATTACGAAAGACATTGAGGGAGGAAATAAACGTCTTAAGCACAATTTAACGCCAGAAGAAATTCGTGCTATTCAAAACCTTAGACACAATAAGAAACTCATTATTAAACCAGCGGACAAGGGGGGAGCTATTATTGTAATGAACAAAACTGATCAGAAATTCACAACCAATTCAGTGATAGATCAACATACATGCCCATCTCACAAGTCTCATATGCCTTCGATGTGCTATTAGGATCTTTTCCTGTATCCTACAATTACGGTACTTATATGTCCCTGATGAAGGCTCTTGCACAAGCCGAAACGTCGGACAGTACCGTCTATCTGTGAAAAATAAAAATAATTCAAGCATACTACACCTGGACTGTTCCAATTTTTCTTGTACTGTGTGCCGGGGTTACTCCTTTTTATCATCTCACAAGACCAGACATCACGCATTAGGGTTGTTATTAAAAAGGTTGATCATTATTTTCAACAAAGGTATCATTGATATCAAATTGGCATAATATCTGATAAAAAATAATCCAATAACACCTGTCTTTTATACCTTACCAAAGGTACACAAGAATTTACAAAAGCCCCCCGGTCGCCCCATAGTTGCATCTCCGGATTCTAGACTTTCCCCACTCTCCATTACACTGGAAACAATTCTCACTCCTCTTATTGTAAACATTCCTTCATACATCAGGGATACGTCAGATTTTCTAAGTCAGCTACGTGCTATTGAGAGAATTCCCGCCCATAGCCTTTGTCACCCTCGATGTTAATAGTTTGTACACAAGCATCACTCATTAGGCATCGAGTCCGTTGGTTGGTTCTTAGATAAATTTGGTCAATTGACAGATTTGCAGAAACAGATTTGCTTGGATTTACTGAAAATCGTTTTAGAAGAGAATTTTTTTCTCTTCGAGGACCAGTTTTTTTTGCCCAGCGTCAAGGCACAGCGATGGGGTCCAATGTAGCGCCTCCTTATGCAAATATATTCATGGCAAAATTGGATTTGAGGACAGCCATGTCTATACACACCCCCTCTATATCCAACACGTGCATAAATGGAGGCGCTACATTGATGATTTTTTCATTATTTGGCAGGGTGACCCCATTTCTCTTCAGACATTCGACGACCTCAACACCTATGTATCTAATCTAACTTTCACTCTACATCATGATTTAGAAAGTATTAATTTTCTGGACACGTTGGTCCGAGTTTCACCTGAAGGTGTGATAAGCACAGATCTATACACAAAGAAGACTGACAAAAACAGTCTGTTGCATTATACGAGTTGTCATCCACTCCACACCAAGAAGGCACTTCCATAGTCACAACACATGAGGGTACAACGTATAGTGTCTGACCCCTCACAACGTACTCTACGTCATCTAGAGATGGAACAGAAATTCACCAATAGGGGTTATCCCTCTAATATTGTTGGTTTCAGTCCTCTCACTACTTCAAGGACACCACTCACCAATCCCAGGGTTGCTTTTGTTAGCACATTTCATCAATTTCAACAGATACGCAGTACCATCCTAAGACATTGGGATTCCTTAAGTAAATCCTATCCTTCAATCCCCGAATTTCACTCCCCACTGCTTTTTTGCAACAAGAGACTCAGAAATCTCAGGGATACACTAGTCAGAGCTGACATTGGCAACAACACACAAAGGGAATTACCCTTGTTTGCACTGCATGCAATGCTCTAATATCACTAAAGGAGACTCATTTTCACATCCTCGCTCAGGTAGGATTTTTCAGTTACATGATTTCTTCACTTGCGACTCTTCGTTTGTGGTGTACTTAAGTGCCCTTGCGGTCTCGGGTATGTTGGGGAGACCACCCAGCATATCCGAGACCGCATAAACAAGCACAAGTCCACTATAAGGTGTAAGCGGATCTTGGCCCCCATACCTGCCCATTTTGTAGCACAAGCATTCTGTTGCTCAATTAAGGTACCAGGTGATTGAACATGTCGCACCAAATAGGAGAGGGGGAGACAGGATCCGTAGACTCAAACAGAGAGAATCCTACTGGATCCATGTCCTCCAAACATTAGAACCTAACGGACTTAATCGTGAATACGATTTCTTTATATAAAATCTCACTTCGTTATATTCACATACATTTTTGACACAATAAAGTACTTGGGTTTTCCTTCTCATATTCTCTTCTCCTGTCCTCTCTTTATTTTCTTTTATTCCATGAATTATACTTCATATCTATGTTATTCACGTGTGATTCCCTGGGACTTAGATCCTATTCCATAGTAAATTAATATTCATCTTTTTTACTGACCATGGGTCCGATGAATATAACACTGTTCTTTATATTAATATAATATGGTTATCTATTCCTACCTTGTTTTGACATCTACCCAACATAACACCAGTCCTTATGACTCATTCTAAAAATATTGCTTATACTAATAATGTTCATTTTTGTGCTGTAATTTAAACATTACATTTTCTCTTTTAGACACGTTAATCATCACTTCATCACATTCCCGATAGTGCAGAATCGTCCCCTCTGCACCACTTCACCTTTTTCCTGCACGATGGTCATGTCCATTCCTCTGGACAGCTTTGCTTGATACACAGTGTATGCACTGTCTTCCAGCACCATGCTGGGGCACTGCGCATGCCTGAGCTTGCGCTCCAGCTCCTGACCTTGCGCTCCACAGACCAGGAAGCATATGTATTATCTCTCCTTCCATTCACTATTTATACTGCCCTCACCAGCACTAATGGCGGTTCCCCCAGACACCAGACAAGTCACTGCAGGTAAGACACGTTTTCTATAACAATTGTTTGCTATGTTAATTACCTCAGCGTCCAGAGCACTTACGGTCATGTCACACACAACGACAGCGACATCGCTGCTGAGTCACCATTTTCTGTGACGTAGCAGAGACGTCGTCGTCACTGTCATAGTGTGTGACATCCAGCAACAACCTGGCCCCTGCTGTGAGGTCGCCGGTTTTTGCTGAATGTCCTGGACCATTTTTTGGACGTTGCTCTCCCGCAGTGAAGCACACATCGCTGTGTGTGACAGCGACAGAGCAACAACTGAATGTGCAGGGAGCAGCCTTCTGCGGACGCTGGTAACCAAGGTAAATATCGGGTAACGAAGCAAAGGCTGCTTGGTTACCCGATATTTCCCTTCGTTACCAGCGTTCGCCACTCTCAGGCTGCCAGTGCTGGCTCCATGCTCCCTGCACACGTAGCCAGAGTACACATCAGGTAAATAAGCAAAGCGGTTTGCTTATTAACCCGATGTGTACTCTGGCTACAAGTGCAGGGAGCCAGTGCGAAGCGGTGTGCGCTGGTAACCAAGGTAAATATCAGGTAACCAGCGAAGCATTTTGCTTGGTTACTCGATATTTACCTTAGTTACCAAGCGCAGCATGCTTCCACGCGTCGCTGCTGGCTGGGGGCTGGTCACTGGTTGCTGGTGAGATCTGCCTGTGTGACAGCTCACCAGCGACCATGTAACGACGCAGCAGCGATCCTGAGAAGTTCAGGTCGTCGTTGTGATCGCTGCTGCATCGCTACGTGTGACCCTAGCTTTAGTCTCACCCTGTTTTACAGCCACTATTCCCGTCACTATAATCCTTTTATAGCTGGACCTGGTATAATTCAACTGAACAGTGGGGTATGTTTTTAATCCTCTTTTTATCATGTGGACACACGTTCACCATTCATGCTTCATTCTATTTCCTATAACTTATTCACAGACTTCATCCAAACAAGTGATACAGCAGCACTTTTTTCAGGCTCTATGGCTCACATGTCTATCATTATATAGGTATGTTGTTACATGCATCTTTTATAAGGGTCCCTATTGCTCTTTTTCATATACCAACATATATCTAACATTTACCCATTTGCCTTGTGTACAATTTTGCAGGCCCTATAACATTTCCCATTTTACCGCATTATTCATTTATGCCAGTGGACTAGACTATTTCCTACTATATTATATTAATGCACTATTAATACCAGGTATGTTGTGTTTAACCTTCCTTTTTCCATACTTTGCTTAGTCATTTTGAATGATTTTTTGATTCTTATGCATTACAGATGCCATATTCTCATATGCGCTCTGTCATAGTACTGTCATTTAATATATATAAACCCGTACATGATTACAGGTATGACCCGTTTTAATATAATATCAGGGACGTGACAATTGGTTCACCCTGTTGAAAAAGTGCTTTTTCTTTTTTCTTTTATGCATAATCACACAACCTGATTCCAATTACCAATTCAGTAGAAGGACATTATTCATCCCTTTGGGAAAGAGACATATCTCTAGAATTTACTATAGTCATCAAGGTATGCCCGCCACATTCTCCATACGCCTGCTCCGGCCTATCATGAATACGCTCTGTAACTAGGGCTTATTTTTCTTCAGACACTATTGATGATTGTGGGCGCACAATAGACTCCAGTGACATGTAATCTGGTGGACACACCTGAATATCTACATACATGCAGGTTTCAAGTAATCCTATCCCATAGGTACCATTTCATATAATCTCCTTCTCCCCTCTGAAACAAACTTCTTTTTCCTCTTTTTCATTTTTTTCGCTCTTTTTGCCTTTTTTCCCCTTTAATCTATATCACCCCCGTGTGGTCAGTCGGTGTTATTATCTCTATAGATTTTTTAACATGCTATTTTCTTTTAGAAATTGTGATACATATTTCCAGCAACTCTCGTTTTGAAAAAAACACTGAATATTAAGTTGTTTTTCTGACAGGTACGGATATGCTCGTCTTTTTTCTTTTGACATGGATGTATACACTCTGTGCCAAGAATTTACTTTTGTTGTGATTTTGTATTATTCATTGTTATCAGATTTTGTATTTCTCTGTACACTACCGATTGTGATTATGTTATACATACACAGATTCCTATCACCGTGATTAAGGCCATTTTGTATAGGCCGAAACGTTGGTAACATATAGGAAAGCTATTTTCAAAAAATTATTTTCTCACAATAAAATAAGTACACGAATCTTTTTGTCTATGAATTTCCATTACCCTTGAGTGCCGAAGTTATCTTACTATATTCTGTTACTGTTTTACTTCAGAGCACCTCCTAAACACGGTTGAGCCAGATTTATTCTATTCTAGTCTTGTGTGGAGAGACCGGCAGGAGGCAGAGTGTGAGCAGCAGCCTATGCGGAGAGACCGGCAGGAGGCAGAGTGTGAGCAGCAGCCTGTGCGGAGAGACTGGCAGGAGGCAGAGTGTGAGCAGCAGCCTGTGTGGAGAGACTGGCAGGAGGCAGAGTGTGAGCAGCAGCCTGTGCGGAGAGACCGGCAGGAGGCAGAATGTGAGCAGCAGCCTGTGTGGAGAGACCGGCAGGAGGCAGAGTGTGTGGAGAGACTGGCAGGAGGCAGAGTGTGTGGAGAGACTGGCAGGAGGCAGAGTGTGCGGAGAGACTGGCAGGAGGCAGAGTGTGCGGAGAGACTGGCAGGAGGCAGAGTGTGAGCAGCAGCCTGTGTGGAGCGACCGGCAGGAGGCAGAATGTGAGCAGCAGCCTGTGTGGAGAGACCGGCAGGAGGCAGAGTGTGAGCAGCAGCCTGTGTGGAGAGACCGGCAGGAGGCAGAGTGTGAGCAGCAGCCTGTGTGGAGAGACCGGCAGGAGGCAAAGTGTGAGCAGCAGCCAGTGTGGAGAGACTGGCAGGAGGCAGTGTGAGAGCAGCAGCCTGTGTGGCGAGACTGGCAGGAGGCAGAGTGTGAGCAGCAGCCTGTATGGAGAGACTGCTCCAGTGCACAGAGGTATTAAGGCCTCTCTGGAGGGAGACATCTCCAGTGGGAGACCAGTGAGCTAAGTGGATCCAAACCTGTGCGGGTGAACCGCTGAATTGACGGACTTGAACACTGAGTGATGGCCAGTAAGCAGAGTGTCCCTTTCACAAGAAAGTTATGTACCCGGAGTGCGGTTTATGTCTTCCTTAATAAACAGCAGGACTTTTACTGAACCGTGTTCTCCTATGTTACCTCTAAACCACTGCAAAGTGAGTGACCCCCATCAAGTGAGCAAGAGAACTCTCAGCTCCCATAGAAATGGATGTCACAGGCTCACACAACACAGCTGCTCCTATAGAACTGGACGGACAGGTGTCACATCACGCTACTACTCCCACAAAAATGAATGTAGTGGGGGGGGGGGGTCCACACATTACACTACATCTTACACAGAAATGGAGAGTTCAGGCTCACAACATATCCACTGCTCTCATAGAAAGGGATAATGCGAGGGTCACACATTACACTACTGCTCCTATAGAAGTGTGCGGAGCAGGGTCAACACCATTGCTCCCGTAGTAATGGATGGAGTAGATTCACACTACACTTTTGCTTCCATAGAATTGGATGGAGCAAGGCAACACAATCCAGTGCTCCCATAGACATTGACAGAGCAGATTCACAAATTACTCTCTCCCATGGAAATGGACGGACTGAGGTTGCACATTTCCGTACAGTACTGCTCCCATAGTAATGGATGGAGTGGGGGGTGGGGTCACAGTACACTACATCCACAGAAATAGCCGTATTGTGGGGAGGGGGGGGGAGGGAGAGGGGGCACACATAGCCTGCTTTAATAGCAATGGATGGAGGGGGGGGGGGGGGTCACAACACTTCTGCTCCCATAGACATAGATGGAGCAGGCAAGCACACATTATGTTCCTGTTCCCATAGAAGTTGACATAGCGGGGTTACACGTAGCACTGCTCCAATAGAAACTGATTGAGTGGGCCTCACAAATTACACTACTGCTCTCCTAGAAGAGGACAGTTTAGGGTCACACAAGGCCCATGCTCCCACAAAAGGAAAGGGACTGGGGCTACACATTACCACTGTTCCCAAAGAAGTGGACGTAGCAGGGTCACAACACCACTACTCCCATACACCTTGATAGAGCAGGGACACAACATAACACCACTATTTCAATAGAAGTAGACTAAGCAGTAAGAAATATTACAAAACTAGTCCCATTGAAATGGACAGAGCGGCGTCTCATTCCACTAATGCTCCCATAAAATTGGACGGAGCAAGGTCCTGCATAACACCACTTGTTATGATTTAGTGACCGAGGAGGGATCAGAAAAAGGACAAAAAAACCCTAGGAAAACCAGAATGTTACCAGAGTGGTTGGAATCTCAGCGAACTGCAGACCTAACACTAACACACAACTAGAAGTAGCCGTGGGACGTGCCTACGATGACCTGGTCGCCTCGACACAGCCGGAGAACTAATTATTCCTACAGAGAGAAATGCGGAAAAGACTAATCTGCCTCAGAGCAGTCCCCAAAAGGTATAGATAGCCCCCCACATGTAAAGATTACGGTGATGTAGGAAAACACAATACATAGGTAGAAAACAGATTCAGCAAAGATGAGGCCCAAACTATCTAAATAGGGAAAGGACAGGAAAGAGCACTGTCTGCAGCCGTGCAATACCCTAGAAAAAGAACCAACACGCCTGATATGGAAAAAATACTGAGCCCGCACGGACTCTCCCCCACTATATCAGGACTCTGGTGTTACTGGGATCCAATCACTAACAGTGGAGGGACTGAAATTAGTACCAAGCATGACAAAACAACATACATAGCAGAATATGGAGCAAGGACATTCCACAGACATTTCCAGCAGGGAATAATTTAACTCCACCCAGAACACCCAGGCAAAATCAGGAAATAAGCCTTAGTACCTTAAACAGAAAAACAACAAGAAAGTGGAAACCACCAGCAGAGGTACAAAGACCAAACTTATCTGAAAGGAGTTCTGGAAGACACAGGAGGAAGGGCTGGCTTCAGAATGCCCTTAGCACACAGGAGACAACATTGAGCACTGGCAAGGAACAAGAGAACACTACTCAGTTATATAGGCCCAGTCAGAACCACGAGATTGCCAATCATCCTCAGTTGTCTGATTTCTATTCATCAAGCCAACTCCACTGCCAGCCCTGACCACAAGAGGGAGCCCCAAACTGGAATCCAGTCCAAATGAATTCACAAGGACCACTGTTACCATAAAAATGGATGGGGTGGGGGGGGGGGCACACAATACTACTGCTCCATAGGAATGGATGGGGTGGAGTAACACCACCACTACTCCCATATACATGAATAGAGCATGGACAAAATGATACCACTACTCTAAGGGGTGCTTTGCACGCTGCGACATCGCTAGCCAATTGTAGCCATGCCGGGCACGATAGTCCCCGCCCCTGTCGCAAATGGGATATCTTGAGATAGCTGCCGTAGCGAACATTATCGCTATGGCAGCTTCACACGCACTTACCTGCCCTGCGACGTCGCTCTGGCAAGCGACCCGCCTCCTTCCTAAGGGGGCGGGCCGTGCGGCGTCACATGGCAGGAGGCCAATAGAATCGGAGGGGCGGAGATGAGCGGGACGTTAACATCCCGCCCACGTCCTTCCTTCCGCATTGGCAGTGGAGGCAGGTAAGGAGATGTTCCTCGCTCCTGCGGCTTCATACACAGCGATATGTGCTCCCGCAGGAAAGAGGAACAACATCGTACCTGTCGCTGTAGCGAAATTATGGAAATGACCGACACTACACAGATCACCGATTTGACGCTTTTGCGATCGTTTATCAGTGCTTCTAGGCTTTACACCTTGAAAATAAAGTGAGATGGGAATATATTTGGTTTTTATTAAGTTGCCTAATAATTCTGCACAGTAATAGTTACTTGCACAAACAGATATCCTCCTAAAGATAGCGAAATTAAAAAAAAAACTCCTACTTCCAAAAATATTAAGCTTTGATATTTAGGAGTCTTTTGGGTTGATTGAAAACATAGTTGATCAATAATAAAAACAAAAACAAAACAACTTTCCTAATAATTCTGCATACGGTGTACACTACTGCTCCCATAGAAATTCACAGAGCGGGGTAACACCACTGCTCCAATTGGAATTTATGTAATGGTGCTCTCACATACTACTGCTCGCATAGAAGTAGACCGAGAAGTGTGACATTACACTGCTACTTCCATGAAAGCAGATGGAGCGAGGTCTACTACTGCTGCCATAGAAGTGGATGGGGCAGGATCACATCACCATTGCTCCCATAGAAATGGATGAAGCGGGGATCACACAACACAATTACACCCATAGAAGTGTGTAGAGCAGTGGTCACACAACACCAGGGCTCTCATAAATGAATGGAGTGAGGCTCAACACCACTGATCCAATAGGAATGGAGGCAATTGTGGTCACACATTACTGCTCACATAGATGGGGCCAAAGCGGTGTCACACAAACAGCGTCACAACACTCCCGGTCCCATAGAAACCTATGGAGGGAGGTCACACAACCACTGGATCAAATGGGGGGTGCCTCAACACCGCAGCTACCATAGAAAAGGGTGTACTGTTAAATATTGTGCTGCCCCCACAGTCACAGACGAAGCATGCCCAAACTATACACTACTCCTCCCATATAAATGGATGCAGCGGTGTCACTTTACATGACTTTTCTCAAAAAAAGAAAAAATGGATGGAGTGGGGAGGGGGGAATCGTACATATTACCACTGCTGACATAGATCTGGATGGACCAGGGTTCACACACAACCTGTCATCCAGTGATAAAGGGAAGTATGGCATACAACATGACTCGCAAGAAAGGAATACACCAGGGGACAAGATAACGGTGGGCCCTAGCACTAGTGAGGGGGGAAGATGGGATAACTCCTTCCCTCATCTGCAGCTGTACCCTACACTCCTAGCCAGTCCCTATACAGGTTCCGCACTGGTCTCCGAGCAGGATACCTAAGACCCTGGCACACCCTGTAATAGCCCTGGCTAGGGAACTGGCAGATGAGGGACACTAGCCCCACCACTGCACTAATAACCAAGGGAAGGAAAGACAGACAGGGGGAAACAACAGACTGCTGCAGTCAGCACCAAGAGTGCAGCCTACACAGCAACTTGCAGAGAGGGCTCAGCAGCTCCTTCCACCTCCAGGCTCAGCATCCAAATGAGAATATATAACAAAATTTTGGCATCCAAATCGCTGCGCTCTCAAACGCAACGTGCAGATGGATTATGCAATCTTCATATATTATGGTGGGGACGCAGGACGCATGCAGTTACGCTGCGGTGCAATACGCAGTGTAAGGCTATGTGCGCACGTTGCGTACAGGCACTGCAGAAATTTCTGCAGCGATCTGAAGAGCACATGTGCGCTTTAAAATCGCTGCAGAAATGTCCGTAGTGAAAAAAAAAAAAGCCGATTCCATGCGCTCTGCCTGCAGCTCCTGCCATAGACAGAGCAGGAGCTGCCGGCAAAGCGCAGGAAAGAAGTGACATGTCACTTCTTAGAACGCAGCGCTTCGGCAGTAGCTGAAGCGCTGCGCTCTAAAACACCACGTGCGCACGGCCCCTGCACAATCTCCATAGACTGTGCAGGGGACGCAGGACGCATGCAGTTACGCTGCGCTACAAAGCGCAGCGTAACTGCATGTATTTACGCAACGTGCGCACACAGCCTTAATTACATTTTTTGTGTATGATGAAAAAGTGACAGTTTTGCCAGGTTCCTTTTTATGGTGTTCACCGTATGAAAAATAATGTGACAGTTTTACAGTTTGGATTGTTCTGTATACAGCGATATTAGTCTGTACTTAAGTTTTAGTGCAATTGTTGCATTTTTAGTGATGATGATGATAGTCGTTTGTGAGGTGTGCTCTTTTTTTCTCATCCTTTTTACATATTTTGTTATTTTACTTAGTCACACTGTGGAACATGTATATTTTTCACATTGATTGCTGGTCTTATGCATTGTAGTGCTCATGTGCTGCAGTGCATGAGACCTTCAGTTGATCACTGACACAGCCTGTTACACCATGCATATAGCAGGTTCTAAAAGGCCTGTACCCTGGGCTACCACCCACAGCAAACATTGGCACCCAGGATTACGATTGTGGGAGGTCGTTTGTGTCAGTGCTTTTTTTTGTTTTTTTATTAGCCACTTACTGTAGATGCCACTGTCATCTTTGAGAGGGAAATCTTCAATCGGTTCCAAAATTGACTGAAGCCAATGCCGCAGGTTGTCAGCTGTCATATAGAGCTGACACCCCCAGGATTGTTGCCTGCTGGGAGGTGCTATTTACTTATCCTCACTTCCATTTTAAAACGGCACTAATGATTAAGGCCCCTAAACTGTATTCATTAAGGGGTTAAGAAAGGAGGAGGTTGGCATAAAATGCTGGATCCTTATTACCATGCTGTATTAAAAAAAATGTTTAAAAGAACAGAAAGTCCTCAGTGGTTGTCACGAACAGGCGGGGAAGTCACTCAGAAATCCGCAGCTGTTCACTGAATTGTCACACACGACTACTCTCTAGCGCCCCCCTTGTCTGCAGGCCACTTTTGGTACTGCAGGACAATGCATAAGATGAGGCTGCTGAGCTGATAATGCCAAATATTGGAGGTCTCACAGCAAGGGTAAATGTATATATCCCAGATTCCTGCTAATGGATATTTATATACCTCGGTACCCTTAATGATAGCACTCCAATAATTCAATGCAATACAATTACGCTGCCACCACCCAGACTTTCTACAGGTAGCTGGGAACCAGTTTCAGATAGCATAAGGCCCTTCGGGGTTTTGGATTCGTATATAAAGCATAAGGAAAGAAACTATATATAGATAATATATATAGTATAAATATATATATTATATATAATATATAAATATATTTAATCCGAAAATAGGCAGTGTTTAAAGAATATACAAGAATTTACAAAAGGGAACAATACACATTACGGCATAACAGTTACATTAAAATAAAAGGTATAAACGTGAGACTTACTAAGCTTATGCCATAGAAGTGACGTCTGCTTAGGGAGTAGGAAGGAACTCCAAGAGATGTTAGAATCGGCCAGCATCACCCTTCATGATGCCCTCCACGTATCCATGCTGTATTAAGGTTACCTGTGACATGTCCCATCCCAGCGTCATTACATTATAAGGAACGTGGCAAGAAAAGCCTAATGCTCTTCACAATACATTATAGGTGTAAAATGACCGGACTTGTAAAGATGTGATTGTAAAGAGTCCGGAGGATGTCACTTATTGACGCCTGTTACATCTACACTAAGCCATGTACAGGAGCAATAGTGTTCATGTATCTCTGCAGTCTCCTCTCAATAGCCGGTCATCAGCCGCCTCGCTGTAAGGGGGAAGATATAATAAGTATATTACATAGGCATGTAGAGTGATATACACATTTATATACAGATAGATCTGCTGTACATCACACCTGAGATTATGCATTTCCCATTAATGGCTCATTCAGCAATGGTTGCTCACTAGTTCATTTATAAAGACAATATTGATGGATTTGCAGTGTATCCTGCATTGGGTTTAATTGACAGGTCTTTGTGTGTAAATAGGGAGAGACCTAGAGACCGTAGAGCGGTGCTGGGAAAGCCCGGCCTAGGGAGAGAGCGTGGTTTTCAGAGGAGAATCTACCCGGCTTCCATCGTGCGGCTCTGATCCCTGCTGCCCGCGGTTTGGGTAACAGGTTCTTTATGATTCCCATGCAGTCTGCCCCCAGAACTGTACAATAACTGCTGGAGCCGGGGTCTTCCACTGTTATTCAATGGGATTAGGACAAGCTTTAAGCAATGATATCATTGGGTACTTTATACCACGTGACTCGCCCAGGACATTTAGCGGCATTTTGTCTAGCTCTAGTCCTCTGTCTCCACACTGCATTTCCTTTAGACTCCATTCACACATCCTTGTGACTGTTACCATCCAAGAGAAACAGCCCGATCTATTACTCAGGTGTCATCCTAGAAGCTTCAGTTTGTTCTTAGCTCCCCCCGCCCCCCTTGACTTTGAGCTTTTTTATCCATTGACTCTTAATAAAATGTATAGGTTAAAAAAACAGATGAAACTAAGATGTCTTCCTAGTTTTATCCGGGTCTCATAGACTTTAATGGCCAAGTCTGATCAGCAGAACTGAGGACAATAGCACATGCTCCTCTAGACAAAAAACATCAACAATCACCAAAACACACATATAATCCCTGATTTTCTCCTTCCCCAAGAACTGGTGACAGGCTAGGGTTGGACCCAATGGATGGCCACCTAGGAGTGGAACCGATAAAGTCTACTAGACGACTACCAGGGAGGAGGGGTCAGACAGTCAGTAAGTGGAAGGAGACTGACGTAACATTACTGACGGGAGAGTGTAACAGTGACCTGACAGGCTCAGGTTTGTGGTTTCCAAAGGAGTACAGTGGAGTACTCTCGGAACCATAGCACCGGCGGGGTGCAGAGCCCTAGGTCGGGAAACCACTCCAAGCAAACTTGGAAAAATCTACACGGTGAGGGGGCCATCTAGTACCTCACCGACCGTAGAGTCCAGGGCACAGCAGTGACGGGAGAACCAGGGGACAGTGACCTGAGGTCCGACCCAAAAGGGTTCAAACTGCTTTCCATATGGACCAGAACCGAAAGACAACCAGGATGGGACCCCCAGAAATTCCAAGCCATAGGGACCCACCAACCAGAGACAGGTGCAGGGGAAAGAAGCTGCCAGGTCACCACAACGGCACTGTAACTAGGGGGACCAGCTGTGAGGACCAGCCTCTATCGGGTTGCAAGAATCAACAGCGATCCTAAACTTGTATATTTTTTAGGTGGAGAAATACAATGGAGCGATCTGTAATTCCTGCCCTGAACTGACGTTTATTGATATTAGAATTATGAACATTACTTAATATTTTTATTCTTTTTCTTAGTGTTGCGGTGACCAAAAAAACTCAATTTCTCAAGTTTTGATTTCTTATTATTCATTGCATCATTCACAGATCGGGTGAATTAATTGTAAATCTTCTTAGATCAGACTGTTACAGACAGAAGAGACCGAATATGCTCTGATTTTTTTCTTTATTTTTAATAGATAAAGTATCAAACTTTTGATACTCAAAATTTTTTATATTTAAGACTGTTTTTTCCTTTTTACATAATTTGCTTAGACCGCTATAGATCTATGATCGTTCAGCTGATAGATATCTGGGCTATGTATGCCATACACAGGAGCGCTCGCTCATATTCATGCGGCTCATCTTTGGTAGATTGGATGATTAGTCCAAATCTGATTCCTTAGATCTTTTACTCCCTCAACAATCAGTTCAGGGCCCCAACACATTAGGCTCAATATCTGCAGGTTCATCCTATAAAAAACAGAGGGAGCGACATCACACCACTGCTCCTATAGAAATGGATGGAGCATGGTCATATATAAACCAACTGCTCCTATAGGAATAGAAAGAGCCTTGTTCACACAATGCACTACTGCTCCTATAGAAATAGATGGAGCATTTTCACATATGACATTTCTGCTCTGTAAAATGGCGACTGGCTACATTGTTAATGGCCGGTATGTACCCCGAGTGGTGGAAACCTGAAGGTTTGTTCTAGCACTTGTAGTGCCACATATTGTATAATAGTGTTCATTGGGTCAGGTTGTCAGGTGGCTTGAGAGAAGGGTGGGTCAGGTCACCTACATACCCCGACCATGGGTGTGTTTGATGGGTCACTCCTGACAGGTAAAATGGAGTCAGTTTGTTTGGCACATGAGGAAGTCCTACTGAGGAAATAAGGTCGAGAGACTATGAAAAGGAACTTCAAAGACATATAGCCCTAAATTTACATTGTATCACGCTCGCAGAATATTTCAAGGCTCAGCGAACTCCACGCGGTCTAAGAGTTTCACTACGACCAACACTCTTTTCTGATGACGCCTCCTACTGCACAAAGTTTGAAAGCATTTTGAATAAATGCTCCTTAGACATTATCATCCTCACGATAGAATTTCTACAGAAGGAGATCTGTGAAGTGGATTTGAAGATAAAGAATATAGAGGAACAATTATCTAACACCCTTTCAGAAACTGACTGGAATAGCATCAAAACCAAGGCACATAGTTATATTGCTGAATTTAAGAAGAACCTCCAAGCCCGTAAAAGATCTAAATTTCTGAGAGACCAAGACGACACGGACATACGCCCCAGACGCTACGGACCAACTTACTCCTCTACCAGCTCGGACAGCGAACAAAGCACGTACCATTCAACTCATTTTTTAGGTCAACGCCGACAACCACGGGCAAAACGAGGAGGGGGAGGAGGAAACCCAAGTACAACTTCGCAAATCCAGACACGCTCTCAGGTAGGTCAGATCTTATCTACAACATATCCTCATACACATTGTCACCAGCAGAGATTCAGGTCTTACAGAAGGAGCTTTCGTTTTGCCCCACACCGGCCTTTGACTCCTTCCAATTGGAACAATAACTCAAGCGGTTCTATAGGAACATCAGATTAAAAGCACATTTCAAGGAGACAGACACAATTTCCCAGTCTAATGAGATTTCACCGGATACATTTTATCTCAAATCTCTTGGTCTTTGTCTACCCAGTTCCTTTAAAACACCAAAATATTATCACCCTGTGGAGACATTTATATCCTTAGTCAATAGAGATGTCTCCACAATTACGAAAGACATTGAGGGAGGAAATAAACGTCTTAAGCACAATTTAACGCCAGAAGAAAGTCGTGCCATTCAAAACCTTAGGCAGAATAAGAAACTCATTATTAAACCAGTGGACAAGGGGGAGCTATTATTGTAATGAACAAAACTGATCAGAAATTCACAACCAATTCAGTGATAGATCAACATACATGCCCATCTCACAAGTCTCATATGCCTTCGATGTGCTATTAGGATCTTTTCTTGTATCCTACAATTACGGTACTTATCTGTCCCCGATGAAGGCTCTTGCACAAGCCGAAACGTCGGACAGTACCGTCTATCTGTGAAAAATAAAAATAATTCAAGCATACTACACCTGGACTGTTCCAATTTTTCTTGTACTGTGTGCCGGGGTTACTCCTTTTTATCATCTCACAAGACCAGACATCACGCATTAGGGTTGTTATTAAAAAGAAGGTTGATCATTATTTTCAACAAAAGGTATCATTGATATCAAATTGGCATAATATCTGATAAAAAATAATCCAATAACACCTGTCTTTTATACCTTACCAAAGGTACACAAGAATTTACAAAAGCCCCCTGGTCGCCCCATAGTTGCATCTACGGATTCTATACTTTCCCCACTCTCCATTACACTGGAAACAATTCTCACTCCTCTTATTGTAAACATTCCTTCATACATCAGGGATACGTCAGATTTTCTAAGTCAGCTACGTGCTATTGAGAGAATTCCCGCCCATAGCCTTTGTCACCCTCGATGTTAATAGTTTGTACACAAGCATCACTCATTAGGCATCGAGTCCGTTGGTTGGTTCTTAGATAAATTTGGTCAATTGACAGATTTGCAGAAACAGTTCTGCTTGGATTTACTGAAAATCATTTTAGAAGAGAATTTTTTTCTCTTCGAGGACCAGTTTTTTTGCCCAGCGGCAAGGCACAGCGATGGGGTCCAATGTAGCGCCTCCTTATGCAAATATATTCATGGCAAAATTTGATTTGAGGACAGCCATGTCTATACACACCCCCTCTATATCCAACACGTGCATACATGGAGGCGCTACATTGATGATTTTTTCATTATTTGGCAGGGTGACCCCATTTCTCTTCAGGCGTTCGACGACCTCAACACCTATGTACCTAATCTAACTTTCACTCTACATCATGATTTAGAAAGTATTAATTTTCTGGACACGTTGGTCCGAGTTTCACCTGAAGGTGTGATAAGCACAGATCTATACACAAAGAAGACTGACAAAAACAAAACAGTCTGTTGCATTATACGAGTTGTCATCTACTGCACACCAAGAAGGCACTTCCATAGTCACAACACATGAGGGTACAACGTATAGTGTCTGACCCCTCACAACGTACTCTACGTCATCTAGAGATGGAACAGAAATTCACCAATAGGGGTTATCCCTCTAATATTGTTGGTTTCAGTCCTCTCACTACTTCAAGGACACCACTCACCAATCCCAGGGTTGCTTTTGTTAGCACATTTCATCAATTTCAACAGATACGCAGTACCATCCTAAGACATTGGGATTCCTTAAGTAAATCCTATCCTCCAATCCCCGAATTTCACTCCCCACTGCTTTTTTGCAACAAGAGACTCAGAAATCTCAGGGATACACTAGTCAGAGCTGACATTGGCAACAACACACAAAGGGAATTACCCTTGTTTGCACTGCATGCAATGCTCTAATATCACTAAAGGAGACTCATTTTCACATCCTCGCTCAGGTAGGATTTTTCAGTTACAAGATTTCTTCACTTGCGACTCTTCGTTTGTGGTGTACTTAATTAAGTGCCCTTGCGGTCTCGGGTATGTTGGGGAGACCACCCAGCATATCCGAGACCGCATAAACAAGCACAAATCCACTATAAGGTGTAAGCAGATCTTGCTCCCCATACCTGCCCATTTTGTAGTACAAACATTCTGTTGCTCAATTAAGGTACCAGGTGATTGAACACGTCGCACCAAATAGGAGAGGGGGAGACAGGATCCGTAGACTCAAACAGCGAGAATCCTATTGGATCCATGTCCTCCAAACATTAGAACCTAACGGACTTAATCGTGAATACGATTTCTTTATATAAAATCTCACTTCGTTATATTCACATACATTTTTGACACAATAAAGTACTTGGGTTTTCCTTCTCATATTCTCTTCTCCTGTCCTCTCTTTATTTTCTTTTATTCCATGAATTATACTTCATATCTATGTTATTCACGTGTGATTCCCCTGGACTTAGATCCTATTCCATAGTAAATTAATATTCATCTTTTTTACTGACCATGGGTCCGATGAATATAACACGGTTCTTTATATTAATATAATATGGTTATCTTTTCCTACCTTGTTTTGACATCTACCCAACATAACACCAGTCCTTATGACTCATTCTAAAAATATTGCTTATACTAATAATGTTCATTTTTGTGCTGTAATTTAAACATTACATTTTCTCTTTTAGACACGTTAATCATCACTTCATCACATTCCCGATAGTGCAGAATCGTCCCCTCTGCACCACTTCACCTTTTTCCTGCACGATGGTCATGTCCATTCCTCTGGACAGCTTTGCTTGATACACAGTGTATGCACTGTCTTCCAGCACCATGCTGGGGCACTGCGCATGCCTGAGCTTGCGCTCCAGCTCCTGAGCTTGCGTTCCACAGACCAGGAAGCGCATTCTCTCCTTCCATTCACTATTTATACTGCCCTCACCAGCACTAATGGCGGATCCCCCAGACAAGTCACTGCAGGTAAGACACGTTTTCTATAACAATTGTTTGCTATGTTAATTACCTCAGCGTCCAGAGCACTTACGGTCATGTCACACACAACGACAGCGACATCGCTGCTGAGTCACCATTTTCTGTGACGTAGCAGAGACGTCGTCGTCACTGTCATAGTGTGTGACATCCAGCAACAACCTGGCCCCTGCTGTGAGGTCGCTGGTTTTTGCTGAATGTCCTGGACCATTTTTTGGACGTTGCTCTCCCGCAGTGAAGCACACATCGCTGTGTGTGACAGCGACAGAGCAACAACTGAATGTGCAGGGAGCAGGTTTCTGCGGACGCTGGTAACCAATGTAAATATCGGGTAACCAAGCAAAGGCTGCTTGGTTACCCGATATTTACCTTCGTTAACAGCGTTCGCCACTCTCAGGCTGCCAGTGCCAGCTGCCAGCACACGTAGCCAGAGTACACATCAGGTAAATAAGCAAAGCGGTTTGCTTATTAACCAGATGTGTACTCTGGCTACGAGTGCAGGGAGCCAGTGCGAAGCGGTGTGCGCTGGTAACCAAGGTAAATATCGGGTAACCAGCGAAGCATTTTCCTTGGTTACTCGATATTTACCTTAGTTACTAAGCGCAGCATGCTTCCACGCGTCACTGCTGGCTGGGGGCTGGTCACTGGTTGCTGGTGAGATCTGCCTGTGTGACAGCTCACCAGCGACCATGTAACGACGCAGCAGCGATCCTGAGAAGTTCAGGTCGTCGTCGTCATCGCTGCTGAATCGCTACGTGTGACCCTAGCTTTAGTCTCACCCTGTTTTACAGCCACTATTCCCGTCACTATAATCCTTTTATAGCTGGACCCGGTGTAATTCAACTGAACAGTGGGGTAGGTTTTTAATCCTCTTTTTATCATGTGGACACACGTTCACCATTCATGCTTCATTCTATTTCCTATAACTTATTCACAGACTTCATCCAAACAAGTGATACAGCAGCACTTTTTTCAGGCTCTATGGCTCACATGTCTATCATTATATAGGTATGTTGTTACATGCATCTTTTATAAGGGTCCCTATTGCTCTTTTTCATATACCAACATATATCTAACATTTACCCATTTGCCTTGTGTACAATTTTGCAGGCCCTATAACATTTCCCATTTTACCGCATTATTCATTTATGCCAGTGGACTAGCCTATTTCCTACTATATTATATTAATGCACTATTAATACCAGGTATGTTGTGTTTAACCTTCCTTTTTCCATACTTTGCTTAGTCATTTTGAATGATTTTTTGATTCTTATCCATTACAGATCCCATATTCTCATATATGCTCTGTCATAGTACTGTCATTTAATATATATAAACCCGTACATGATTACAGGTATGACCCGTTTTAATATAATATCAGGGACGTGACAATTGGTACACCCTGTTGAAAAAGTGCTTTTTCTTTTTTCTTTTATGCATAATCACACAACCTGATTCCAATTACCAATTCAGTAGAAGGACATTATTCATCCCTTTGGGAAAGAGACATATCTCTAGAATTTACTATTGTCATCAAGGTATGCCCGCCACATTCTCCATACGCCTGCTCCGGCCTATCATGAATACGCTCTGTAACTAGGGCTTATTTTTCTTAGGATACTTTTGATGATTGTGAGCGCACAATAGACTCCAGTGACATGTAATCTGGTGGACACACCTGAATATCTCCATACATGCAGGTTTCAAGGAACCCTATCCCATAGGTACCATTTCATATAATCCCCTTCTCCCCTCTGAAACAAACTTCTTTTTCCTCTTTTTCATTTTTTTCGCTCTTTTTGTCTTTTTTCCCCTTTAATCTATATCGCCCCCGTGTGGTCAGTCGGTGTTATTATCTCTATAGATTTTTTTTAACATGCTATTTTCTTTTAGAAATTGTGATACATATTTCCAGCAACTCTCGTTTTGAAAAAAAAACACTGAATATTAAGTTGTTTTTTTGACAGGTACGGATATGCTCGTCTTTTTTCTTTTGACATGGATGTATACACTCTGTACCAAGAATTTACTTTTGTTGTGATTTTGTATTATTCATTGTTATCAGATTTTGTATTTCTCTGTACACTACCGATTGTGATTATTTTATACATACACAGATTCCTATCACCGTGATTAAGGCCATTTTGTATAGGCCGAAATGTTGGTAACATATAGGAAAGCTATGTTCAAAAAATTATTTTCTCACAATAAAATAAGTACACAAATCTTTTTGTCTATGAATTTCCATTACCCTTGAGTGCCGAAGTTATCTTACTATATTCTGTTACTGTTTTACTTCAGAGCACCTCCTAAACACGGTTGAGCCAGATTTATTCTATTCTAGTCTTGTGTGGAGAGACTGGCAGGAGGCAGAGTGTGAGCAGCAGCCTGTGTGGAGAGACTGGCAGGAGGCAGAGTGTGAGCAGCAGCCTGTGTGGAGAGACCGGCAGGAGGCAGAGTGTGAGCAGCAGCCTGTGTGGAGAGACCGGCAGGAGGCAGAGTGTGAGCAGCAGCCTGTGTGGAGAGACCGGCAGGAGGCAGAGTGTGAGCAGCAGCCTGTGTGGAGAGACCGGCAGGAGGCAGAGTGTGAGCAGCAGCCTGTGTGGAGAGACCGGCAGGAGGCAGAGTGTGAGCAGCAGCCTGTGTGGAGAGACCGGCAGGAGGCAGAGTGTGAGCAGCAGCCTGTGCGGAGAGACCGGCAGGAGGCAGAGTGTGAGCAGCAGCCTGTGCGGAGAGACCGGCAGGAGGCAGAGTGTGAGCAGCAGCCTGTGTGGAGAGACCGGCAGGAGGCAGAGTGTGAGCAGCAGCCTGTGTGGAGAGACCGGCAGGAGGCAGAGTGTGAGCAGCAGCCTGTGTGGAGAGACCGGCAGGAGGCAGAGTGTGAGCAGCAGCCTGTGTGGAGAGACCGGCAGGAGGCAGAGTGTGAGCAGCAGCCTGTGTGGACAGACCAGCAGGAGGCAGAGTGTGAGCAGCAGCCTGTGTGGAGAGACTGGCAGGAGGCAGAGTGTGAGCAGCAGCCTGTGTGGACAGACCAGCAGGAGGCAGAGTGTGAGCAGCAGCCTGTGTGGAGAGACTGGCAGGAGGCAGAGTGTGAGCAGCAGCCTGTGTGGAGAGACCGGCAGGAGGCAGAGTGTGAGCAGCAGCCTGTGTGGAGAGACCGGCAGGAGGCAGAGTGTGAGCAGCAGCCTGTGTGGAGAGACTGGCAGGAGGCAGAGTGTGAGGAGCAGCCTGTGTGGAGAGACCGGCAGGAGGCAGAGTGTGAGCAGCAGCCTGTGTGGAGAGGCTGCTCCAGTGCACAGAGGTATTGAGGCCTCTCTGGAGGGAGACATCTCCAGTGGGAGACCACTGAGCTAAGTGGATCCAAACCTGTGCGGGTGAACCGCTGAATTAACGGAGTTTAAAACCATGAGTGTGACGGCCAGTAAGCCGAGTGTCCCTTTCACAAGAAAGGCTTTGTCGTTATGTACCTGGAGTGCGGTTTATGTCTTGCTTAATAAACAGCTGGACTTTTATTGAACAGTGTTCTCCTATGTTACCTCTAGACCACTGCAAAGTGAGTGACCTCCATCAAGTGAGCAGGAGAACTCAGCTCCCATAGAAATGGATGTAACAGGGTCACACAACACAGCTGCTCCCATAGAACTGGACGGACAGGTGTCACATTACACTACTCCTCCCACAAAAATGAATGTAGCGGAGGAGGAGGGAAGGGGAGACAACACAAATACTACAATAGAAATGGATGGATGTGGGGGGGCAGTGATCTACTGAAATAGTATTCACACAGCTCCCACAGAAGTGGACCGGGTGCTCTCCAGCATTATACTACTGATACCATAAACATTGAGTAGGGTTCAACCGCTGCACTAATTATCCATTAGAAGTAGGCAGCAGAATAAAGTCACACAACACCACTGCTCTCATAGAAAGGGATAATGCGAGGGTCACACATTACACTACTGCTCCTATAGAAGTGTGCGGAGCAGGGTCAACACCATTGCTCCCGTAGTAATGGATGGAGTAGATTCACACTACACTTTTGTTTCCATAGAATTGGATGGAGCAAGGCAACACAATACAGTGCTCCCATAGACATTGACAGAGCAGATTCACAAATTACTCTCTCCCATAGAAATGGACGGACTGAGGTTGCACATTACCGTACAGTACTGCTCCCATAGTAATGTATGGAGGGGGGGGATCACAGTACACTACATCCACAGACAAAAAAAACGTATTGTGGGGAGGGGGGGGGGGGGGGGGGGGAGGGGGCACACATAGCCCCACTGCTTTAATAGCAATGGATGCGGGGTGGGGGGGTCACAACACTTCTGCTCCCATAGACATAGATGGAGCAGGGACACATTATGTTCCTGTTCCCATAGAAGTTGACATAGTGGGGTTACACGTAGCACTGCTCCAATGGAAACTGATGGAGTGGGGCTCACAAATTACACTACTGCTCTCCTAGAAGAGGACAGTTTAGGGTCACACAAGGCCCATGCTCCCACAAAAGGAAAGGGACTGGGCTACACATCACCACTGCTCCCATAGAAGTGGACGTAGCAGGGTCACAACACCACTACTCCCATACACCTTGATAGAGCAGGGACACAAGATAACACCACTGTTCCAATAGAAGTAGACTAAGCGGTAAGAAATATTACAAAACTAGTCCCATTGAAATGGACAGAACGGCGTCTCATTCCACTAATGCTCCCATAAAATTGGACGGAGCAAGGTCATGTATAACACCACTTGTTATGATTCAGTGAACGAGGAGGATCAGAAAAAGGACAAAAAAAAAAAACTAGGAAACCCAGAATGTTACCAGAGTGGTTGGAATCTCAGCGAACTGCAGACCTAACGCTAACACACAACTATAAGTAGCCGTGGGACGTGCCTACGATGACCTGGTCGCCTCGACACAGCCGGAGAACTAATTATTCCTACAGAGAGAAATGCTGAAAAGACTAATCTGCCTCAGAGCAGTCCCCAAAAGGTATAGATAGCCCCCCACATGTAAAGATTACGGTGATGTAGGAAAACACAATACACAGGTAGAAAACAGATTCAGCAAAGATGAGGCCCAAACTATCTAAATAGGAAAGGACAGAAAGGAGCACTGTCTGCAACCGTGCAAAACCCTAGAAACAGAACCAACACGCCTGATATGGAAAAATACTGAGCCCACACGGACTCTCCCCCGCTATATCAGGACTCTGGTGTTACTGGGATCCAATCACTAACAGTGGAGGGACTGAAATGAGTACCAAGCATAACAAAACAACATACATAGCAGAATATGGAGCAAGGACATTCCACAGACATTTCCAGCAGGGAATAATCCAACTCCACCCAGAACACCCAGGCAAAAATGAGGAAATAAGCCTTAGTACCTTAAACAGAAAAGCAACAAGAAAGTGGAAACCACCAGCAGAGGTACAAAGACCAAACTTATCTGAAAGGAGTTCTGGTAGACACAGGAGGAAGGGCTGGCTTCAGAATGTCCTTAGCACACAGGAGACAACATTGAGCACCGGCAAGAGAACACTACTCAGTTATATAGACCCAGTCAGAACCACGAGATTGCCAATCAGCCTCAGCTGTCTGATTTCGATTCATCAAGCCAACTCCACTGCCAGCCCTGACCACAAGAGGGAGCCCCAAACTGGAATCCAGTCCAAATGAATTCACAACCACCACTGTTACCATAGAAATGGATGGGGTGGGGGGGGGCACACAATACTACTGCTCCATAGGAATGGATGGGGTGGAGTAACAACACCACTACTCCCATATACATGAATAGAGCATGGACAAAATGATACCACTACTATAAGGGGTGCTTTGCACGTTGCGGCATCGCTAGCCGATTGTAGCCATGCCGAGCGCGATATCCCATCTGCGACGAGGGCGGGGGACTATCTTGTGATAGCTGCCGTAGCGAACATTATCGCTACGGCAGCTTCACACGCACTTACCTGCCCTCCTTCCTAAGGGGGAGGGTCGTGCAGCGTCACAGCGACGTCACACGGCAGGCGGCCAATAGAAGCGGAGGTGCAGAGATGAGCGGGACGTAAACATCCCGCCCACCTCCTTCCTTCCGCATTGGCGGTGGAGGCAGGTAAGGAGATGTTACTCGCTCCTGCGGCTTCATACACAGCGATATGTGCTCCCGCAGGAACGAGGAACAACATCGTACCTGTCGCTGTAGCGAAATTATGGAAATGACCATCACTACACAGATCACCAATTTGACGCTTTTGCGATCGTTTATCGGTGCTTCTAGGCTTTACACCTTGTGACGTTGTTAACTGCGCCGGATGTGCATCACTTTCGATTTGACCCCGACGAGATTGCAGTAGCCATGTCGCAACATGCAAAGTACCCCTAATAGGAATGGATATTGAACAATCAAGCATTACACTGTGTGCAGAATTATTAGGCAAATGAGTATTTTGATCTGGATTGGGATTGAGGCTGGCTCAGTAAAGGGCTGAGAGCTCCACTCCAACTCAGATGCCAGAAAGGTGGAGGTGGGGTACTGGTATGGGCTGGTATCATCAAAAATGAACTTGTGGGACCTTTTCGGGTTGAGGATGGAGTGACCCCAACTCCCAAACTTACTGCCAGTTTCTGGAAGACAACTTCTTCAAACAGTGGTACAGGAAGAAATCGGTATCATTCAAGAAAAACATGATTTTCATGCAGGACAATGCTCCATCACATGCATCCAACTACTCCACAGCGTGGCTGGCCAGTAAAGGTCTAAAAGATGAAAAAATAATGACATGGCCGCATTGTTCACCTGATCTGAACCCCATAGAGAACCTGTGGTCCCTCATAAAATGTGAGATCTACAGGGAGGTAAAACAGTACACCTCTCGGAACAGTGTCTGGAGGCTATGATGGCTGCTGCACGCAATCTTGATCGTAAACAGATCAAGCAACTGACAATCTATGGATGGTAGGCCGTTGAGTGTCATCAGAAAGAAAGGTCCCTAATTTTTGGGGGTTTGTTTTTGCATGTCAGAAATGTTTATTTCTAAATTTTGTGCAGTTATATTGGTTTACCTGGTGAAAATAAAGTGAGATGGGAATATATTTGGTTTTTATTAAGTTGCCTAATAATTCTGCACAGTAATATTTATTTGCACAGATATCCTCCTAAGATAGTGAAATTAAAAAAAAAATCCTACTTCCAAAATTATTAAGCTTTGATATTTAGGAGTCTTTTGCGTTGATTGAAAACCGTTGATCAATAATAAAACACAAAAACAAAACAACTTTCCTAATAATTCTGCATACGGTGTACACTACTGCTCCCATTGAAATTCACAGAGCGGGGTAACACCACTGCTCCAATTGGAATGGATGTAATGGTGTTCTCACATACTACTGCTCCCATAGAAGTAGACCGAGAAGTGTGACATTACACTGCTACTTCCATGAAAGTAGATGGAGCGAGGTCTACTACTGCTGCCATAGAAGTGGATGGGGCAGGATCACATCACCATTGCTCCCATAGAAATGGATGAAGCGGGGATCACACAACACAACTACGCCCATAGAAGTGTGTAGAGCAGTGGTCACACAACACCAGGGCTCTCATAAATGAATGGAGTGAGGCTCAACACCCCTGATCCAATAGGAATGGAGGCAATTGTGGTCACATATTACTGCCAACATAGATGTGGCCAAAGCGATGTCACACAAACAGCGTCACAACACTCCCGGTCCCATAGAAACCTATGGAGGGTGGTCACACAACCACTGGATCAAATGGGGGAGAGGGGTGCCTCAACACCGCAGCTACCATAGAGAAGGATGTACCGTTGTCAAATATTGTGCTGCCCCCACAGTCACAGACGAAGCATGCCCAAACTATACACTACTGCTCCCATATAAATGGATGCAGCGGTGTCACTTTACATGACTTTTCCCAAAAAAAGAAAAAATGGATGGAGGGGTGGGGGGGGGGGGTAATCGTACACATTACCACTGCTGCCATAGATATGGATGGACCAGGGTTCACACACAACCTGTCATGGAGTGATAAAGGGAAGTATGGCATACAACATGACTCACAAGAAAGGAATACACCAGGGGACAAGATAACGGTGGGCCCTAGCACTAGTGAGGGGGAAGATGGGATAACTCCTTCCCTCATCTGCAGCTGTACCCTACACTCCTAGCCAGTCCCTATACAGGTTCCGCACTGGTCTCCGAGCAGGATACCTAAGACCCTGGCACACCCTGTAATAGCCCTGGCTAGGGAACTGGCAGATAAGGGACACTAGCCCCACCACTGCACTAATAAAACACCAAGGGAAGGAAAGACAGACCGGGAAACAACAGACTGCTGCAGTCAGCACCAAGAGTGCAGCCTACACAGCAACTTGCAGAGAGGGCTCAGCAGCTCCTTCCACCTCCAGGCTCAGTATCCAAATGAGTATATATAACAAATTTTTGGCATCCAAATCGCTGCACTCTCAAACGCAACGTGCAGATGGATTATGCAATCTTCATAGATTGTGCTGGGGACGCAGGACGCATGCAGTTACGCTGTGGTGCAATACGCAGCGTAAATGCATGAAATTCGGCGACGTGCGCACACAGCCTTAATTACATTTTTTGTGAATGATGAAAAAGGGACAGTTTTGCCAGGTTCCTTTTTTATGGTGTTCACCGTATGAAATAAATAATGTGACCGTTTTACAGTTTGGATTGTTCTGGATGCAGTGATATTAATCTGTACTTTTGTTTATTTTTGTTTTAATCCAATTGTTGCATTTTTAGTGATGATGATAGTTGTTTGTGAGGTGTGCTCTTTTTTTCTCATCTTTTTTACATATTTTGTTATTTTACTTAGTCACACTGTGGGACATGTATATTTTTTACATTGATCGCTGGTCTTATGCATTGTAGTGCTCATGTGCTGCAGTGTATGAGACCTTCAGTTGATCACTGGCACAGCCTGTTACACCATGCATATAGCAGGTTCTAAAAGGCCACTGCACCCTGGCGTACCACCCACAGCAAACATTGGCACCCAAGATTATGATAGTGGGAGGTCGTTGGGGGTCAGTGCTTTTTTTTTTTTTTTTATTAGCCACTCACTGTAGATGCCACTGTCATCTTTGAGAGGGAAATCTTCAATCTGTTCCAAAACCGATTGAAGCCAATGCCGCAGGTTTTCAGCTGTCATATAGAGCTGTCACCTCCAGGATTTTTGCCTGCTGGGAGGCGCTATTTACTTATCCTCACCGCCATTTTAAAACGGCACTAATGATTAAGGCCCCTAAACTGTATTCATTAAGGGGTTAAGAAAGAATGGGGTTGGCATAAAATGCTGGATCCTTATTACCATGTTGCATTAAGGTTACCTGTGACATGTCCCATCCCAGCGTCATTACATTATAAGGAACGTGGCAAGAAAAGCCTAAGGCTATGTGCGCACGTTGCGTACTAGCCCTGCAGAAATTTCTGCAGCGATCTGAAGAGCACATGTGCGCTTTAGATCGCTGCAGAAATGTCCGTAGTGAGCGCCGATTCCATGCGCTCTGCCTGCAGCTCCTCCCATAGACAGAGCAGGAGCTGCCGGCAAAGCGCAGGAAAGAAGTGACATGTCACTTCTTTTTGCGCAGCGCTTCGGCAGTAGCCGAAGCGCTGCGCTCTGAGACGCCACGTGCGCACGGCCCCTGCACAATCTCCATAGACTGTGCAGGGGACGCAGGACGCATGCAGTTACGCTGCGCTACAAAGCGCAGCGTAACTGCATGAATTTACGCGATGTGCGCACATAGCCTAATGCTCTTCACAATACATTATAGGTGTAAAATGACCGGACTTGTAAAGATGTGATTGTAAAGAGTCAGGAGGATGTCACTTATTGACGCCTGTTACATCTACACTAAGCCATGTACAGGAGCAATAGTGTTCATGTATCTCTGCAGTCTCCTCTCAATAGCCGGTCATCAGCCGCCTCGCTGTAAGGGGGAATATATAATAAGTATATTACATAGGCATGTAGAGTGATATACACATTTATATACAGAGAAACCAAGGGAAAAAAAATGGTGAAAACATACCCTGCTGTAACTAAATGAAAGCATAGTGCATATAAACATAGGGTACTTAGTAAACACTGTTTTTTGATCAAAAAAAGCATAAAGCTATCCCACCAACGCCAAGGTGTACCCAGTTGGGATAGTTGATTTCTCTGTCTTATGGCCAGTGTGAACATGAGCTCACAAGCTCCATGTGTATCATCTCATACTCCAGCTCACTTTTTTGTTTTTATGTAGTTTTTTTGTATTCAGTACAAATAGGGAGTGGCCCCCTTCTCAGTGAGCTGGGCATTTCATTCTGTGCATCCCCCTAACTGTGTGTCCTGTTGGGACCCGGTCACTCTCAGCCCTTAGCCACATTGAGGCCTATTTTAGACCCATGGTAAGGTTTTAATATTAGAGAGTGTAGGTACTATCCCAACTGGGTACACCTTGACGTTTGGTGGGATAGCTTTATGCTTTTTTTGATCAAAAAACAGTGTTTACTAAGTACCCTATGTTTATATGCACTATGCTTTCATTTAGTTACAGCAGGGTATGTTTTCACCATTTTTTTCCTTGGTTTCTCTTTGTCTTATGGCCAGTGTGAACATGAGCTCACAAGCTCCATGTGCATCATCTCATACTCCAGCTCACTTTTTTGTTTTTTTGTTTTTACATTTATATACAGATAGATCTGCTGTACATCACACCTGAGATTATGCATTTTCCCAATAATGGCTCATTCAGCAATGGTTGCTCACTAGTTCATTTATAAAGACAATATTGATGGATTTGCAGTGCATCCTGCATTGGGCTTAATTGACAGGTCTTTATGTGTAAATAGGGAGAGACCTAGAGACCGTAGAGCGGCGCTGGGAAAGCCCAGCCTAGGGAGAGAGCGTGGTTTTCAGAGGAGAATCTACCCGGCTTCCATCGTGTGGCTCTGATCCCTGCTGCCCGCGGTTTGGGTAACAGGTTCTTTATGATTCCCATGCAGTCTGCCCCCAGAACTGTACAATAACTGCTGGAGCCGGGGTCTTCCACTGTTATTCAATGAGATTAGGACAAGCTTTAAGCAATGATATCATTGGGTACTTTATACCACGTGACTCGCCCAGGACATTTAGCGGCATTTTGTCTAGCTCTAGTCCTCTGTCTCCACATTGCATTTCCTTTAGACTCCATTCACACATCCTTGTGACTGTTACCATCCAAGAGAAACAGCCCGATCTATTACTCAGGTGTCATCCTAGAAGCTTCAGTTTTTTCTTAGCTTTTTTCCCCCTCGCGTTTCTGAACTTTATCCATTGACTCTTAATAAATTTATCAGTTAAAAGACAGATTAAGTAAGACGTCTTCCTAATTTTATCCGGGTTTGCGGACAATAAGGCATTTGCATTAGTCACTCCGGCAGGGGAGATGATATCCTCAGACGCGTCTGATACCGAAAATCAGGGTGGTGTATATTGATATGTTTGCAAAGTTAGTAGGCAAAGAACTCCGAGCAATACAACGAGACTAATATCTGAGAAACCGAAGCTTACAAACACAAAAATTCAAAGCATTAAAATAAAAATCTTGAAAAAATAAAATAAAATAAATCAAGAATTGACAACAAAACCATGTGATAAAGGTGGCAATATTGTGGTAATGAACACCGGTGACTACCCTAGGTTGTGTAAAGATATTTTTCGTGATAATAGTACCTATGAGATCCTCCCATCAGATCCATCCTTGACTTATTCTAAAACATTAGAAGGTATCCTTAAAAAGGCCAGTGAACTGTCTAATATCAGCAAAAGAAAGCAAAAGAATTTGACTTCATGTCGCAAAAATATCCTACAATAGCAACATTTTACGCGATACCAAAAATACATAAGGGGTTCACTCCCCTGATGGGACAAGCTATAGTTTCGGGAGTAGATTCCCTTGGACAGAATCCGAGTATTTACCTAGATCTAATACTACGTCCTTTTGTATTGAGTCTCCCTTCATACATAAAAGACACAACAGATTTGATTGTGAAGTTGGACGGAATTTCAGTTGGTTCAGATACATTATTAGCATCTATAGAGGTCGAGCATGTATAGTAGTATTCCCCAAGAGGAGGGCATACATGCTATCAGATATTTTTTATCCACTAGGGGGAATCATTTTACAAAACATTGAATTTGCTTTTGAACTACTAAGATTCATTCAAACGCACAATTTTTTTCTGTTCAACAGTAAGTTTTACCACCAGCTCAGGGGCACAGCTATGGGGAGCCCGTGTACCCCCAATTATGCTAATGTGTTCCTAGGTTGGTGGGAGGACACAATAGTTTTCAAGGATGAGGATGTCGTCTTTAGCCCCCATATACAATTTTGGGGGCGATATATTGACGACATCCTCATCCTGTGGATAGGGGACATTCCATCTTTCCGTGCTTTTGTTGAATATCTTAATTCTAATCAGCTAGGTCTCCGATTTACATATGAAATGAATCAGAATAACCTTGCTTTCCTAGATGTCCGTATCTCTAAGGATGGGAGAGAAGGTCTAGCTATGACCATCTTTCGAAAACCTACGGCTACAAATGGCCTTTTAAGGTGGGAAAGCCACCACCCAGTCCCCCTCAAAAAAGGAATCCCAAAAGGACAGTTTCTTAGGTTATGAAGAAACAGTTCCTTATTAAGGGATTTTGAGAATCAAGCTGTGGATTTGGGTAGAATATTTCAGGAGAGAGGCTACCCACAGCAAATAGTAGAAGTAGCATATAATAATGCCTGGAAATCAAGTAGGGGAGAATTACTAAATGGTACAAATAAATAACAGGTGGACAACATCACGAGGTTAATTGCTACCTACCATGATCAACATTGCAGAATCATGGACATCCTACGGCGTCATTAGCCCATCTTGGGGCAGATCCAGATCTCTGCAACTTTATCTCATCATACCCAAATGTTACGTTTAGAAGAGGCAAATCAATAAAAGATCGAATTGTACATAACCACTTCTCCCTCCCAAGAGGTTTAGGGACTTGGCTAGATAGGAAGCCACTGGGCACATTCAGGTGTGGCGGATGTAGCTTTTGCCCATTAACCACGCAAAAACATTCCACACTGAAACAAATGGTAGGGTTTTTAAAATCCGTGATTTTGCCAACTGTAAAACAGAGGGGGTGGTATATCTATGTACATGTAGTTGCCCTCTAGGGTATGTAGGAAAAACAAAAAGGGAACTATGGGTGAGGATAGGAGAACACCTCGGGGATGTCCATCATAAGGGACACTGCAATAGCACGCCATGTCAATCTGTATCATCAAGGTAATATAAAAGCAATCTCTTTCCATGTATTTGAGGTAATTCCAAGGTCACCCAGAAATAATTGGGATAGACGTATTCTCCAGAGAGGCCTAGATGGACCTTTCTTTTGGACACAGTGTCACCAGGGGGCCTAAACGAAATCATAAGCTTCAGCAGTTTTGTTTAACCCCTTCACCCCCGGCCACTAAAACACCCTAATGACCGGGCCATTTTTTGCAATTCTGACCAGTGTCACTTTGACAGGTTATAACTCTGGAACGCTTCAACGAATCCTGGCGATTCTAAGATTGTTTTTTCGTGACATATTGTACTTCGTGTCAGTGGTAAATTTAGGCCGATATTTTTTGCGTTTATTTGTGAAAATTTAGGAAATTTTGCGAAAATTCGCAATTTTCAAACTTTGAAAATTTATGCCCATAAATCTGAGAGATATGTCACACAAAATAGTTACTAAATAACATTTCCCACTTGTCTACTTTACATCATCGCAATTTTCGAAACAAATTTTTTTTTCGTTAGGAAGTTAGAAGGGGTAAAAGTTCATCAGCAATTTCTCATTTTTCCAACAAAATTTACAAAATAAATTTTTTTTTAGGGACCACATCACATTTGAAGTGACTTTGAGAGGCCTAGGTAAAAGAAAATAGCCAAAAGTGACCCCATTCTAAAAACTGCACCCCTCACACTGCTCAAAACCACATCCAAGAAGTTTATTAACCCTTTAGGTGCTTCACAGGAACCAAAGCAATGTGGAAGGAAAAAATGAAAATTTTACTTTTTAACACAAAAATGTTAGTTTAGCCATAAAAATTTCATTTTCACAAGGGAGAAAAGAGAAATTGCACCATACAATTTATTATGCATTTTCTCCTGAGTACGCTGATACCCCATATGTGGTAAAAATCAATTGTTTGGGCGCACGGCAGAGGTCAAAAGGGAAGTAGCACCATTTGAATTTTTGAACGCAAAATTAGCTGCACTCATTAGTGGACGCCATGTCGGGTTTGAAGACCCCCTGAGGTGCCTAAACAATGGAGCTCCCCCACAAGTGACCCCATTTTGGAAACTAGAGCCCTCAAATAATTTTTCTAGATGTTTGGTGAGCACTTTGAACCCCTGGAGGCTTTACAGAAGTTTATAACGTTCAGCCGTGAAAAGAAAAAAAAAAAAATATTTTACCACAAAACTGTTGCTTTAACTAGGTAGCTTTTTTTTCACAAGGGTATCAGGAAAAAATGCACCATAAAATGTATTGCGCATTTTCTCCTGAGTACGCAGATACCTAATATGTGGTGGAAAGTAATTGTTTGGGCGCATGGCTGGGCTCAGAAGAGAAGGAGCGCCATTTGACAGCAAAATTGGTTGGAATCATTAGCGGACGCCATGTCACGTTTGGAGATACCCTATGGTACCTAAACAGTAGAGCTCCCCCACAAATTACCCCATTTTGGAACTAGACCCCTCAAGGAATTTATCTAGATGTTTGGTGAGCCCCTTTTACCCCCAGGGGCTCCCCAGAAGTTGATAACGTAGAACCGTGAAAATTATTATTTTTTTTTCAACCACAAAATGTTTGCATCAACCAGGTAGCTTTTTTTTACAACGGTATCAGGAAAAACTGCACCGTAAAACGTATTGTGCAATTTCTCCTGAGTACGCAGATACCTCATATGTGGTGGAAAGTAATTGTTTGGGCGCATGGCGGGGCTCAGAAGACAAGGAACGCCATTTTACTTTTCAAAAGCACAGACGCGGTGCACTGATCGGCCGCTGCAGGACGCACGGTCGGATGAGATACAAAAAGCGCTGGGGATACGGAAAAAAGTCACGCCAAAAATTGAGCAGGGATGCCGATCCATTATGTGCATCCCTGATCAGCGCTCAGCGAGACGCACGGACGGATGCGATACAAAACGCGTCGCGAATACGGGAAAAAAAGTCCCGCCGAAAACTGACCACGGATGCAGATCCATTATCTGCATCCCTGATCAGCGCTTGGCGGGACGCATGGACAGATGAGGTGTAAAAATGGACAGGGGATACAAGAAAAAAAAAAGTTATACTCTCAGTACCCAAGGGATTAGCAGGAGGATCACTGACCAGAAGAACTGTAGGAGGACAGGAGGAACAGAAGGCAGCCAGATGGACAGCTTTACACTAGCAGCAGGCAGGACGTTGGACAGATCAGCAGAAGACCCAGGAACTAGGACCCAGCGATGGAGGCAGATGTGATCGGGCAGTGAAAACCTCGGATGACCCGATGAAGGAAGGTAGGGGACGTTGGGGTGGAGGGGGGGGGAGGGTGTTGAGAGCAGAGGCAGAAGGAAGGAAGCAGAATAGAGATCACAGAGGCAGTCAGGCAGATCGCGTGGGGAGCAGATCGGGATGTCGGGGGGCAGATCGGGGGGGGGGCACGGGCAGGGGCCATCACAGGAGCGCGCAGGGGCCTTCACGGGAGTGGAATACTTACCATTGGAGCAGAAGCAGTAACATCAGCGGCGGCAGCAGCAGCGGTGGCGTGGTACCACAATTACCAGCGGGTGCACGCTGCAGACATGCTGGGGGAGGGTCCCCAGACCAGCACAGGCCTGGGGAGGGCGGTGTCAGGTTTCCAGGTTTTCCAGTTCTCTTTTGAATGAGCTTGCCCTCGGTTAACATGGAGTTTACTGTTCTGTTGCCCTACTTCCTGTCCAGCTGCTTAAAAGGCCGCCTCTAAGCCTAGTCCAGTGCCTGAGTATACTGCTTGCTGTGTGCTCCTGCTTTGCTGCTGCTAATCCTGTTTGCTTTGGATCCTCCTAAAGACTACCGACCGACCGACACTGGACCTTACCCGGTTTCTCAAGCTGTGCCCGGATTCCGTCTGCCATCTTCGGTCAGCACTCTGCCCGGTTCTCTCTGGTTCGTAACCACTCTGGACATTCATTCCGTACGGACACTCCTGGACTTTTACCGCTTGCCCCTTGTGTCCCGGCTGCTGCGCATTTAGGCCTTCCGGGGTGATTGCCGGACAGTCCCTGTATAGGGGTTCGCTCTGGTGGTCTCCCTGGGGGAGTCCGGTGCGTGGCCCCGGGAATTCCCTTCACTCCGTTTCGGGAAGGTATTGTGTGTATTTGTACCGCTGTGTTTTCCGTTGTGTATCTACCGTGGTTACATATTATAAAATATCTTGTACCAAGAACTCGTCTCTGATTGTCATTGCCCTACGCTATCGAAATCCTCAGAACATATATAAGTATTACATTATACTCAGGCCATAAGAGGATTTCGCTGGGGCAATGACTGAGACACGAGTAGATCAGCTCTTCTCCATGATTAACTCCCTGCAGCAGGAGATGGAGGCGGTGCAGAATAAACTTAGAGATGTGGAGGCACAGCTGGGCCATGATCACCAGGTACTGGGGCCGGCTATACAGGATTTGCAAGTCAGAGTGGAGGCTCAGGAAGCCGTCCCCACTACGTCCGTATCAACTGCCGGTATGCCTAGGTTACCCCCATTCCGTTTCAATGGTGGTCGTAGTCAGTTCCGTGGATTTGTTAACCAATGTATACTGTTTTTCGATGTACATTCTGATTATTACCGTTCTGATCGGTCAAAGGTGTTATGTATCATCATGTTATTAACCTCACGAGCACTGGCTTGGGCTAATCCCATGATAGAGAATCGGGACATCCGTTTGAATCACCTGGATGACTTTCTGAATGCAATGGCGCAAATGTTTGATGATCCGAATCGCCGTGCTACCGCTGAAGCGGCTCTCCTTTCCTTACGTCAGGGAAAGCGTTCTGTCGTTGAATACGCCACTGAGTTCAAGAGGTTAGTGGTAGACACCGATTGGGGAAACAATGCTTTATTGTCTGTTTTCAGAAAAGGTTTGTCCGGTACCATCAAGGACGAGTTAGCTCGTTCCGAATCTCCAGGGGATTTTGAACTGTTTCTCCAGCACTGTGTGCGCATTGATACCCGTTTGACGGAACGTAGACAGGAAAAATGGGCAGCTGTAAACCGTGTAAACAATATTGCGTTTCCTTCCAGAGAACCCGCTCTCAGGACGCCACGGGAGGCCGAGGACGTACCTATGCAAGTGGACTCTCTGCAAAAACGAGAGACCAATGAACGTCGTGAACACCGGCTCCGTGAGCGTTTGTGTTTCTATTGCGGTCAATCAGACCATTTCTTGATCGACTGCCCGAAACGTCCAAATCGCCCAAATAAGGTATTGGCAGCCATGGCGGAGTGTGACAACACGGACGCAGAGTCCGATATCTCTGAGGCAAGTGGACACTTGGATGCGGTGTTTCCCTTGACGGTAATGTCTACCTCACCGAAGGACTCAGAGGGGAAATATACCCATTGCTCACTCCCCATTCAGATCCGTTGGGAGGGACAGCTAATTCCTACCTCTGCAATGATAGACTCTGGGGCAGGGGGAAATTTCATGGACTCTTCCTTTGTCAGGAAACACGGTATCCGGACCCAGCAAAGATCCTCACCGGTTACCATGGAGACTGTAGATGGATCTCCGTTAATCTCCGGACCAGTGGATCGGGAAACCGTACCGCTCGAATGCGTGATGAAGCCAGGTCAGCAGGGGACCCTTGTTTTCATGATAATTTCTTCTCATTTTCCGGTTATTTTAGGTATTCCGTGGCTACGGTCTACAAATCCCGTCATCGATTGGGAGACTAAAGAAATATCCTTCCCACCACAGAGTGGTCCGACCATTTGTCCAACTGTTCCGGTTCCAGTAACATCAAATACGGAGGGCACTGTACAGGTACCTGTTTTACCCCCGGTTTACCGTGACTTCGCTGACATATGCGACAAAAGAAAGGCCGATCAGCTTCCCCCGCATAGATCGTATGATTGCCCCATAGACTTACTCCCAGGGGCGGAGATTCCGTTTGGTCATGTCTACCCGTTGGCGGCACCTGAGCTAGAAGCACTAAAAGAGTATATTGATGAAAGCCTAGCCAAGGGATTCATTCGTCCGTCTACCTCACCCGCAGGGGCACCCATCTTTTTCGTGAAAAAGAAGGAGGGGACTCTGAGACCCTGTATTGACTACCGGGAACTGAATAAGATAACCATCCGGAACCGGTATCCGTTACCGTTGATTCCTGAGCTATTGGAGAGGGTCCAACAGGCAAAAATATTCACCAAATTAGACCTCCGTGGGGCATATAATCTGCTTCGTATACGTCCCGGAGACGAGTGGAAGACCGCGTTCCGATGTCGGTACGGACATTTTGAGTACCTAGTGATGCCTTTTGGACTTTGTAACGCTCCCGCGGCATTTCAACATCTAGTTAACGATATTTTTAGGGATATCATGGACCAATTCATGGTGATCTATCTGGACGATATCCTAATCTTTTCTGATTCTTTACAGGAACACCAGGAGCACGTTAAGACCGTACTTACCCGGCTGAGGGAAAACCACCTGTACATTAAACTGGAGAAATGCGAGTTCCACTGCTCGCAAATACAATTCTTAGGTTATGTCATCTCTCCTCAGGGACTGAACATGGAATCTAGCAAGATACAAGCCATTCTCGACTGGCCGGAACCGGGAAACATCAAAGAGGTACAACGCTTTGTCGGTTTTGCCAACTTTTACCGACGTTTTATCCGTAACTTTTCAGAGATTGTTCGTCCCATCACTCTGTTAACTAAAAAAGGACAGAAGTTTGTGTGGTCCGCCCAGGCCCAGGAAGCATTTCATCGTCTCAAGGTATGTTTTACCTCAGCGCCAATTTTAGTACATCCGAATCCAGCACTTCCCTTTATCGTGGAGGTTGACGCTTCCGACTATGCATTAGGGGCCATTCTTTCTCAAAGGACTGGGGACAACAGTCTCTTGCATCCGTGTGCCTTCTTTTCCCGCCGGTTGTCCCCTGCAGAAAGGAACTATGACGTTGCGGACAAGGAATTATTGGCGATTATTTCCGCTTTCAAGGAATGGAGACACCACTTACAGGGAGCCGCGCAGCAAGTGATAGTACTCACAGATCATCGTAATCTGGAATTTCTTAAGTCTGCCAGGTGCCTGTCTCCACGGCAAGCCCGTTGGAGCCTATTTCTTAACCAATTCAATTTTATCGTTACCTACCGTCCAGGTTCACGTAATGGGAAAGCCGATGCCTTGTCCCGAATCCACGCCGTGGACTCCGTGCCTGGAACCCCGTCTCAGACCGTGTTATCAGATGCCAATTTCGTTGGAGTAATCCAGGACCAGGACTTGTGGAAGGACATCAAGCTGGCCTATGATGGTGACGTATTTCTTGCTGCCCCCCCGAATGATGTAACTCTTGTTCTTCGGAATGGTGTGTGGTTGAGAGAGCGACGCATTTATGTCCCGGAGGCCGTAAGACTTCGGGTTCTCAAATTGGTCCATGACTCCGTGTTGGCTGGTCATAGGGGGGTACTGAAGACGCAGGAATTTCTGAGCCGTTTTTTCTGGTGGCCTACCTGTTTAAAGGATGTGAAGGACTATGTCCGCTCATGTGTGGTTTGTGCCCGGTGCAAGGTCCCTCGTGTGGCTCCTACGGGACTCCTCCAACCGTTACCCGTGCCATCTCGCCCTTGGGGGTCTATCTCCATGGATTTTATTGTGGAGTTGCCAGTCTCAGGCGGGCACAATACCATTTTAGTGGTGGTGGATCGATTGACTAAAGCTGCTCACTTCATTCCGTGTACCGGTCTTCCCTCAGCCGCAGAGACAGTGGATCTGGTTATCCAGAACGTATTCCGATTGCATGGGGTACCAGACGAGATCATCTCTGACCGGGGCGTGCAGTTCACGTCTAGATTCTGGAAGGGGTTTTGTACGGCACTCCAGATTGATGTCTGTTTGTCTTCTGCATACCATCCTCAGACAAATGGGCAAACCGAACGGACAAATCAAACCCTGGAACAATACCTTCGATGTTATGTCAGCCATCTCCAAGACGATTGGTTGAAGATGCTTCCGTTGGCGGAGTTCTCATACAACAACACTCAGAGCAGCTCCACTAAGGTAACGCCCTTTTTCGCTAACCTGGGTTACCATCCGACTGTTTTGCCTAGGTCACCGGTTGCGGTTTCGGTGCCAGCGGTGGAGAACAGATTGACAGAACTACGACAAAATCTGGAGGTTCTAAAGGACACTGTGGCTACGGCCCAGGAGCGTTACAAGAGGTCGGCAGACACTCACCGGAAACCGGCACCCATGTACAAGGTAGGGGACTCTGTATGGTTATCTACCAAAAACCTGAGATTGGGTGTTCCTTCACAGAAGCTGGGACAAAAATTCATCGGTCCGTTTAAGATCACCGGGATCGTGAGCCCTGTGGCCTGTCGGCTACGGTTACCGCACCATCTAAAGGTACACCCGGTTTTTCATGTGTCTCTCCTCAAACCAGTTTCCCCTAATACGTTTCATGGTCGTGTTGTGCCTCCTCCTCCGCCTGTGATGGTCGACGGCGAGGAGCAGTTCGTGGTTGAGGATATTATTGACTCCCGGCTCCATCGTCGTCGGCTTCAGTATCTGGTACGTTGGCAGGGGTACGCCCCCGAGGACGATTCCTGGGAACCGGTGGGTAACATTCGGGCACCCCGGAAGATTGCTCAGTTTCATCGACGTTTCCCGGACAAGCCAGGCCCTGATCCGTCCTGAGGCAGTCTCTGGGGGGGGGAGTAATGTCAGGTTTCCAGGTTTTCCAGTTCTCTTTTGAATGAGCTTGCCCTCGGTTAACATGGAGTTTACTGTTCTGTTGCCCTACTTCCTGTCCAGCTGCTTAAAAGGCCGCCTCTAAGCCTAGTCCAGTGCCTGAGTATACTGCTTGCTGTGTGCTCCTGCTTTGCTGCTGCTAATCCTGTTTGCTTTGGATCCTCCTAAAGACTACCGACCGACCGACACTGGACCTTACCCGGTTTCTCAAGCTGTGCCCGGATTCCGTCTGCCATCTTCGGTCAGCACTCTGCCCGGTTCTCTCTGGTTCGTAACCACTCTGGACATTCATTCCGTACGGACACTCCTGGACTTTTACCGCTTGCCCCTTGTGTCCCGGCTGCTGCGCATTTAGGCCTTCCGGGGTGATTGCCGGACAGTCCCTGTATAGGGGTTCGCTCTGGTCGTCTCCCTGGGGGAGTCCGGTGCGTGGCCCCGGTAATTCCCTTCGCTCCGTTTCGGGAAGGTATTGTGTGTATTTGTACCGCTGTGTTTTCCGTTGTGTATCTACCGTGGTTACATATTATAAAATATCTTGTACCAAGAACTCGTCTCTGATTGTCATTGCCCTACGCTATCGAAATCCTCAGAACATATATAAGTATTACAGGCGGCCACCTGCAGATCAGACTGACCCACTGCACACTGATTGGAGCGATTGCGCGTCATAGCACGATCGCTCCAATCAGTGCTGCAGGGGCTGGGGACGACATGTTTGAGGTACATCTATGATGTGCTGTAGCTGCTACAGCACATCATAGCAGGATCTCATAGTATCGTACTAATTCGGGCATTATTTTTGCCGAAATCAGTGCAAACGATGTGGTTGGCGGTTCAGATTTGAACAGCCAATCACATTGATCGTCGATGGGGGTTGGCGATGCCAACCCCCCCTGGGGTCAAGCAAAGGTCCCCTGCTGTAAGAAACAGCAGGAGACATCATTTGAAAGCCGTTGCTATGGCCACGGCAATCAAATGAACTTTAGGCAGTAAAATTACGTCCCTGGTCGTTAAGTCACATTAAAATAGGACGTAACTTTACTGCCCGCAGTCGTGAAGGGGTTAAACAGATGTATTCCCGACAAGACATTGCCTATTTAGGTAGCCAAGATGGTCATTTTTACCATTTATATACTGTTTTTGTTGCATTTAATATGCAATCTTTATGGGCTGATTCTCCAGGTCCTTATCTTTATCCGTTCCTGTTTTCTCTCCCTCAAGTCCTAATGGTAGGGAATTCTATATAATCACTGGATAACTGACAAATACTAAGCACTTAGTTAGGAACATGCAATTAGGTTGGTGACCTTTGACCAAATCGAATAAAATCGGTTTAAATACAAGCATTCCCATAAATATGGATTTATTAGAATACATGTGTGTATGTTCTCCCCGTGTTTGTGAGGGTTTCCTCCGGGTTCTCCAGTTTCCTCCCATATTCCAAAGACATAGTGATAGGAAATGTAGATTGTGAGCCCCAATGGGGACCGTGTGTATCACTAAGTAAAGCGCTGCGGAATATGTTAGCGCTATATAAAAAAACGGGTTTTTTTATGTCAGTACAAATATTGTGATACCATATTTATAGCATTTTTATGCTCTGCTGCTTTTAAACACTAAAAATAATATTTTACAAATATAAAAACAAAGAAGGTTTTTTGCCAAATTAGGGCTTGTTTTTTGCAGAATGATTTGGATGTTCATTTATTCCATTTTTTACATTTCACTTTTTGATCGCTTTTAATTACATTATTTTGTGTAAGTGATGAAAAAGTGAGTTTTCTCACATTTTTTTATGGTGTTCACCGTATGAAATAATGTGACCGTTTTACAGTTTGGATTGTTCTGGATGCAGCGATATTAATCTGTACTTTTGTTTATTTTTGTTTTAATGCATTTGTTGCATTTTTACTGATGATGATAGTTGTTTGTGACGTGTGCTCTTTTTTTCTCATCTTTTTTACATATGTTGTTGTTATTTTACTTAGTCACTGTGGGACATGTATATTTTTTTACATTGATCGCTGGTCTTATGCATTGTAGTGCTCATGTGCTGTAGTGTATGAGACCTTCAGTTGATCACTGACAGCCTGTTACACCATGCATATAGCAGGTTCTAAAAGGCCTGTACCCTGGAGTACCACCCACAGCAACCATTGGCACCCAGGATTATGATAGTGGGAGGTCGTTGGGGGTCAGTGCTTTTTTTTTTTTTTTTAATTAGCCACTCACTGTAGATGCCACTGTCATCTTTGAGAGGGAAATCTTCAATCTGTTCCAAAACCGATTGAAGCCAATGCCGCAGGTTTTCAGCTGTCATATAGAGCTGTCACCCCCAGGATTTTTGCCTGCTGGGAGGCGCTATTTACTTATCCTCACCGCCATTTTAAAACGGCACTAATGATTAAGGCCCCTAAACTGTATTCATTAAGGGGTTAAGAAAGGCTGGGGTTGGCATCAAATGCTGGATCCTTATTACCATGTTGTATTAAGGTTACCTGTGACATGTCCCATCCCAGCGTCATTACATTATAAGGAACGTGGCAAGAAAAGCCTAATGCTCTTCACAATACATTATAGGTGTAAAATGACCGGACTTGTAAAGATGTGATTGTAAAGAGTCCGGAGGATGTCACTTATTGACGCCTGTTACATCTACACTAAGCCATGTACAGGAGCAATAGTGTTCATGTATCTCTGCAGTCTCCTCTCAATAGCCGGTCATCAGCCGCCTCGCTGTAAGGGGGAAGATATAATAAGTATATTACATAGGCATGTAGAGTGATATACACATTTATATACAGATAGATCTGCTGTACATCACACCTGAGATTATGCATTTCCCATTAATGGCTCATTCAGCAATGGTTTCTCACTAGTTCATTTATAAAGACAATATTGATGGATTTGCAGTGTATCCTGCATTGGGCTTAATTGACAGGACTTTGTATGTAAATAGGGAGAGACCTAGAGACCGTAGAGCGGTGCTGGGAAAGCCCGGCCTAGGGAGAGAGCGTGGTTTTCAGAGGAGAATCTACCCGGCTTCCATCGTGCGGCTCTGATCTCTGCTGCCCGCGGTTTGGGTAACAGGTTCTTTATGATTCCCATGCAGTCTGCCCCCAGAACTGTACAATAACTGCTGGAGCCGGGGTCTTCCACTGTTATTCAATGAGATTAGGACAAGCTTTAAGCCATGATATCATTGTGTACTTTATACCACGTGACTCGCCCAGAACATTTAGCGGCATTTTGTCTAGCTCTAGTCTTCTGTCTCCACATTGCATTTCCTTTAGGCTCCATTCACACATCCTTGTGACTGTTCCCATCCAAGACAGACTGATCTATTTCTCAGGTGTTATCCTAGCCTAGAAGCTTCGTTTTTTTTCTTAGCTCCCCCCGCCCCCCTTGACTTTGAGCTTTTTTATCCATTGACTCTTAATAAAATGTATTGGTTAAAAAAAAAAAAAAACGGATGAAACTAAGATGTCTTCCTAGTTTTATCTGGGTCTCATAGACTTGGTGGGCGGTGTAGTGCATAATGAAACTGCCCCAGACTGTGCAGCAAGGGGTTAACCCCAATGCTGTTTTTGTCCAGCCCCCTCTCCCGTCCAGGCCCTGCTCTTCCGGTGTTTGGGAGCTGACACCGTCCTGGCCCCTCCCGATTTCCCAATCCCACCTATAGGGTGTAATTTCTACCTATATATTGGGGTCCGGGGCGGTCTTCGGCCTCTTCCCCTGGTATCCCAGGATCCGCCAACAGCTCTCCCTCCCTCCCTCCCTATTGTTGATGCTTGTTTTTACTTGTTTTTCTTTTTTGTTAACAGTTTCTAAATGTTTGTACAGTGAAGTCACAGCAGCATGTGTCAACAGCATTCTGGTGAGAGAGCGGAAGTCCTTGGTCCTGTGGTAGAGTGTCCCTTCTCACCTGTAGTCAAGTTATGTTTTACAAGTTCTAAAAAGTTTGGAAAAAGTTTATAAAATATGTTTTACAAGTTTTAATGAGTTTGGAAAAGTTTGTAACATAATAATATATCAGTAAAGCTGTGACCGATATCTGCCAACAAAATGGTGTCTGTGTTTATTTCATTAGGACGGGCCTTTATTTGGATGCAATGGTTCTTTGTTTTTCTCTGTGCAGTCTTAATGACCAAGTCTGATCAGCAGAACTGAGGACAATAGCACATGCTCCTCTGGACCAAAAACCTCACCAACACCAAAACACACATATAATCCCAGATTTTCCCCTTCCCCAAGAACTGGTGACAGGCTAGGGTTGGACCCAATGGATGGCCACCTAGTGGTGGAACCGATCAAGTCCAGGGAAAACACTCCAAGCAGACCTGATAAAATCTACACGGTGAGGGGACCATCCAGGATCTCAACGACCGTAGAGTCCAGGGCACAGCAGTGACGGGAGAACCAGGGGACAGTGACCTGAGGTCCGACCCAACAGGGTTCAAACTGCTTGCCATATGGACCAGAACCGAAAGACAACCAGGATGGGACCTCCAGACGTTGCAATCTAAGGGGACCCGCCAACCAGAGACAGGTGGAGAGAAAGAAGCTACCAGGTCACCACACCGGCACTGGAACTAAGGGGACCAGCTGTGAGGACCAGCCTCTATCGGGTTGCAACAATCACCATCATGAGTAAAGAACCAGTTACACTGCAATCCCTTGTGTGGTCTACCTTCTTTCTCCGCCCTGGTACTGTTAATGGACTTAAACATCAAACACTGTTATTTATCCCCTGGGGCCTGGGCCCTACTTGTGGAAGGCCACAACATCCAGGCTGCCATTAATATCAGCCCCAGCAGTGAGAGACCGTGCAGCGGCGGCTCCATCTATATAGCCGCAACCCGAAAGTGGCGTCATGACAAACTTTATTATAATCCCTGTAAATACCCACTTTTAAAAAGCGACTTCCCCACAGTGTCTCTGAACCGGGCACCGGCCATTACTCCAGTGACACTTCCCAGCGAAACCAGGCCCGGGACAGAGTACCCCATAGCCCTGGGGTGCGACACTTCCCCGTGCCAAAAGCGCCACAGCCTGTTTTGCATATGGATTTAAATAGCAATTGCTCTGGACTGGCCGGATAACGGTATGGCTGGGATTGTCTCTACAGGAGCTACATGCACAGACTCACAATTTACTGACACTTTCCTCTAACAAGAGATGAATTATCCTATGAATTGATAGAATCTTCAGGGGATTCTGTCTTTGCAGTGAGTAAGCTTGTGAGTGTTTATTGGACGTTTCTTACCACCTGACCTGTTTTGCAGATACTTTTCCTGAGGGACAGAGCCGATGTTATCATACTGAAATAATGTTTTCCTGCCTACAATACTGTATCTCTTCCCATGTTTTCTGTCTGAAGTGTCTAATGTCCTCTACTGTATCCTGAATGTTGGGAATGAGGTGATGAAACCTCCTGCACTATATATAATGATGGGTGAGCGTGTGCGGCACTGCTCAGTACTCTATGGAGCATCAGGGAGCTCGGGTACGCTCGGTGCTCAGCCGAGTATCGCGGGTGATTGGATGTGAAACAGTGAACACAAAGCGCTGGCTCCATTCAGTCTGTGATGGGAGCCGGCACCCCAGTGAGGGACACTTGCAGTCTCCCATAGTGGATGGTAGATGGGAGTACAAACTTATGATGACCTTTGACACATTCAGAGCAGGGATGAATGTGTCTCATGGATTCATGTCTTTTTACATCAGTTAAAAGATGTGCTCCTCTGACCAAACGAGCGTGTCACAGCCCGGACCAGACCCTTATCAGAGGACAATAAAATCTTCACACTGAACTGCAGCAAAAATGAACACTGAACCGTGTTCTCCTATGTTACCTCTAAATCTCAGCAAAGTGAGTGACCTCCATCAAGTGAGCAGGAGAACTCAGCTCCCATAGAACTGGACGGACAGGTGTCACATTACACTACTCCTCCCACAAAAATGAATGTAGCCGGGGGGAGGGGGTGGGGAGGGGGGGGTCTACACATTACACTACATCTACCACAGAAATGGAGAGTTCAGGGTCACAACATAACCACTGCTCCCATAGAAATTGACGCAGCGGGGTCTCGAGACCATTTCAATAAAAATGGACGGAGCAAGGCGGGGGAGGAGGAGGGAAGGGGAGTCACAACACAAATACTACAATAGAAATGGATGGATCGATGGGGGGGATGGGCAGTGATCTACTGAAATAGTGTTCCCACAGCTCCCACAAAAGTGGATCGGGTGCTCTCTAGCCCTACACTACTGATACCATAAACATTGAGTGGGGGTCAACTGTTGCACGGATTATCCATTAGAAGTGGGCAGCAGAATAATGTCACACAACACCACTGCTCTCATACAAAGAGATGATGCGTGGGGTCACACATTACACCATTGCTCCTATAGAAGTGGGCAGAGCAGGGTCAACACCATTGCTCCCGTAGTAATGGATGGAGTAGATTCACACTACACTTTTGCTTCCATAGAATTGGATGGAGTAAGGCAACACAATCCAGTGCTCCCATAGACATTGACAGAGCAGATTCACAAATTATTCTCTCCCATAGAAATGGACGGACTGAGGTTGCACATTAACGTACACATAGTAATGGATGGAGTGGGGGGAGCTCACAGTACACTACATTCACAGAAATAGCTGTATTGTGGGGGGGGAGTCACACATAGCCCCACTGCTTTAATAGAAATGGATGGGGAGGGGTCACAACACTTCTGCTCCCATAGACATAAATGGAGCAGGGACACATTATGTTCCTGTTCCCATAGACATTGACATAGCAGGTTACACGTAGCACTGCTCCAATAGAAACTGATGGAGTGGGGCTAACAAATTACACTACTGCTCTCCTAGAAGAGGACAGTTTAGGGTCACACAAGGCCCATGCTCCCACAAAAGGAAAGGGAGCGGGGCTACACATCACCACTGCTCCCATAGAAGTGGACGTAGCAGGGTCACAACACCACTACTCCCATACACCTTGATAGAGCAGGGACACAACATTACACCCCTGTTCCAATAGAAGTAGACTAAGCAGTAAGAAATATTACAAAACTAGTCCCATTGAAATGGACAGAGCGGCGTCTCATTCCACTAATGCTCCCATAAAATTGGATGGAGCAAGGTCATGCATAAAACCACTTGTTATGATTCAGTGACCGAGGAGGATCAGAAAAAGGACAAAAAAAACTAGGAAACCCAGAATGTTACCAGAGTGGTTGGAATCTCAGCGAACTGCAGACCTAACACTAACACACAACTAGAAGTAGCCGTGGGACGTGCCTACGATGACCTGGTCGCCTCGTCACAGCCGGAGAACTAATTATTCCTACAGAAAGAAATGCTGAAAAGACTAATCTGCCTCAGAGCAGTCCCCAAAGATATAGATAGCCCCCCACATGTAAAGATTACGGTGATGTAGGAAAACACAATACATAGGTAGAAAACAGATTCAGCAAAGATGAGGCCCAAACTATCTAAATAGGAAAGGACAGAAAAGAGCACTGTCTGCAGCCGTGCAATACCCTAGAAAAAGAACCAACACGCCTGATATGGAAAAATACTGAGCCCACACGGACTCTCCCCCACTATATCAGGACTCTGGTGTTACTGGAATCCAATCACTAACAGTGGAGGAACTGAAATTAATACCAAGCATGACAAAACAACATGCATAGCAGAATATGGTGCAAAGACATTCCATAGATATTTCCAGCAGGGAATAATCCAACTCCACCCAGAACTCCACACAGGTAAAATCAGGAAATAAGCCTTAGTACCTTAAACAGAAAAGCAACAAGAAAGTGTAAACCACAGATACAAAGACTAAACTTCTCTGAAAGGAGTTCTGGTAGACACAGGAGGAAGGGCTGGCTTCAGAATGTCCTTAGCACACAGGAGACAACATTGAGCACTGGCAAGGAAGCAGCAAACACTACTCAGTTATATAGGCCCAGTCAGAACCACGAGATTGCCAATCATCCTCAGCTGTCTGATTTCTATTCATCAAGCCAACTCCACTGCCAGCCCTGACCACAAGAGGGAGCCCCAAACAGGAATCCAGTCCAAATGAATTCACAACAACTGTTGTTACCATAGAAATGGATGGGGCGGGGGGGCGGGCACACAATACTACTGCTCCATAGGAATGGAAGGGGTGGAGTAACACCACCACTGCTCCCATATACATGAATAGAGCAGGGACAAAATGATACCACTACTCTAATAGGAATGGATATTGAACAATCAAGCATTACACTGTGTGCAGAATTATTAGGCAAATGAGTATTTTGATCACATGATCCTTTTTATACATGTTGCACTACTCCAAGCTGTATAGGCTTGAGAGCCAACTATCAATTAAGTGAATCAGATGATGTGCATCTCTAATGAGGAGGGGTGTGGTGTAATAACATCAATACCCTATAAAAAAAAAAAAGGTGTGCTTGATTATTAGGCAACTTCCTTTCCTTTGGCAAAATGGGTCAGAAGAGATTGGATGGGCTCTGAAAACTCCAAAATTGTGAGATGTCTTGCAGAGGGATGCAGCAGTCTTGAAATTGCCGAACGTTTGAAGCATGATCACTGAACAATCAAGAGTTTCATGGCAAATAGCCAACAGGGTCGCAAGAAGTGTGTTGGGCAAAAAAGGCGCAAAATAACTGCAGATGAATTGAGGAAAATCAAGCTTGAAACTGCGAAGATGCCATTTGCCACCAGTTTGGCCATATTTTAGAGCTACAACGTTACGAAAGTATCAAAAAGCACAAGGCATCCCATACTCCAAGACATGGCCATGGTAAGGAAGGCTAAAAAACGACCACCTTTGAACAAGAAACATAAGATAAAACGTCAAGACTGGGCCAAGAAATATCTTAAGACTGATTTTTCAAAGGTTTTATGGACTGATGAAATGAGCGGGATTCTTGATGGGCCAGATGAATGGGCCAGAGGCTGGATCAGTAAAGTGCAGAGAGCTCCACTCCGCCTCAGACACCAGCAAGGTGGAGGTGGGGTACTGGTATGGGCTGGTATCCTCAAAGATGAACTTGTGGGAGCTTTTCGGGTTGAGGATGGAGTGAAGCTCAACTCCCAGACCTACTGCCAGTTTCTGGAAGACAACTTCTTCAAGCAGTGGTACAGGAAGAAGTCTGTATCGTTCAAGAAATACATGATTTTCCTGCAGGACAATGCTCCATCACATGCATTCAACTACTCCACAGCGTGGCTGGCCAGTAAAGGTCTAAAAGATGAAAAAATAATGACACGGCCCCATTGTTCACCTGATCTGAACCCCATAGAGAACCTGTGGTCCCTCAAAATGCAAGATCTACAAGGAGGGAAAAACCGTACACCTCTCGAAACAGTGTCTGGGAGGCTGTGGTGGCTGCTGCATGCAATGTTGATCGTAAACAGATTGTAAACAGATCAAGCAACTGACAGAATATATGGATGGTAGGCTGTTGAGTGTCATCAGAAAGAAAGGTCACTAATTTTTGGGTTTTGTTTTGTCATGTCAGAAATGTTTATTTCTAAATTTTGTGCAGTTATATTGGTTTACGTGGTGAAAATAAACAAGTGAAATGGGAATATATTTGGTTTTTATTAACTTGCCTAATATTTCTGCACAGTAATAGTTACTTGCACAAACAAATATCCTCCTAAGATAGCGAAGTCTGGAAAAAAAAAAAAAAAAAAAAAAAAAACTCCAACTTCCAAAAATACTAAGCTTTGATATTTGAGTCTTTTGGGTTGATTGAAAACATAGTTGATCAATAATAAAAAAAAAATGCTAAAAAAAAAAACCCCCAAAAAACACAAAAAAAACAAACTTTCCTAATAATTCTGCATACGGTGTACACTACTCCTCCCATATAAGTACACAGAGCGGGGTAACACCACTACTCCAATTGGAATGGATGTAATGGTGTTCTCACATACTACTGCTCCCATAGAAGTGTGTGACATTACACTGCTACTTCCATGAAAGTAGATGGAGCGAGGTCTACTACTGCTTCCATAGAAAGGGATGAAGCGGGGATCACACAACACAATTACGCCCATAGAAGTGTGCAGAGGGGTGTCTCAACACCGCAGCTAATATAGAGAAGGATGTACCGTTGTCAAATATTGTGCTGCCCCCACAGTCACAGATGAAGCATGCCCAAACTATACACTACTGCTCCCATATAAATGGATGCAGCGGTGTCACTTTACATGACTTTTCCCAAAAAAAGAAAAAATGGATGGAGTGAAGGGGGGGTGGGGGATCGTACATATTACCACTGCTGCCATAGATAAGGATTGACCAGGGTTCACACACAACCTGTCATGGAGTGATAAAGGGAAGTATGGCATACAACATGACTCGCAAGAAAGGAATACACCAGGGGACAAGATAACGGTGGGCCCTAGCACTAGTGAGGGGGGAAGATGGGATAACTCCTTCCCTCATCTGCAGCTGTACCCTACACTACTAGCCAGTCCCTATACAGGTTCTGCACCTGTCGCCGGGCAGGATACCTAAGACCCTGGCAGACCCTATAATAGCCCTGGCTAGGGAACTGGCAGATGAGGGACACTAGCCCCACCACTGCACTAATAAAACACCAAGGGAAGGAAAGACAGACAGGGGGAAACAACAATAGACTGCTGCAGTCAGCAGGAAGAGTGCAGCCTACACAGCAACTTGCAGAGAGGGCTCAGCAGCTCCTTCCACCTCCAGGCTCAGTATCCAAATGAGTAACTGAACAACCAGCACCCTATACTGGGAGCAGAGGGAATATTATATATACACATTATATATATTACCGTATTTTTCGGACCATAAGACGCACTTTTTCCCCCCCAAATGTTGGGTGAAAGTGGGGGGTGCGTCTTATGGTCTGAATGTGGCTGCGAGGAATGAGGGTCATCGGGGGCACAAACAGCGCTTGCCGTGACCACGTGGGCCCGCTCATTTCATCTGCACGCCCATCCTCCTGCCCATCATCTCTCAGCGCTAAAGCCAGCGCTGACAGGTGGGCGGGATGATGGGCAGGATGATGTGTGGGGGGTTAATAATTAACAGCCGGTCCGCATGATCACCCCTGGCAACTACAGCCTGGAGTGATCATGTGAGGCTGTATTCACTGCCCTCCGTGCATCATTATCAGTGTGGGGTGCAGTGAATCAGTGTACTCACCCGTCACAGTGTGTGGAGCCGTCCCCCTGCAGCATTGTGATGTCTTCCTGTCTGTGCCGGTCAGCTGATCTGTGTAGAGAGCGGTGAGCACAGCAATGATGTCATCGCTGTGCACGCCGCTAGTGTCCACACAGATCAGCTGACCGGCACAGACAGGAAGACATCACGATGCTGCAGACAACGGTGACGGCTTTACACAGCGGCGCTGCATCTGAGACAGAGAAGAAGATGATCGGTGCTGCAGGGAGTGAGGAAAGTGAGTATAAACGTTTTTTGGTTTTTTTTTTGTACCACAGGATACAGGCCATATATCAGGATGGGGGTATATTATGAGCAAGATGGATAGGGGTATATTATGAGCAGGATGGATGGGGTATATTATGAGCAGGATGGATGGGGTATATTAGCAGGATGGGGGAATTTGGGGACATTACCCATATAACAGTGTCAGCATAACATTTTCCTCCTCTAAAACCAGGGTGCGTCTTATAGTCCGAAAAATACGGTGTATGTGTAATATAGAGATATAGATATATATAGAGATATATAGAGAGATATAGATATATATACACACACACACACACACACACACACACACACACACACACACATAAATATACATATATATCCACACACACAGACATACACATGTATATACACATACATACATATTTACATACATATATACATATATTATATTTGGAACAAAATTTTGGCATCCAAATTGCTGCGCTCTCAAACGCAACGTGCGGATGGATTATGTACAATCTTTATAGATTGTGCTGGGGACGCAGGACGCATGCAGTTACGCTGTGGTGCAATACGCAGCGTAAATGCATGAAATTCGGCAACGTGCGCACACAGACTTAATTACATTTTTTGTGAATGATGAAAAAGGGACAGTTTTGCCAGGTTCCTTTTTTATGGTGTTCACCGTATGAAATAAATAATGTGACCATTTTACAGTTTGGATTGTTCTGGATGCAGCGATTTTAATCTGTACTTTTATTTATTTTTGTTTTAATGCAATTATTGCATTTTTAGTGATGAGGGTTTTTTTTGTGATGTGTGCGCTTTTTTTTTCCACTCATCTTTTTTACATATTTTGTTATTTTACCTAGTCACACTGTGGGACATGTATATTTTTTACATTGATCGCTGGTCTTATGCATTGTAGTGCTCATGTGCTGCAGTGCATAAGACCTTCAGTTGATCACTGACACAGCCTGTTAGACCATGCATATAGCAGGTTCTAAAAGGCCTGTACCCTGGGGTACCACCCACAGCAAACATTGGCACCCACACTTATGATTGTGGGAGGTCGTTGGCGTCAGTGCTTTTTTTTTTTTTTTTATTAGCCACTTAGATGCCATTGTCATCTTTGAGAGGGAAATCTTCTTCAATTGGCTCCAAAACCGACTGAAGCCAATGCCGCAGGTTTTCAGCTGTCATATAGAGCTGTCACCTCCAGGATTTTTGCCTGCTGGGAGGTGCTATTTACTTATCCTCACCGCCATTTTAAAACGGCACTAATGATTAAGGCCCCTAAACTGTATTCATTAAGGGGTTAAGAAAGGATGGGGTTGGCATAAAATGCCGGATCCTTATTACCATGCTGTATTAAGGTTACCTGTGACATGTCCCATCCCAGCGTCATTACATTATAAGGAACGTGGCAAGAAAAGCCTAATGCTCTTCACAATACATTATAGGTGTAAAATGACCGGACTTGTAAAGATGTGATTGTAAAGAGTCAGGAGGATGTCACTTATTGACGCCTGTTACATCTACACTAAGCCATGTACAGGAGCAATAGTGTTCATGTATCTCTGCAGTCTCCTCTCAATAGCCGGTCATCAGCCGCCTCGCTGTAAGGAGGAAGATATAATAAGTATATTACATAGGCATGTAGAGTGATATACACATTTATATACAGATAGATCTGCTGTACATCACACCTGAGATTATGCATTTCCCATTAATGGCTCATTCAGCAATGGTTGCTCACTAGTTCATTTATAAAGACAATATTGATGGATTTGCAGTGTATCCTGCATTGGGCTTAATTGACAGGTCTTTGTATGTAAATAGGGAGAGACCTAGAGACCGTAGAGCGGTGCTGGGAAAGCCCGGCCTAGGGAGAGAGCGTGGTTTTCAGAGGAGAATCTACCCGGCTTCCATCGTGCGGCTCTGATCCCTGCTGCCCGCGGTTTGGGTAACAGGTTCTTTATGATTCCCATGCAGTCTGCCCCCAGAACTGTACAATAACTGCTGGAGCCGGGGTCTTCCACTGTTATTCAGTGAGATTAGGACAAGCTTTATGCCATGATATCATTGTGTACTTTATACCACGTGACTCGCCCAGGACATTTAGCGGCATTTTGTCTAGCTCTAGTCTTCTGTCTCCACATTGCATTTCCTTTAGACTCCATTCACACATCCTTGTGACTGTTCCCATCGAAGAGAAACAGCCCGATCTATTACTCAGGTGTCATCCTAGTGGCTTCAGTTTTTTCTTAGCTCCCCCCGCCCCCCCTTGACTTTGAACTTTTTTATCCATTGACTCTTGATAAAATGTATTGGTTAAAAAAAACAGATGAAACTAAGATGTCTTCCTAGTTTTATCCGGGTCTCATAGACTTTAATGGCCAAGTCTGATCAGCAGAACTGAGGACAATAGCACATGCTCCTCTGGACCAAAAACATCACCAATCACCAAAACACACATATAATCCCTGATTTTCCCCTTCCCCAAGAACTGGTGACAGGCTAGGGTTGGACCCAATGGACGGCAACCTAGGGGTGGAACCGATCAAGTCCACTAGACGACAACCAGGGAGGAGGGGTCAGACTGTCAGTAAGTGGAAGGAGACTGACGTAACATTACTGACGGGAGAGTGTAACAGTGACCTGACAGGCTCAGGATTGTGGTTTCCAAAGGAGTACAGTGGAGTACTCTCGGAACCATAGCACCGGCGGGGTGCAGAGCCCTAGGTCGGGAAAACACTCCAAGCAAACTTGGAAAAATCTACACGGTGAGGGGGCCATCTAGTACCTCACCGACCGTAGAGTCCAGGGCACAGCAGTGACGGGAGAACCAGGGGACAGTGACCTGAGGTCCGACCCAACAGGGTTCAAACTGCTTGCAATATGGACCAGAACCGAAAGACAACCAGGATGGGACCCCCAGACGTTCCAAGCCACGGGGACCACCAACCAGAGACAGGTGCAGGGGAAAGAAGCTGCCAGGTCACCACAACGGCACTGGAACTAAGGGGACCAGCTGTGAGGACCAGCCTCTATCGGGTTGCAACAATCACCATCATGAGTAAAGAACCAGTTACACTGCAATCCCTTGTGTGGTCTACCTTCTTTCCACACCCTGGTACTGTTAATGGACTTAAACATCAAACACTGCTATTTATGCCCTGGGGCCTGGACCCTACTTGTGGAAGGCCACAACATCCAGGCTGCCATTAATATCAGCCCCCGCAGTGAGAGACCGTGCAGCGGCGGATACATCTATATAGCCGCAACCCGCAAATGGCGTCACAACGAAAACTTTCTTGTAAATACCCACTTTTAATAGCGACCCCCCCCCCCCCCCCGGGGTCACTGAACCGGGCATCAGCCATTACAGCCGTGACACTTCCCAGCGAAGCGTGGCCCGGGACAGAGTACCCCATAGCCCTGGGGTGCAACACTTCCCCGTGGCAAAAGCGCCACAGCCTGTTTTGCATATGGATTTAAACAGCAATTGCTCTGGACTGGCCGGATAACGGTATGGCTGGGATTGTCTCTACAGGAGCTACATGCACAGACTCACAATTTGCTGACACTTTCCCTCCAACAAGAGATGAATTATCCTATGAATTGATAGAATCTTCAGGGAATTCTGTCTTTGCAGTGAGTAAGCTTGTGAGTGTTTATTGGACGTTTCTTACCACCTGACCTGTTTTGCAGATACTTTTCCTGAGGGACAGAGCCGATGTTATCATACTGAAATAATGTTTTCCTGCCTACAATACTGTATCTCTTCCCATGTTTTCTGTCTGAAGTGTAATGTCCTCTACTGTATCCTGAATGTTGGGAATGAGGTGATGAAACCTCCTGTACTATATATAATGATGGGTGAGCGTGTGCGGCACTGCTCAGTACTCTATGGAGCATCAGGGAGCTCGGGTACGCTCGGTGCTCAGCCGAGTATCGCGAGTGATTGGATGTGAAACAGTGAACACAAAGCGCTGGCTCCATTCAGTGAGTGATGGGAGCCGGCCCCCCAGTGAGGGCCACTTGCAGTCTTTTTAATGGTGGTCACTGGGAAGGTGGGGGGGGGGGGAGGAAGAGGTTGAGCCCAGCTAATCGCTTTACCAGCTCAACTCGAGTAACACGCACCTAAGCATCGTAGTGTTCGCTCATTAACGATAGACTGATTTTTTTTTTTTACTGTGATCAGGGTAAAATTACACACCTTGTTTTGCAGCAAAAATGCCCATGTTCACACAATGCAATTGTACTACATGCTTTCCATCCAGACATGAGGGCTTTTTTTTTTTTTGTAGTAGTAGTTTTAAATGACACTGTCTTTTACCATTTAACGCACTAGTAAAATGGGGGGGGGGGGGGAAAAAAAAACAAAAAAACAAAAAAAACCAAGTGCTGTGAAATTGCACAAAAACATCAAATTCCATTATTACAGTACAACACATTATGAGCTGGAGGAAGGATTTCCAGGTTATTACCACAGCGATCCTAAACTTGTGTATTTTTTAGGTGGTGAAATACAATGGAGTGATCTGTAATTCCTGCCCTGAACTGACATTTATTGATATCAGAATTATGTACATGACTTAATATTTTTATTTTTTTTCTTAGTGCTGCGGTGACCAAAAAACTCAATTTCTCAAGTTTTGATTTCTTATTATTCATTGCATCATTCACAGATCGGGTGAATTAATTGTAAATCTTCTTAGATCAGACTGTTACAGACAGAAGAGACCGAATATGCTCTGATTTTTTTCTTTATTTTTAATAGATAAAGAGTGGGTAATTCAAAATTTTTGATATTTAAGACTGTTTTTTGATTTTTACATTATTTGCTTAGACCGCTATAGATATATGATCGTTCAGCTGATAGATATCTGGGCTATGTATGCCATACACAGGAGCGCTCGCTCATATTCATGCGGCTCATCTTTGGTAGATTGGATGATTAGTCCAAATCTGATTCCTTAGATCTTTTACTCCCTCAACAATCAGTTGTCCAGGCCCCAACACATTAGACTCAATATCTGCAGGTTCATCCTATAAAAACAGAGGGAGCGACATCACACCACCGCTCCTATAGAAATGGATGGAGCATGGTCATATATAAACCAACTGCTCCTATAGAAATAGATAGAGCCTTGTTCACACAGTGCACTACAGCTCCTATAGAAATAGATGGAGCATTTTCACATATGACATTTCTGCTCTGTAAAATGGCGAATGGCCATTGTTAATGGCTGGTATGTACCCAGAGTGGTGGAAACATGAAGGTTTGTTCTGGCACTTGTAGTGCCACATATTGTATAATAGTGTTCATTGGGTCAGGTTTTCAGGTGGCTTGAGAGATGGGTGGGTCAGGTCACCTACATCCCCTGACCATGGCTGTGTTTGATGGGTCACTCCTGACAGGTAAAATGGAGTCAATTTGTTTGGCACATGAGGAAGTCCTACCGAGGAAATAAGGTCGAGAGACTATGAAAAGGAACTTCAAAGACATATAGCCCTAAATTTACATTGTATCACGCTCACAGAATATTTCAAGGCTCAGCGAACTCCACGCGGTCTAAGAGTTTCACTACGAGCAACACTCTTTTCTGAGGACGCCTCCTACTGCACAAAGTTTGAAAGCATTTTGAATAAATGCTCCTTAGACATTATCATCCTCACGATAGAATTTCTACAGAAGGAGATCTGTGAAGTGGATTTGAAGATAAAGAATATAGAGGAACAATTATCTAACACCCTTTCAGAAACTGACTGGAATAGCATCAAAACCAAGACACACAGTTATATTGCTGAATTTAAGCAGAACCTCCAATCCCGTAAAACAGGGGTGGGGAACCTTTTTACTGCCGGGGGCCATTTGGAAATTTCTGCCAACCTTCGGGGGCCGCACAAAATTATCAGTGTGAAAATGAACCGGCTATAATTGGTCAAAAAGTTAATTAACTCACCCCTACTGTGGTGGCTGGAGCGGCTTCTCTTTTGTGCGGCTGTGATGTTCAGTGATACTTATGTTGCTTCTCTCTTTTTCAGGTTTGTCATGGTCTGGAGCGCAGGCAAATCTTTGTGATACGATTGGTAGACTATATACATCACACAACAGACACAGGGACTGGAGTATATAAATCACAGGAGACATATACATGACTGAAGGGGCAGTTGGCATATACATCACATAGGAGACGCTGGGACTGCTGTATGTACATCACAGACGCTGGGACTGCTGTATGTACATCACATAGACGCTGGAACTGCTGTATGTACATCACATAGGAGACGCTGGGACTGCTGTATGTATATCACATAGGAGACACTGGGACTGCTGTATGTACATCACATAGGAGACGCTGAGACTGCTGTATATACTGTACATCCAGGAGACACCTACATCACTGGAGACACTGGGGGCACATACATCACACGAGGGTCTGGGGACATGTATATGCCCCCAACCCCCTCCTGTGATGTATATGCGTCCAGCCCCTCCTGTGAGATCTATGCGCCCAGCCCCTCCTGTGAGATCTATGCGCCCAGCCCCTCCTGTGAGATCTATGCGCCCAGCCCCTCCTGTGAGATCTATGCGCCCAGCCCATCCTGTGAGATCTATGCGCCCAGCCCCTCCTGTGAGATCTATGCGCCCAGCCCCTCCTGTGAGATCTATGCGCCCAGCCCCTCCTGTGAGATCTATGCGCCCAGCCCCTCCTGTGAGATCTATGCGCCCAGCCCCTCCTGTGAGATCTATGCGCCCAGCCCCTCCTGTGAGATCTATGATATGTATGGCCCCAGCGTCTCCACTATGATGTATATGCTCCATCCCCTCTTGTGATGTATATGCTCCTAGCATCTCCAATGTGATGTATATATCACAGGAGATGCTGGGGCATATCCATGACAAGAGGGGCTGGGGAACAGACATTACTAGTTCACTGGGAGGCATAAGCATTGCTGTGGGGCACAGACATCCCTGAGGGATGGGCACACAGACATCCCTGAGGGATGGGCACACAAACATCCCTGAGGGATGGGCACACAGACATCCCTGAGGGATGGGCACACAGACATCCCTGAGGGATGGGCACACAGACATCCCTGAGGGGGGGCACACAGCATCACTAATGGGGGGGCACACAGCATCACTAATGGGGGGGCACACAGCATCACTCATGGGGGGGCACACAGCATCACTCATGGGGGGGCACACAGCATCACTAATGGGGGGGCACACAGCATCACTAATGGGGGGGCACACGACATCACTAATGGGGGGGCACACGACATCACTAATGGGGGGGCCCACAGACATCATTAATGGGGGGGCACACAGACATCACTAATGGGGGGCACACAGACATCACTAATGGGGGGGCACACAGACATCACTAATGGGGGGGCACACAGACATCACTGAGGGGGGGCACACAGACATCACTGAGGGGGGGCACACAGCATCACTAATGGGGGGGGCACACAGACATCACTAAGTGGGGGCACATAGACATCACTAAGTGGGGGCACAGATATGACTGAGGGGGGAGCACATAGACATGGCTGAGGGGGGCACACAGACATCACTAAGGGAGGGGGGCACATAGACATCACCAAGGGGGGGGGCAAACAGACATCACTAGAAGGAGACTGGGGAGGCTGCACACAGCACTTGGAGCTCCACATAGCAGTGGAGGGGCATACTGCACCGGAGAAGGGGCGGGGAGCGGGAGGCACACAGCGCCGTGGAGCTGCACACAGCAGTGGAGGGGGCGGGGAGAAGACGGCACATAGCGCCGTGGAGCTGCACACAGCAGTGGAACCGGCAGGCGGCACATAGCGCCGTGGAGCTGCACACAGCAGTGGAGGGGGCGGGGAGCAGACAGCACATAGCACCGTGGAGCTGCACACAGCAGTGGAGGGGGCATACTGCACCGGAGAAGGGGCGGGGAGCAGGCGGCACACAGCACGGTGGAGGGGTGGGAACACAAGCGCTGGAGAGTGGGCGGCACAATGCTGGAGGCGGTGAAGGTGATGTGGGACGGAATCGCAGAGCGATAAACCCGCCCACGAAGTAAGACCTGAGCACGCTGGCACCTGCCACCGAGAACGCTCATTGGTGCGCGCAAGCAGCGCATGTGAAGATTTAAAGGGCCGGCAACTGGTAATGCCGCGGCGGCGGCCATAGCACTGCCGCCCCTGGAAATCTGCCCGCGGGCCGCAGAAAAGGTCATGGCGGGCCGCATGCGGCCCGCGGGCCGGAGGTTCCCCACCCCTGCCGTAAAAGATCTAAATTTCTGAGAGACCAAGACGACTACCTTAAAGAGAGAGTCTATAGATGGCGTTTTTCCGACACGGACATACGCCCCAGACGCTACGGACCAACTTACTCCTCTACCAGCTCGGACAGCGAACAAAGCACATACCATTCAACTCATTTTTTAGGTCAACGCCGACAACCACGGGCAAAACGAGGAGGGGGAGGAGGACACCCAAGTACAACTTCGCAAATCCAGACACGCTCTCAGGTAGGTCAGATCTTATCTACAACCTATCCTCATACACATTGTCACCAGCAGAGATTCAAGTCTTACAGAAGGGGCTTTCGTTTTGCCCCACACCGGCCTTTGACTCCTTCCTATTGGAACAATAACTCAAGCGGTTCTATAGGAACATCAGATTAAAAGCACATTTCAAGGAGACAGACCCAATTTCCCAGTCTAATGAGATTTCACCGGATACATTTTATCTCAAATCTCTTGGTCTTTGTCTACCCAGTTCCTTTAAAACACCAAAATTTTATCACCCTGTGGAGACATTTATATCCTTAGTCAATAGAGACGTCTCCACAATTCCGAAAGACATTGAGGGAGGAAATAAACGTCTTAAGCACAATTTAACGCCAGAAGAAAGTCGTGCCATTCAAAACCTTAGGCAGAATAAGAAACTCATTATTAAACCAGCGGACAAGGGGGGAGCTATTGTTGTGATGAACAAAACTGATCAGAAATTCACAACCAATTCAGTGATAGATCAACATACATGCCCATCTCACAAGTCTCATATGCCTTCGATGTGCTATTAGGATCTTTTCCTGTATCCTACAATTACGGTACTTATCGGTCCCCGATGAAGGCTCTTACACAAGCCGAAACGTCGGACAGTACCGTCTATCTGTGAAAAATAAAAATAATTCAAGCATACTACACCTGGACTGTTCCAATTTTTCTTGTACTGTGTGCCGGGGTTACTCCTTTTTATCATCTCACAAGACCAGACATCACGCATTAGGGTTGTTATTAAAAAGAAGGTTGATCATTATTTTCAACAAAGGTATCATTGATATCAAATTGGCATAATATCTGATAAAAAATAATCCAATAACACCTGTCTTTTATACCTTACCAAAGGTACACAAGAATTTACAAAAGCCCCCCGGTCGCCCCATAGTTGCATCTACGGATTCTATACTTTCCCCACTCTCCATTACACTGGAAACAATTCTCACTCCTCTTATTGTAAACATTCCTTCATACATCAGGGATACGTCAGATTTTCTAAGTCAGCTACGTGCTATTGAGAGAATTCTCGCCCATAGCCTTTTAATCACCCTCGATGTTAATAGTTTGTACACAAGCATCACTCATTAGGCATCGAGTCCGTTGGTTGGTTCTTAGATAAATTTGGTCAATTGACAGATTTGCAGAAACAGTTCTGCTTGGATTTACTGAAAATCGTTTTAGAAGAGAATTTTTTTGTCTTCGAGGACCAGTTTTTTTGCTCAGCGTCAAGCCACAGCGATGGGGTCCAATGTAGCGCCTCCTTAAGCAAATATATTCATGGCAAAATTTGATTTGAGGACAGCCATGTCTATACACCCCCCCTCTATATCCAACACGTGCATACATGGAGGCGCTACATTGATGATTTTTTCATTATTTGGCAGGGTGACCCCATTTCTCTTCAGACGTTCGACGACCTCAACACCTATGTACCTAATCTAACTTTCACTCTACATCATGATCTAGAAAGTATTAATTTTCTGGACACGTTGGTCCGAGTTTCACCTGAAGGTGTGATAAGCACAGATCTATACACAAAGAAGACTGACAAAAACAAACAGTCTGTTGCATTATATGAGTGGTCATCTACTGCACACCAAGAAGGCACTTCCATAGTCACAACACATGAGGGTACAACGTATAGTGTCTGACCCCTCACAACGTACTCTACGTCATCTAGAGATGGAACAGAAATTCACCAATAGGGGTTATCCCTCTAATATTGTTGGTTTCAGGGTTGCTTTTGTTAGCACATTTCATCAATTTCAACAGATGATACGCAGTACCATCCTAAGACATTGGGATTCCTTAAGTAAATCCTATCCTTCAATCCCCGAATTTCACTCCCCACTGCTTTTTTGCAACAAGAGACTCAGAAATCTCAGGGATACACTAGTCAGAGCTGACATTGGCAACAACACGCAAAGGGAATTACCCTTGTTTGCACTGCATGCAATGCTCTAATATCACTAAAGGAGACTCATTTTCACATCCTCGCTCAGGTAGGATTTTTCAGTTACATGATTTCTTCACTTGCGACTCTTCGTTTGTGGTGTACTTAATTAAGTGCCCTTGCGGTCTCGGGTATGTTGGGGAGACCACCCAGCATATCCGAGACCGCATAAACAAGCACAAATCCACTATAAGGTGTAAGCAGATCTTGCTCCCCATACCTGCCCATTTTGTAGCACAAACATTCTATTGCTCAATTAAGGTACCAGGTGATTGAACACGTCGCACCAAATAGGAGAGGGGGAGACAGGATCCGTAGACTCAAACAGCGAGAATCCTATTGGATCCATGTCCTCCAAACATTAGAACCTAACGGACTTAATCGTGAATACGATTTCTTTATATAAAATCTCACTTAGTTATATTCACATACATTTTTGACACAATAAAGTACTTGGGTTTTCCTTCTCATATTCTCTTCTCCTGTCCTCTTTATTTTCTTTTATTCCATGAATTATACTTCATATCTATGTTATTCACGTGTGATTCCCTGGGACTTAGATCCTATTCCATAGTTCATTAATATTCATCTTTTTTACTGACCATGGGTCCGATGAATATAACACTGTTCTTTATATTAATATAATATGGTTATCTTTTCCTACCTTGTTTTGACATCTACCCAACATAACACCAGTCCTTATGACTCATTCTAAAAATATTGCTTATACCAGGCCCGGACTGACAGGCGGGAGGGGCGGGACTTCTCCCGGTGGGCTGGCCGGTGGAGGGGTGGGGGGGCCGCCCCCCGCCTCTCCCGCACTGCCTGCTGTTTAAAATTATTTTGTGGCTGCCGCCACCCGCCGGCCGCCACTATAGCGGCGGGGTCCGGTGAGCGGCCACCGCCGCCAATTTTCAATGCTGCTGGCCGCCGCCGGTATTATACCGCCAGTGCGCCACCACTGACGTCACTGGTCGCAGTCGCACAGCATCACTCACACAGTCTCTCACTCTCTCAGACCTGCTGCTGCGCTGCGGCCCGGCTGTGACGAAATCAGCCGGCGCCCAGCGCGTTCTTTGTAGGCGGAGAGTGAGAGCAGCTGCAGCACACACATCTCTCTCTCTCCCTCCCACGAACTGGCAAAACGCGGGCGGACACCGGTGGCGTGACCCCACCGGCCGGGACTGGCACTTGTCCCCGAGGAGCCCTGGCTGTCTCGCTCCCTCCCTGTGTGCGCAGTGGCAGACTGGAGGAGGCTGGAGCTGACCTGGCTGAGAAGAAACCCGGCAGCCAGCGGACACTGGAATCTCTGCTCCGCTCCATCAGGCTCCTGAGCACAGCAGTAAGCCAACTCGCCAACATCTGGACAGGGGCTGCAGGGATGGGAGGGGGGGGGTGAGGGTGGCAGGTGGCACTGCTGGGGCCTGCCTGGGGGCCTGTATAACCCCTGCTGGGGGGCTACCTGCTTGTATATAACCCCTGCTGTTTTTTGTGTTCCAAAACCAGTAGTGACTCCAAAACCCAGAACAGGTGTCAATCTTTCAATTATAGTTTTTCTCTGCAAGGTTCACTCCTGGTTTTGGCACACAAAAACTGATCGGATCTGATCAGGAAAAAACTGAAGTGTGGACATTGCTTTGTGTAACCTAAGTTAGGCTATTATATTTCATTATTTCATTCACAGCTTGCTTAAACTGCTGTGAAATGGATCCAAACACTGCCAAAAAAAGGAAAGGTGGCGCAGAGGTCAGGGAAAAAAGGAAGAGGAGACTAGAAGCTGATGCTGCAAAATGTGCAAAGTTATCAGACTTGTTCTCACGTGGCACAACTGGTCAAGCCACAGCACAAACAGCTGCTAATCTGCCTCTTACAGAAACTGAAACTGAAATAACATCTCAAGAAGTAACTAGTTTAGATTTTTCTTCAAGTGATGCTGAACCAGAGGTTATATTAAATAGGGCGGTACTTGGAGATCCCTCTCCACCACATACTGCATCTGAGCCAGTTGCATCGGTATCCAGTATTGTACATGTGGATTCAACTGCTCAATCTGTTGCTCCATGTTCCAATGTGTATCCACCATCAGATAGTGCTTCTTCCAGTGTGGAACCCACCTCTGGAGAAAGCATCAACTATTTTGCACATCCTTCAAAAGTCCAATTGTCTTTATTTTTGAAATATCACCCTAAACAAGATACACAAGATCCTAATTTACAAAAAGCCTCCTTTCGCAAAGATGGAACAAACCGAAGATGGCTAACTTATGACACTGAAAACAAATTATTTTTTTGAACTGTCTGTCTGGCATTTTCAAAATCTTCAACTGGTCCATTCATGTATGGGTTCAAAGATCGCAAGCACGTTCATCAAAGAATGGAAGAGCATGAGAAAAGTCAAAATCACAGAAGTAGTGCTGAAGCATATTTTCTAAAGGCAAGCAGTGCTGATATAGGGAGCCTTCTTCAAAACCAAATGTCAATTCACCGAGAGCAAGTTCGAAAAATAAGACAAGTACTTCATAGGGTGATAGACATAATAAAGGTGATTGGAAAATGTGGACTTAGCTACACAGGGGATAAAACAGAGGCAGCCTATACGTTCAAGGATGTGAGTTTAGATCATGGCAATTTTTTGGAACTAGTTCTACTGTTAGGCAAGTATGATGTCTGTTTGCAAGAACATGTAAATGAATGCATTGAAAAAAGCCAGCAGCAGAATTCCAAAGGTGCTAGGGGAAGAGGATCTCTAATAACGTTGCTGTCAAAAAACACTGTAAATGGAATCCTTGATGCCATCATGCAACTTATTCAGAGTACTATTCAAAAAGAAGTTAGAAATGCTGGAATGTTCTCCATCCAAATTGACACATCACAAGATATAACATCAAAGGATCAGATGACCGTTATAATTTGGTATGTCACGAACCAAATTCATGAAAGGCTACTTGCAGTAGTTGACTGCAGATTAACCACCGGTGAAGCAATACACCAGCTTCTAATGAAAGTTCTCACTTCATGCAACATAGATGTGACTAAATGCATTGGAAATTCCACTGATGGAGCTGCTAATATGCAAGGGATTTACAATGGCTTTTCCAGTTGGTTAACAACTGTCTCTCCTGGCCAAATACATGTGTGGTGTTATTCACATATCCTAAACCTAGTTTTGTCAGACACCACTAAGGCTATGTGCGCACTAGAGCTTTTTACCTGCGGATTTACCGGCGGATTTGCCCCGGAAATTTCTTGAGAAATGTCTGCAATCTTTGTGCAGACATTTCCCATGAAATTCTATGAGAAGGGGGGCGTGGCTAGACATGGCCGGGTAGAGACGTGCAGCTCCTGAGCTCCGCTGCAGAATTCCACGATCCACCGGCATCCCCACACCAAAATGGTGCGTACCGCTGCCAAGAAGGCCCGGTCCCGCTCTGTTGCCCGCCCGACGTCCCCACAGCCCACTATGGAGGCTTACCTCACCATTCCGGGGAGTGAAAAACCTGGGGCCTCCATGCGTCCTGCCCAGGGACCAGATTATCCGGCTGAATCCGACGTGGCGGCGAGCGGAAACCGGGCACCAGAGGAAACGAGAGGCACCCCAGCGCAGACCCGGAGGAATGGGACCGGAGCGATTGGGACCCCCATACCGGAGGTGGAGAAGCCTGGCACGGCGGCGGCGCCATTCCAAGATGGCCGCCGCAGCAGCTCCCCAGCCAAGACGGACCGGGTAAGCAGGCCCCAGACCCTGCAGCTGCAGCAGCTGACAAGCGGCGGCCAGGTCGCACAAGAGGGAGGGGGAGGGCGATGCTTGAAACACCAGTCGCCTCTGCCCCTGATGGAAAATCCGGAGTCACAGAAGGGAATAGCTGGAGTCTGTCCAGCCCCCCCCTCCACCCCAGACTACGATCCCAATAGGGGTGGAAACACCGAGCCCGGGGTCTCACAGAGAGCTGGGGACGCTTGCCCCCTACATATGGGAGAGGGGGATGGGGAGTCCCCCATGCAGAAAGAGGAGGCTGTCATGCAAGAAGTGTTGCAGAGGGAGGAGGCAGCATCAAGCTCCCCAGCCAGATGGTCCACTGGCTCATCATGGGCAGACAGTCCCCCCGCCAAGCACCCAGCCACACCTGAGAGGCATCCCACCCTGCTTCCAGAGGGCCCTGACACTCGAATGGTACCTCACGCCCCAATCATGATCGCAACTCCGAGAGAGGGGAGACCACAAATATACAGGCCACAATCAAGCTTCCATACCTCCCATGTGGCCTTCTCGCCGACTGCAGGGGGTGAGGATAGGCCGGCCTCCCTGGCGGACCTCCGGGCATTCATGCAGGCGATACCTACCAAAAGTGACATCGCGGCTCTAGCAAACCAAGTTGTTGCGGAATGCAAACTGGAATTTGCCCAATTCAGAGCGGAACTCTCATCTCTAACAGATAGAGTGGATACAGTTTCCACGATACAAGAAAATAACTCTACCTCTATCCATGCCTTACAAGCTACAGTGACAGAACACGCCAAACAATTGTTCTCCCTGCAGCAAAATATGGACGACCTAGAGAACCGCAATAGGAGAAACAATCTCCGTGTCAGAGGATTGCCAGAATCTATTGCTTCCGTGGATGTACCGTCGGTGCTCACCACAATTTTCAACAGGCTGCTCGGGCGCCCGCCAGGGGTCAGAATAGAGTTGGACAGAGCTCATAGAGCACTTCGCCCTTTCAATCCGGAGGACCCCCACCCAAGGGATGTTATCTGCCGGGTCCATTTCTACGCTCTCAAGGAGGCGATCCTACTGGCAAGCAGGAAAAAAGCTGACCTCTCCTATAATGGGACCCCTATTAGAATCTTACCGGACCTTTCTCGCCACACACTAGCTCAAAGAGCGGCCCTCAAACCTCTATTAGATGTTTTAAAGGATAAAGAGATCCAGTTCCGGTGGGGATTCCCTTTCTCCCTCTCGGTCCGCCAGGGCTCGAAGTACTTCACCCTCCGTACACCCGAGGACTTGCCCTCTTTTACGTCGGGCCTTGGCTTGCCGCCGATTCTCCTCCCCCAGTGGCCTAACACGCTGCTCCGCCCATGGGGTTTGGGGCTGCGCACGGGTCCTCTTGAGAACCCCTCCACAAATCGGCAATCTGTGGGACTACCGCGGAGAGAGGAGAGATTCCGGGGCAAGAGACGCCCACATCTGAGCCGCGGTAGTCCGGACCGCGCCTGAAGGAACCTCTCTAAGATATCTATAGTACATGATATTGATTTATATGGGATGCCGATGGTTTCGTACCATGCTAATGTTTTTTTTGCCTCACTATATTCATGCTCAATTGGAAAGGAGTTGTCTTTTGGTGATGTCTGACCAGATTCTCCCCCCAATAGGATGGAAGCCCCTGCCCCGCCGGTGTGCGGCGGACATGCTCCTGTTGTTTGTATTAACTTGCTTAGTGTTAAGTGTGGAGGCTCTCCCTCTGCTTTTGTTTTGTTCCTCTGAATCGTCTTCCTTCCTCTTTTCTCTCCTTTTCCTAATCTTTTTTCTCTGTACTAGACCTCGCCATGGGGACCGTCCACCAAAACTGCAAACCTGCCACCCTTCCATTGCAGCATCCGGATTCCCTTCTAAATGGCAGACCTGAATATTGCATCCTTCAACGTGAAGGGTTTCAACACCCCAGAGAAACGGGCCCAGATCCTTTATCACCTGCACAAGCGTAAGGTACACCTGATCTGCCTCCAGGAGACGCACTTTAAAACTAACCACACCCCAAAGATTAAAAACAAATACTACACCACATGGTTTCTTGCCAACAATCCAGAGACACGTTCAAAGGGGGTGGCGATAGGGATACACAAATCACTCCCTCACCAAGTATTGGACGTTAAAATAGATGAGGCAGCACGTTATATTGTCTTATCATTATCTCTTAGTGGACAGGAATTTACTATAATTAATGCGTACGCACCTAATCAGAACCAAGACTGCTTTGTCGCCGGATTGGTACGTTCGGCCCTCCCTTTGGTTAGGGGCTCAGTGGTTCTCTGTGGGGACCTAAACATCACGCTCGATCCGGCTATGGATAACTCCAAGGGTCGGTCAAGCCTCTCCTGTGCACTAATTAAACGAGTTAAAAAATCTTTATTACAGCTTCAACTGTATGATGCGTGGCGCATACAGCACCCCTCGGACAGGGATTACAGCTTTTACTCGCACCCGCAGGACTCATACAGCCGCTTGGATTATATCCTGGTGCAGCACAATGTATTATCTTGGCTGTCCCATACCGGGATTGGAAACATCCTATGGTCGGATCACGCTCCAGTGTTCTGTTCCATGCATGTTCCATCCATGGCAAAGACGGCAGGATCCTGGCGGCTTAACGAGTCACTGCTTTTGGATGAAGGCTGCACCTCAGACATTTGCACCTCTATCACAAATTTTGTGGGGGACCACGCATCAGACACCACTGCGCCTGTGTTTAAGTGGGAGGCCCTAAAATGTGTCCTTCGTGGGACTTTCATTAAACACGGCTCTCGAATTAAAAAAAGTAGGGCACAAGCCATTAAAGACGCTCTTCAAAAAGTCACAACACTTGAACTCCTCCATAAACGTGCTCTGGCGGCCTCGACACTCCAAGCACTTCTAAGAGCGAGGTTGGAGGTTAGGAAATTACTGGACTCCTCATATAGTCACATTATTCAATTGGGTAGGAGCAAATTCTACGAGTTCGGCGACAAACCAGGTAAAATGCTAGCCAACGCGTTACGTACCAAAAGGGCAACAAACCTGATTCCACATATTCAGGACTCATCGGGTGGCCTGGTTCATACTACCCCTGAGATTTCAAATGCCTTTCATAACTATTATTCTAGGTTGTACAATTTACCCCCTCCTAGGGCGTCCCCCAACGCCTCAACAGATGCCCCCCCTTCCCCCTTTAAAAAACTGAATAGTGCCATATTAGAAAATCTTGAGGCCCCGTTCACGATAGAAGAATTATTGCAGGTTATCCAGAGTGCTCCTGGCAATAAAAGTCCAGGTCCGGACGGGCTAACAGCAAAATTCTATAAATCCTTTTCGACCCTACTTGCGCCTCTGATGTTGGAATCTTTTAATTCAATTTCAGACACCGCCCTCTTTCCAACAGACTCTACAGCGGCGCACATCACAGTCATTCCCAAAGTAGGCAAGGACCCGGGCGTTTGCGGTAGCTATAGACCGATTTCCCTGCTCAATGTAGATATTAAGTGCTATGCTAAACTTATTGCCAACAGGCTCAATCCTCTCCTTCCGGATCTGATCCACCTAGACCAGGTTGGGTTTGTCCCGGGACGAGAGGCTAGAGACAATACCCTTAAAACTCTAGATATTATTCAATTTGCTCGCAACCGAGGGATACCATTGATGATCCTGTCCTTAGATGCCGAGAAGGCCTTCGACAGGATTTCATGGGAGTCACTCGCCCAAACATTAAATCACCTGCAGCTGGGCCCAAACCTAACGGCTAAAATACTTGCACTGTACCACACCCCGTCGGCGCGTATAAAAATGGCACCTTATCGGACACTGTCACCATCCATAACGGGACGAGACAGGGATGCCCCTTATCCCCTCTTCTATACATCCTAGTGATGGAGCATCTCATGGCGGCCCTGCGAGCCAACCCAGACATCCAAGGGATCAAGATAGCGAACCATGAATATAAATGCTCGGCTTTCGCCGACGACCTCTTAGTTTATCTCACTAACCCGCTTGAGGCTCTCCCATCCCTGATGTCAGAGTTGGATAATTTTGGAAGATGGTCCAATTTCCGGATAAACCTCGACAAATCAGAGGCTTTGAATGTCTCCCTTCCTCCAAATCTAGTTTCTTGCCTACAATCCAAACACCCTTTTAAGTGGCCACAAAACAACAGTATCCGATATCTGGGTATCACCATTCCATCCGACCTGTCCAATCTGTTTTCACTTAACTTCCAACAATTTCTTATCAAATCAGAGAGGGATCTAGCCACCTGGCATCAGGGGGTGGTGTCCTGGTTTGGTAGGGTTGGCGCCCTCAAAATGACAGTACTGCCTCGCTTATTATACCTTCTGCAGACGGTACCCGTCCACATCCCCGTGTCATATTGGTACAAAATTCAACAACTATTTATCCAGTTTGTCTGGGCCAAGGGCCGACCCAGAATACGAGGTAGTGTTCTGACCAGACCAAAGGACGCGGGAGGGCTGGGACTGCCGGACTGCCGAAAGTATCACCTAGCAGTGGCCCATGCCCGTGTCCTGGACCTGTTGCATAATGAGGGGTCTAAACTATGGGTGCGTCTGGCCCATGATCTATGCTCTCTGTCGGCGCCAACTCTGCCTTGGACGTGGCCACGGCTGAACCGACGCAAATTGGTGGTGGGGTACAGTATCGAGCAGACTCTGCGCACCATACACGCCCCTGGTAGGAAATGCGATCTGATTCGTGCATATGGACCGCTGATGCCGGTGACCGATGGTCCGGATTTTCTTCCGGGTGCCTCTGTCACTCGCTTCCTGGAAGGAACTAAACGGACGCCTCTTCGGCTCATCCATATTGCCCCACAGGGACGGACACTACCACTCTCTACGATTTTAGGGGAGAAACCCCAAAAACTACGCCACAATTTCGAATACGCCCAACTCCAGCATTTTATTACATCACTCACACAGACGCACGAGCTTGCACTCTCTCCATCCCCTTATGAGGCCATGTGTACAACAACGACTGCCCCGAATCACAACATTTCAGTTATATACAAATTGCTGGTCTCCGGGGGCTTGGATGATCTCCCCCCCTTTTGCGGAGCATGGGAGGGGGAACTCAACCAAACATTCTCTAGAGAACAATGGGGGCGATGCTTCCACTTGTCACACAAGTCGGTGACTGCTACTAAGTCCCAGGAGACCAGTTATAAAGTTATATCACGATGGTATCGGGTCCCTTCCCTCCTGCATCGGTGGTGGCCTGAGACCCCAGACAATTGTTGGAGGTGCGGAAGCCAGGGGGGCACCATGACGCATATATGGTGGTCGTGCTTAGCCTTGCAGTCCTTTTGGGAGGGGGTGCTAGAGGCGATCAAAGAGGTTTCAGGAGTGACCGTGCCTAGACACCCTGAGGCAGTTCTGCTTTACATGTTCCCTATGCCGCAGGCTGCGTACAAAAAATCTGTTCTGCGACACCTCCTACAGGCGGCCAAGACGGTTATACCCCGTCACTGGAAGAAGGCAGACTCTCCCACCCTGGAAGAGTGGACTGACGAGGTGAATGCAATATACCGGATGGAGAGGGTTCTGGCCCAGTCGCGGGGGGATGCAGAGTCTGTGGTCACAAAATGGTCCCACTGGGAGTCTTATTTGGCAGGATCTGGCTCAAACCCATGACATGACCCAAATCCCCTTTTTGATCGGAACCTTTTACCTCCTTACATAAACATGGCGGGCAGGTGAAGGACCCATGGCACCCTCTTTCGATACTCTTTCTCCCTTTCTGTTTTCTTCCCTTTCTCTTTCCACTTTCTGACCTTTCTTTTTAGGAGTTTCTTTTATGGTAAGTTTCCTTTAGGAGAGTGAGAGACGGGTGGAAGGGGGACTCTGTGCGCCAGGAGCTTCTCTAGGTGTTGTAGTGGATAATTGTCACAATATCGCCTATGTGCAATGCCCTCCAGCCCCCTCTCTTCCCTTCTTTCCTTTACCTGTTGGACCTCATGGTCCTGGTTCTCATAGTTGTTATGCAATATGTATCTGTATGACATGACCCGTGTTGTTGTCCTTTTTTTTTTTCATGAAAACCAATAAAACACTTAAATTGAAATTCTATGAGAAAAAAAAATAGCTGTGCGCACTGTGCGGATTTTTCTCAAGAAAATTTCTTGAGAAAATTTTCTCGAGAAACTTTGAGAAAATGTGCATGTCCATTAATTTCCGCAGGTACCTGCGGTATTCCGGGGGTATTCCGCAGGTAGCAAATGATGTGCGGTATACCACCGGAATAGCTGCGAATTACCTGCGGGAATGTTCCTTCCTTTCGTGCGGATTGCAGGGAAGTGATGTCAGACCGGATGAGGAAGTGCCGACATTTTCTATTGAAAATGGCGTGGTACAACAGAATGACGCTAGATGTAAAAAGATTAATCGAATTGGTAAGTATATGCACCCAAACACACACACGCACACACACACACACACACACTGACACTTATTAAAAAAAAAAAAACGCGTGCTCCGCTGTTTTTTTCCCGCCCGACCAAAGTAAACACACAGCGGGTGGCTGGTATTCACAGGCTGGGGAGGACGAGGGCTATGGCTTTTTCCCCCCTCCTCCCGCAGCCGTGAATATCAGCCAGCGCTGCCCCGAGACCGTGGCATCGATCAGATGCCAAAGTCCCGGCGTGTCACCGGCCCTTCCCCGTTGCTGTTGCAACGGGGTAATGAAGGAGTTAACGGCAGCCCATAGCTGCCGCTAAGTCCACAATTAGTAATGGCAGCGTCTATGACACGCCATTACTAATCGTGCAGTGATAGTTAAAAAAACACACACACACCGAAAAGCTTTTTATTTTAAATAAAATACAGCCCCCTCTTTGACCCCTTTATTAACACTGCCCCCCCAAACATCCAGGTCCGAAATAATCCAAAACCGGAGGTCCGGCGACGCTTGCATCCAGCGACGTCTGAGGCAGAATGATCAATGCAGCTCCATGTACGAGACTGCACGGGTCACTCCAGGGCATTTCCCACGCTGCTCTCATTATCGCTCGCGGGAGGTTGTGTGTCCTCACACGACCTCTTCAGCGGTAATAGCAGTGACCCTGTGAGATCTCAGATCCGAGGTCCCACAGTGTCACTGCTCTGTCCCAAATACTGTGGGGGGGGGGGGGGAAACACATACATCACAAATAATAAAGCTGTAATCCATCTGTATCTATTTATCTATCTATCCCTCTATCTATATCCATCCATCTATCTATCCCTCTATCTATCTATCTATATCTATCTCCATCCATATATCTATCTATCTATCTATCTATATCCATCCATCTATCTATATCCATCCATCTATCTATATCCATCCATCTATCTATCTATATCCATCCATCTATCTATCTATATCCATCCATCTATCTATCTATATCCATCCATCTATCTATCTATATCCATCCATCTATATCCATCCATCTATCTATATCCATCTATCTATCCATCCATCCATCCATCCATATCCATCCATCCCTCTATCTATATCCATCCATCCATCTATATCCATCCATATATCTATCTATCTATCTATATCCATCCATCCCTCTATCTATCTATCTATAGCCATCCATCTATCTATATCCATCCATCCCTCTATCTATCTATCTATCTCAATCTATCTATATCCATCCATCCATCCATCCATCTATATCCATCCATCTATCTATATCCATCCATATATCTATCTATATCCATCCATCCCTCTATCTATCTATCTCCATCCATATATCTATCTATCTATCTATCTATATCCATCCATCCATCTATATCCATCCATATATCTATCTATCTATATCCATCCATCCATCCCTCTATCTATCTATATCCATCCATCCATCTATCTATCTATATCCATCCATCCATCTATCCATCTATCCATCTATATCCATCCATCCCTCTATCTATCTATCTATCTCCATCCATCCATCCATCCATCCATATATCTATCTATCTATCTATATCCATCCATCCATCCATCCATCCATCCATCCATCCATCCGTCTATTATTTACCTATATGTTTGTGTTTCCATTATCCACGGTCTCAAATTTTTTTGGAGGTAATTTTATATGTTTTTAAATTTTTTTTTTTTATTAAATTACAGGTGGAGGCACAACCCATAATTTGGGATCCTGCGTGTCATGAATATCTGAACAGATATAAAAGACATATGACTTGGACCCAAATCTGCCGTGATCTCTTCCCATTGTGGGACGAAGTTGACACAACACTTCAAGTTCAAATTGGTAAATTGAAAATGTTTTTTATGACAATTTTTTTTTTTTTTTTGTCAAGATCTTGATTAAATTATTTTTATAATGTTTTGTGTTTTTTTTTACAGATAAAGAGGTGAGGAACCGCTGGAGGTCAGTGAAGGACCGCTTCACAAAGGATCTATCAAAGGGCAGCAAAAGTGGATCTGCTGGACAAAAAGGGAAAATTCTTTTTGAAGATGAACTCCAGTTTCTACTAACGTGCAGAAGCTTACGGCAGTAAGTACTTTTGAATTTTAAAAATTTAAAATTCTAATTTTGTTTGCAATACATTCATTTTTTTTTTCCTTTTCCAATCATAGGACAGAAGGTAACCTCTTGCCTGTAGAGCACATCAGAAATGCCTGAAGGTTCAACCGAAGTGGAAGAAACAACTTTCTCCGAGGATGCGGATACATCAGCAGCTTCTGCCGCTAAACGTCCCTGCATCCCTAACTCTGCTGCTGGCACAGGGACTGACCCCGGCGTGTTTAGCTTTAAATCCACTTCCAGTGCTGCTGATCCGCCACAATCATCATCTTCTGCAGCGTCAGCACGAAACCTGACATTACGGCGGAAGAAAGCAAAGGGAGTTCCAGTGTCCAAAAATGTTGCTGAGCAGTGCGACTAGCTAACATGCGAGGCTTTGTCCCTGCTAAAAAATTCAGCATCTAAACCAAATTCCAAGTGTGATTTATTTGCCGCCAGTCTTGGCAGCCGGCTTTCTGACATGTCAAAAGAGACGCAGTCAGCCTGTATGATGGCTTGTTGCGCCCTTTTTGACGGCTTTGAAAAGCCCCCCTCACATCCACGTGTAGGTGACCTTCTTAATCTCATTCTGGATGCTTTTTCCCCCACCCAAATAAATAGACCAATTAGAAACCTCCCTCAACAACCAAGCATGGCTTATTCATACAATATGCATCCACAAACTCAAATAGCTGGTGCAGTAGGTAACACAAATTATGAAAGCCACTCACAAGCAGCTGCCCCTTCCACCCAGGATCATTCTTTTGGATATGTAACGCAGGACTTGTATCGCTTGTAAAAAGTTTTGCGCTCCCCAGAACACTAACCCAAGTTCTTATTTGTAATTTTGATTATAAGGCAGATTGCAGAAGCCTAATTGCTGAGTCCAGCATGGCCTGAAGTGGTACTTTGCACGCTGCGACATCGCTAGCCAATGATAGCGATGCAGAGCGCGATAGTCCCCGCCCACGGTGCTGATGAGATATCTTGTGATAGCTGCCGTAGCGAACATTATCACTACGCCATCTTCACAAGCACTTAACTGCCCTGCGACGTCTCTGTGCCCGGCAAACCACCTCCTTCCTAACGGGGCAGGTCGTACGGCATCACAGCAAGGGCAGGTGGCCAATAGAAGTGGAGGGGCGGAGATGAGCGGGACGTAAACATCCCGCCTACCTCCTTCCTTCTACATTGGCGGTGGAGGCCGGTAAGGTGATGTTCCTAACTCCTGCGTATTCTCACACAAAGCGATGTGTGCTGCCGCAGGAACGAGGAACAACATCGTATCTCCTATTGGTGTTATATAATTAAAATGACAGTAACTACACAGATCAGCAATTTACAATGCTTTTGCACTCGCTTATCATTGTCTTTTCGCTTTACACGTTGACACATTGTTAACGGCGCATAATGTGTGTCACTTTAAATTTTACCATGGCGAAATCTTACTAGCGATGTCGCAACGTGCAAAGTACCCATTATGTTTTGCTATAATGAACTGCATGCACCGAGTGATTCCATGACAATTGCATTTCAGTTAATGACAGCTGCGGCCATGCCGTGCTGAACTCTGTAGCTCAGGTGAGAGCTTCGTACTTCAGCATGGCTTGTCTGCAGCTGTCATGATTCATGAACTGAACCGCAATCGCCGTGAAATCAGTCAGCGCTTGCGGTATTGTATTGCACAACTTGATGTCAGGTCAGGCTGCTCTGCGGAGCTCAGGTGAAAACACAAGATTTTTATGTTTTTAACTTTTCAGGTCCTCACCCAGTTTTGTCATTGATTGACATTAAAGAATATCTTTTTCAGTAATGTAATTTTTTTGTATGTTGAAATAAAACAATTAAATTGACAAACATGTATGTGTTGGTTGGGGGAGGAAAAAAAATGCATTGTATTTTTCATGGAATTCAATTTAATAAAAAAAAATTTTGGCAAAAAGGAATTCAAGCAATTTTGTCCATATATTACCTTAAGCGAAAAAACAAATACATATTGCAAAATGTATATACATAACACACTATCAGATGAAGGGTACAGCAGATCTGGCTGCACATCACATGCACAGACTGTCTGTGGCAAATCACGTACAAAAACGTCCTCTTATCATCGTTAGTGTCCACGTGACCAACAGGTCTGGAGGATCCCTCTAGCCATCACACGGGTCCGGATCCAAGCTGCGCCGGCTGCTGGCACAGGGGCATCACATTTGCCATTCACCTTGTCCCATGGGTGTCTGCTGATCCGGCTGCACATCACCGACACAGGAGTACTGCCAGTGCACGGCACCTTCTGGACTCATGAAGTAGTCAGTGAAGGATTCTCGCACCAACACACCCGAGTTAGTTGGTCTTCCCGAAGACACGTTGATCACTGGATTAAATTCGGCCTGCTGTGTTTCCTCAACTTGCTGAGAGCTATACTCTCGAGCATAGTTGTGGAGAACACAGCAGGCTTTAATCACAGTGTCAACGGTTTCTGTTTCTAACTGGATGGTTGTGTGTAGAATCCTCCACTGACTAGTCAGGATTCCAAAGGTGCACTCCACATATCTGCGTGCACGACTCAGCCTATAATTAAAAATCCTCCGCCGGGTATCCAGTCCCCTCCGTGGGTATGGGCGCAGCAGGTTTGGCAATAAAGGAAATGCCTCATCCGATACCATCACAAAGGGGAGTGGATCTGTGGAGCCCGGTAAAGGTTGTGGGGCTGGGAGCGTTACGCAATCCTGGAGAACTTGCAGTCCAATCTGTGATGTTCGTAACACACGAGAATCCCCCGTACTGCCATAAGCACCAACATCAATGGCAATAAATTTGTAATGTGCATCAGCCACCGCCATGAGGACCACCGAAAAATACTTCTTATAATTAAAGAAGAGTGATCCTGATCGCGGTGGCTTCTGCACTCTTACATTATGAACCTCGGGCTTAGTGCCAGTTTGCAGAAAACTGGCAGTAACCCCGTTATATTACCCAGCCAGCCAAATGCATCAGGGCAGCTGGATGAGCCTCGGTACAGCACCTGAGAATGGCGCTTCACAACGGAGACGCCATTTTCAGGGGCAGCTGAGGACTGTTTTTCTCAGCGAGAGGGGCAGAGAATGCTTCAGCCTTATCCCGCTGAGAAGCACAACCCTCAGTTGCTTGCTTGCTTGCATCGGGCTGGACAGTGAAAATACAGCGGAGCACATTTTTTTTTAAAAAAGAATTGTGAAAAAAAGAGCTGGGATCCTGTTTTGCCAGCTAAAAGCAAGCAGCCTGTAACTAGCTGCCTTTAGCTGGCAATCCAGAGTCCGGACACAACACGACTACACTGCCACTACTCTACACTACAAAATGGTGAAACTTCCTCTTCCTGAACTATCCTACATCACTTCCTGCGGATTTGTTTGCGAGATCCGCACCAAATCCGCAGGAAAAAGAGCCTGTGGGAACAGACCTGCGGATTTCTTGCGGATTTTACACCTTGCATTGACTTGCATGGGAAAAATCCGCACCAAAATCCGCAACAATAATTGACATGCTGCAGATTTTTCCGGATCAAAATCCGCGGCAAATCCGCCGCGGAAAAATCCGCAGCATGGGCACAGCATTTCCAAAATGCCATTGAAATGGCTTGGAAGTGCTGCTGCTGCAGATTTTCGGCAAATCCGCGGCAAAATCCGCGGTAAATCCGCAGCGTGGGCACATAGCCTTACACACGTTGCTTGTGAACGAAGCTTCTCGACTTTGAAATTTATAAAGAATAGATTAAGAAATAGCATGAATCAGAATCATTTAGAATCTTTCATGCTAATGGCTACAGAAAAGGACATACTGATGAAACCTGATGGAGATGATATTATTGACAAACTGTCTGAAAAAAGCAATCTGTTGTCAAGTTTGTTGATGCCTTAAGTAATCTGATATCACCATTCCTTTTTGATTACATTAGAAAAAGGATGTGCAATACGGTACTTGTACGAAGTTCTCTTTTTTTACTTTGACATTGACTTTAACTCAGGAATGGTGTGTACTACCGTATACAGGTACATCACCACAGGTTTATTTTTAGGGAATGAGGGTAACTTCCTATTGTTCTGAAGGAATGTGCAAAGTAGCTGGCATATAGGTCCTTACTGTATTTTGTATGTTACATCAGTGTTTGTTTAGTTGTATGGGTTTGCGTTTTTTGAGTTGCACTTAAATTCAGTTGCACTTACTGGAATTAAGCTAACGTAACGTGGCAGTATTGCAACAATTTATATGTTGTTTGTAACAAATACTTCTATGCTGTAAAAATACGTTTTCTACATCTAGAGAGCTTGGAACACACTAGTATCATGTTTAAAGTTTTATTCCATGGAAATAACTTTCCAGGTATTACGGTGTATAAAATTGCAAAACAGTCATAGAATACTGATGCAATTAATCAGTGTTTGGAGATGTTATTTATTTTTGCTTCATAAATAATTTGACTACATACATAATACATTGAGTGTTTCGATGACTTGGAAGCATTGCATTTTTGTTTTTAAAGGGGCTGTCCACTATACAGACAATGCCTTCTCAATTACTATGTTGCCCCTTCTAAATGACAGACTGTTACCAACTCTGGTGGGGCACCTTTCCAGCTACATCGGCGCTGGGTCTCCTAGGGCTTGCATGACATGTCACATGAGCCCTGCAGCCAATCAGCAGCTGCTAATGGACTGCTGAACTCTTATCCAGAGAAAGAGCAGCAGCACATCTGCTTATCAGTTTCCATGGTGGGTGTGAAGCAGCCCATTGGCAACCACTTGTTAGCTGCAGGGCTGATGCAACATATTGTCATTCAAACCCCAGGTTACTCCATACCAAATTTGCTGAAACAGGGCCATTAGCAGAGGCGAGTATAGGTGAATATTATTTTACATGGGGTAATATATTAAGTGAGAATGGGATGTCTTGAGTAGTGGACAATCCTTGTATATTGCACATTTTTATGTCAATTTTTTTCTTTATGACATGCTGCACATATTTAATTGTTTTATTTTGAGAAGGATGATGTTAGTATATTCTATACGTTTAATAAAAAATATTTAAAACCATGACTCTTTTCTGTTATGGTAATTACACATATCTTTATGGCAAGTTCCAGCTACAGTACTGGTGCTGCATGCGTACAAGTATGTATTGCAGTGCTAAATTTACCACAATGCTAATGCAAATGGTTATTTTTTTGGAAAGCGATTTTTGCATGTGGGCTGCTTTGGTTTGAGTTCCAGGGCTGAATTTCAGTCCCAGTCCGGCCCTGCACCTTAATATCTCCATACATGCAGGTTTCAAGGAACCCCATCCCATAGGTACTGTGAGGTAGCACGGTCGGCTGCGCAGCAGAAGACACGGGATCCAGGCATTAAGTTTCACAGCACACGGTTTAATGTCCAAACAAAAGTCCACACCAATATACATGTGCCTCTCCAGCAGAGAACTCAGGGAGCTCTGTTCACTCCCTCACACCCGGCACACCTGCCCTTGTTCCTGTTTCCATTTAACCCTTCCTTCAGCCTGTAGGGAAACAGCATTAACCCTCGAGTGGATTTACTTTCTATCATGGAGTGAGCACAACCGGGGCGAGACATACCGGCCGTCATAGATAACCCCGGTCACAGTCTCACAGTACCATTTCATATAATCTCCTTCTCCCCTCTGAAACAAAACTTTTTTTTCCTCTTTTTCATTTTTTTCGCTCTTTTTGTCTTTTTTCCCCTTTAATCTATATCGCCCCCGTGTGGTCAGTCGGTGTTATTATCTCTATAGATTTTTTTTAACATGCTATTTTCTTTTAGAAATTGTGATACATATTTCCAGCAACTCTCGTTTTGAAAAAAAAACACTGAATATTAAGTTGTTTTTTTGACAGGTACGGATATGCTCGTCTTTTTTCTTTTAACATGGATGTATACACTCTGTACCAAGAATTTACTTTTGTTGTGATTTTGTATTATTCATTGTTATCAGATTTTGTATTTCTCTGTACACTACCGATTGTGATTATGTTATACATACACAAATTCCTATCACCGTGATTAGGGCCATTTTGTATAGGCCGAAATGTTGGTAACATATAGGAAAGTTATTTTCAAAAAATTATTTTCTCACAATAAAATAAGTACACAAATCTTTTTGTCTATGAATTTCCATTACCCTTGAGTGCCGAAGTTATCTTACTATATTCTGTTACTGTTTTACTTCAGAGCACCTCCTAAACACGGTTGAGCCAGATTTATTCTATTCTAGTCTTGTGTGGAGAGACCGGCAGGAGGCAGAGTGTGAGCAGCAGCCTGTGTGGAGAGACCGGCAGGAGGCAGAGTGTGAGCAGCAGCCTGTGTGGAGAGACCGGCAGGAGGCAGAGTGTGAGCAGCAGCCTGTGTGCAGAGACCGGCAGGAGGCAGAGTGTGAGCAGCAGCCTGTGTGGAGAGACCGGCAGGAGGCAGAGTGTGAGCAGCAGCCTGTGTGGAGAGACTGGCAGGAGGCAGAGTGTGAGCAGCAGCCTGTGTGGAGAGACCGGCAGGAGGCAGAGTGTGAGCAGCAGCCTGTGTGCAGAGACCGGCAGGAGGCAGAGTGTGAGCAGCAGCCTGTGTGGAGAGACCGGCAGGAGGCAGAGTGTGAGCAGCAGCCTGTGTGGAGAGACCGGCAGGAGGCAGAGTGTGAGCAGCAGCCTGTGTGGAGAGACCGGCAGGAGGCAGAGTGTGAGCAGCAGCCTGTGAGGAGAGACCGGCAGGAGGCAGAGTGTGAGCAGCAGCCTGTGTGGAGAGACCGGCAGGAGGCAGAGTGTGAGCAGCAGCCTGTGTGGAGAGACCGGCAGGAGGCAGAGTGTGAGCAGCAGCCTGTGTGGAGAGACCGGCAGGAGGCAGAGTGTGAGCAGCAGCCTGTGTGGAGAGACTGGCAGGAGGCAGAGTGTGAGCAGCAGCCTGTGTGGAGAGACCGACAGGAGGCAGAGTGTGAGCAGCAGCCTGTGTGGAGAGACCGACAGGAGGCAGAGTGTGAGCAGCAGCCTGTGTGGAGAGACTGCTCCAGTGCACAGAGGTATTGAGGCCTCTCTGGAGGGAGACATCTCCAGTGGGAGACCACTGAGCTAAGTGGATCCAAACCTGTGCGGGTGAACCGCTGAATTAACGGAGTTTAAAACCATGAGTGTGACGGCCAGTAAGCCGAGTGTCCCTTTTACAAGAAAGGCTTTGTCGTTATGTACCTGGAGTGCGGTTTATGTCTTACTTAATAAACAGCTGGACTTTTATTGAACAGTGTTCTCCTATGTTACCTCTAGACCACTGCAAAGTGAGTGACCTCCATCAAGTGAGCAGGCGAACTCTCAGCTCCCATAGAAATGGATGTCACAGGGTCACACAACACAGCTGCTCCCATAGAACTGGACGGACAGGTGTCACATTACATACTCCTCCCACAAAAATGAATGTAGCGGAGGGGGAGGGGTCTACACATTACACTACATCTACCACAGAAATGGACAGTTCAGGGTCACAACATAACCACTGCTCCCATAGAAATTGACGCAGCGGGGTCTCAAGACCACTTTACTAAAAATAGATGGAGCAAGGAGGGGGAGGAGGGAAGGGGAGTCACAACACAAATACTACAATAGAAATGGATGGATGGGGGGGGCAGTGATCTTCTGAAACAGCAGAAGTGGACCGGGTGCTCTCTAGCACTACACTACTGATATCATAAACATTGAGTGGGGGTCAACTGCTGCCCATTATCCATGGGCAGCAGAATAAAGTCACACAACACCACTTCTCTCATAGAAAGGGATAATGCGATGTCATACATTACACCACTGCTCCTATAGAAGTGGGCAGAGCAGGGTCAACACCATTGCTCCCGTAGTAATGGATGGAGTAGATTCACACTACACTTTTGCTTCCATAGAATTGGATGGAGTAAGCCAACACAATCCAGTGCTCCCATAGACATTGACAGAGCAGATTCACAAATTATTCTCTCCCATAGAAATGGACGGACTGAGGTTGCACATTACCGTACAGTACTGCTCCCATAGTAATGTATGGAGGGGGGGGGGATCACAGTACACTACATCCACACAAATAACCGTATTGTGGGGAGAGGGGGGGGGGGAGAGAAGGGGCACACATAGCCCCACTGCTTTAATAGCAATGGATGCGGGGTGGGGGGGGGGGTCACAACACTTCTGCTCTCATAGACATAGACGGAGCAAGCACGCATTATGTTCCTGTTCCCATAGAAGTTGACATAGTGGGGTTACACGTAGCACTGCTCCAATAGAAACTGATTGAGTGGGGCTCACAAATTACACTACTGCTCTCCTAGAAGAGGACAGTTTAGGGTCACACAAGGCCCATGCTCCCACAAAAGGAAAGGGACTGGGGCTACAAATCACCACTGCTCCCATAGAAGTGGACGTAGCAGGGTCACAACACCACTACTCCCATACACCTTGATAGAGCAGGGACACAAGATAACACCACTGTTCCAATAGAAGTAGACTAAGCTGTAAGAAATATTACAAAACTAGTCCCATTGAAATGGACAGAATGGCATCTCATTCCACTAATGCTCCCATAAAATTGGATGGAGCAAGGTCATGCTTAACACCACTTGTTATGATTCAGTGAACAAGGAGGATCAGAAAAAAGAAAAAAAAAAAAAACTAGGAAACCCAGAATGTCCCCAAAGATATAGATAGCCCCCACATGTAAAGATTACGGTGATGTAGGAAAACACAATACACAGGTAGAAAACAGATTCAGCAAAGATGAGGCCCAAACAATCTAAATAGGAAAGGACAGAAAAGAGCACTGTCTGCAGCCGTGCAATACCCTAGAAAAAGAACCAACACGCCTGATATGGAAAAATACTGAGCCCACACGGACTCTCCCCCACTATATCAGGACTCTGGTGTTACTGGGATCTAATCACTAACAGTGGAGGGACTGAATGAGTACCAAGCATAACAAAACAACATACATAGCAGAATATGGAGCAAGGACATTCCACAGACATTTCCAGCAAGGAATAATCCAACTCCACCCAGAACACCCAGGCAAAAATGAGGAAATAAGCCTTAGTACCTTAAACAGAAAAGCAACAAGAAAGTGGAAACCACCAGCAGAGGTACAAAGACCAAACTTATCTGAAAGGAGTTCTGGTAGACACAGGAGGAAGGGCTGGCTTCAGAATGTTCTTAGCACACAGGAGACAACATTGAGCACCGGCAAGGAACAAGAGAACACTACTCAGTTATATAGGCCCAGTCAGAACCACGAGAATGCCAATCATCCTCAGCTGTCTGATTTCTATTCATCAAGCCAACTCCACTGCCAGCCCTGACCACAAGAGGGAGCCCCAAACTGGAATACAGTCCAAATGATTTCACAACAGCTACTGTTACCATAGAAATGGATGGGGGAGGGGGGCACACAATACTACTGCTCCATAGGAATGGATGGGGTGGAGGAACAACACCACTACTCCCATATACATGAATAGAGTATGGACAAAATGATACCACTACTCTAAGGGGTGCTTTGCACGCTGCGACATCGCTAGCCGATTGTAGCCATGCCGAGTGCGATATCCCATCTGCGACGGGGGCGGGGACTATCTTGTGATAGCTGCCGTAGCGAACATTATCGCTACGGCAGCTTCACACGCACTTACCTGCCCTCCTTCCTAAGGGGGCGGGTCGTGCGGCGTCACAGCGACGTCACACGGAGGGTGGAGGGGCGGAGATGAGCGGGACGTAAACATCCCGCCCACCTCCTTCCTTCCGCATTGGCGGTGGAGGCAAGTAAGGAGATGTTCCTCGCTCCTGCGGCTTCATACACAGCGATATGTGCTCCCGCAAGAACGAAGAACAACATCGTACCTGTCGCTGTAGCGAAATTATGGAAATGACCAACACTACACAGATCACGAATTTGACGCTTTTGCGATCGTTTATCGTGCTTCTAGGCTTTACACCTTGCGACGTTGTTAACTGCGCCGGATGTGCATCACTTTCGATTTGACCCCAACGAGATTGCAGTAGCGATGTCGCAACATGCAAAGTACCCCTAATAGGAATGGATATTGAACAATCAAGCATTACACAGTGTGGAGAATTATTAGGCAAATGAGTATTTTGATCTGGATTGGGATTGAGGCTGGCTCAGTAAAGGGCTGAGAGCTCCACTCCAACTCAGATGCCAGAAAGGTGGAGGTGGGGTACTGGTATGGGCTGGTATCATCAAAAATGAACTTGTGGGACCTTTTCGGGTTGAGGATGGAGTGACCCCAACTCCCAGACTTACTGCCAGTTTCTGGAAGACAACTTCTTCAAACAGTGGTACAGGAAGAAATCGGTATCATTCAAGAAAAACATGATTTTCATGCAGGACAATGCTCCATCACATGCATCCAACTACTCCACAGCGTGGCTGGCCAGTAAAGGTCTAAAAGATGAAAAAATAATGACATGGCCGCATTGTTCACCTGATCTGAACCCCATAGAGAACCTGTGGTCCCTCATAAAATGTGAGATCTACAGGGAGGTAAAACAGTACACCTCTCGGAACAGTGTCTGGAGGCTATGATGGCTGCTGCACGCAATCTTGATCGTAAACAGATCAAGCAACTGACAATCTATGGATGGTAGGCCGTTGAGTGTCATCAGATAGAAAGGTCCCTAATTTTTGGGGGTTTGTTTTTGCATGTCAGAAATGTTTATTTCTAAATTTTGTGCAGATATATTGGTTTACCTGGTGAAAATAAAGTGAGATGGGAATATATTTGTTTTTTATGAAGTTGCCTAATAATTCTGCACAGTAATATTTACTTGCACAAACAGATATCCTCCTAAGATAGCGAAATAAAAAAAAAAAATCCTACTTCCCAAATTATTAAGCTTTGATATTTAGGAGTCTTTTGGGTTGATTGAAAACATAGTTGATCAATAATAAAAACAAAACAACTTTCCTAATAATTCTGCATACGGTGTACACTACTGCTCCCATTGAAATTCACAGAGCGGGGTAACACCACTGCTCCAATTGGAATGGATGTAATGGTGTTCTCACACACTACTGCTCCCATAGAAGTAGACCGAGAAGTGTGACATTACACTGCTACTTCCATGAAAGTAGATGGAGCGAGGTCTACTACTGCTGCCATAGAAGTGGATGGGGCAGGATCACATCACCATTGCTCCCATAGAAATGGATGAAGCGGGGATCACACAACACAATTACTCCCTTGGAAGTGTGTAGAGCAGTGGTCAAACAACACCAGGGCTCTCATAAATGAATGGAGTGAGGCTCAACACCCCTGATCCAATAGGAATGGAGGCAATTGTGGTCACATATTACTGCCAACATAGATGTGGCCAAAGCGATGTCACACAAACAGCGTCACAACACTCCCGGTCCCATAGAAACCTATGGAGGGTGGTCACACAACCACTGGATCAAATGGGGGAGAGGGGTGCCTCAACACCGCAGCTACCATAGAGAAGGATGTACCGTTGTCAAATATTGTGCTGCCCCCAGTGTCACAGACGAAGCATGCCCAAACTATACACTACTGCTCCCATATAAATGGATGCAGCGGTGTCACTTTACATGACTTTTCCCAAAAAAAGAAAAAATGGATGGAGTGAAGGGGGGGGGGGGGAGGAAATCGTACATATTACCACTGCTGCCATAGATATGGATGGACCAGGGTTCACACACAACCTGTCATGGAGTGATAAAGGGAAGTATGGCATACAACATGACTCGCCGCAAGAAGGAATACACCAGGGGACAAGATAACGGTGGGCCCTAGCACTAGTGAGGGGGGAAGATGGGATAACTCCTTCCCTCATCTGCAGCTGTACCCTACACTCCTAGCCAGTCCCTATACAGGTTCCGCACTGGTCTACGACCAGGATACCTAAGACCCTGACAGACCCTGTAATAGCCCTGGCTAGGGAACTGGCAGATAAGGGACACTAGCCCCACCACTGCACTAATAAAACACCAAGGGAAGGAAAACCAGACAGGAGGAAACAGACTGCACCAAGAGTGCAGCCTACACAGCAACTTGCAGAGAGGGCTCAGCAGCTCCTTCCACCTCCAGGCTCAGTATCCAAATGAGTATATATAACAAATTTTTGGCATCCAAATCGCTGCGCTCTCAAACGCAACGTGCAGATGGATTATGCAATCTTCATAGATTGTGCTGGGGACGCAGGACGCATGCAGTTACGCTGTGGTGCAATACGCAGCGTAAATGCATGAAATTCGGCAACGTGCACACACAGCCTTAATTACATTTTTTGTGTATGATGAAAAGGACAGATTTGCCAGGTTCCTTTTTTATGGTGTTCACCGTATGAAATAAATAATGTGACCGTTTTACAGTTTGGATTGTTCTGGATGCAGCGATATTAATCTGTACTTTTGTTTATTTTTTGTTTTAATCCAATTGTTGCATTTTTAGTGATGATGATGATGATGATGATGATAGTTGTTTGTGAGGTGTGCTCTTTTTTTCTCATCTTTTTTACATATTTTGTTGTTATTTTACTTAGTCACTGTGGGACATGTATATTTTTTACATTGATCGCTGGTCTTATGCATTGTAGTGCTCATGTACTGTAGTGTATGAGACCTTCAGTTGATCACTGACACAGCCTGTTAAGCTGGTGTGACACACAGCGACAACGACGTCGCTGCTACGTCACCATTTTCTGTGACGTTGCAGCGACGTCCCGTCGCTGTCGCTGTGTGTGACATCCAGCAACGACCTGGCCCCTGCTGTGAGGTCGCCGGTCGTTGCTGAATGTCCAGCTTCATTTTTTGGTCGTCACTCTCCCGCTGTGACACACACATCGCTGTGTGTGACAGCGAGAGAGCGACGAAATGAAGCGAGCAGGGAGCAGGAGCCGGCATCTGGCAGCTGTGGTAAGCTGTAACCAGCGTAAACATCGGGTAACCAAGGGAAGACCTTTCCCTGGTTACCCGATATTTACCTTCGTTACCAGCCTCCGCCCTTCCTGCCAGCGCCAGCTCCTGCTCTGTGCACATGTGGCTGCAGTACACATCGGGTTAATTAACCCGATGTATACTGTAGCAAGGAGAGCAAGGAGCCAGCGCTAAGCAGTGTGCGCGGCTCCATGCTCACTGCACTGTGACATGTAGCTGCAGTACACATCGGGTTAATTAACCCAATGTGTACTGTACCTAGGAGAGCAAGGAGCCAGCGCTAAGCGCGGCTCCCTGCTCTCTGCACATGTAGCACAGCGACGTTATGATCGCTGCTGCGTCGCTGTGTTTGACAGCTAAGCAGCGATCATAACAGCGACTTACAAAGTCGCTGTTACGTCACCGAAAATGGTGACGTAACAGCGACGTCGTTGTCGCTGTCGCTTAGTGTGAACCCAGGTTTAGACCATGCATATAGCAGGTTCTAAAAGGCCTGTACCCTGGAGTATCACCCACAGCAAACATTGGCACCCAGGATTATGATAGTGGGAGGTCGTTGGAGTCAGTGCTTTTTTTTTTTTTTTTAATTAGCCACTTACTGTAGATGCCATTGTCATCTTTGAGAGGGAAATCTTGAATCTGTTCCAAAACCGATTGAAGCCAATGCCGCAGGTTTTCAGCTGTCATATAGAGCTGTCACCCCCAGGATTTTTGCCTGCTGGGAGGGGCTATTTACTTATCCTCACCGCCATTTTAAAACGGCACTAATGATTAAGGCCCCTAAACTGTATTCATTAAGGGGTTAAGAAAGGATGGGGTTGGCATAAAATGCTGGATCCTTATTACCATGTTGCATTAAGGTTACCTGTGACATGTCCCATCCCAGCGTCATTACATTATAAGGAACGTGGCAAGAAAAGCCTAATGCTCTTCACAATACATTATAGGTGTAAAATGACCGGACTTGTAAAGATGTGATTGTAAAGAGTCAGGAGGATGTCACTTATTGACGCCTGTTACATCTACACTAAGCCATGTACAGGAGCAATAGTGTTCATGTATCTCTGCAGTCTCCTCTCAATAGCCGGTCATCAGCTGCCTCGCTGTAAGGGGGAAGATATAATAAGTATATTACATAGGCATGTAGAGTGATATACACATTTATATACAGATAGATCTGCTGTACATCACACCTGAGATTATGCATTTCTCCATTAATGGCTCATTCAGCAATGGCTGCTCACTAGTTCATTTATAAAGACAATATTGATGGATTTGCAGTGTATCCTGCATTGGGCTTGACAGGTCTTTGTATGTAAATAGGGAGAGACCTAGAGCCCGTAGAGCGGTGCTGGGAAAGCCCGGCCTAGGGAGTGAGCGTGGTTTTCAGAGGAGAATCTACCCGGCTTCCATCGTGCGGCTCTGATCCCTGCTGCCCGCGGTTTGGGTAAGGCTGGTTTCACACTACGTTTTTTTAACATCTGTTGAAAACGTTATTTTAGCGGAAGTACGGATCCTGTGCAAATCCGTTTTCACTTCAATGCATTTTCAATGGACTCGCGTCCACCTGCGTTCGCATGCGTTTGCGTCCGTTAGACACAGGATCCGTACTTTTGCGTTATTTTAACATGTTTCAAAAACGCAACTTGTAGCGTTTTTTTGCTTTGTCAAAATAACGCATCTCACAGGATCCTTCACATTGCGCCGCGAGCTGCAATGCATTTCAATGAGTGCTGGATCCTGCCTAGCAGAATGCGTTCAGTTGCGTTGTAACAGGATCCTGCTTTTGTACTGAGCATGCCCAGAAAGTAGCAAACAATGTTATCTCAATGCATATAGTTCCCTTGACCATCCTGGACAAGCCATTGTCTCACCATAGCCAGAAGACCACAGAGCTTGCACCTTGATGTAAGTATAGCCATATTTGCATTTTATGCCCTGCTTGCATGTTTTTGTTCAATGCTGAACAATATTTCTTCATACATTTAAGCTATGTGCGCACGTTGCGTACAAGCCCTGCAGAAATTTCTGCAGCGATCTGAAGAGCACATGTGCGCTTTAGATCGCTGCAGAAATGTCCGTAGTGAGCGCCGATTCCATGCGCTCTGCCTGCAGCTCCTGCCATAGACAGAGCAGGAGCTGCCGGCAAAGCGCAGGAAAGAAGTGACATGTCACTTCTTTTTGCGCAGCGCTTCGGCAGTAGCCGAAGCGCTGCGCTCTTAGACGCCACGTGCGCACGGCCCCTGCACAATCTCCATAGACTGTGCAGGGGCCGCAGGACGCATGCAGTTACGCTGCGCTACAAAGCGCAGCGTAACTGCATGTTTTTACGCAACGTGCGCACATAGCCTTATAGCTGCTGTGACCAGCCAAGACCCCAACAGACCAGCCAGTCTTGTAGTCTTGACCCCCTTTAAAATATGTGAGTGCAACCTGTGACTGGGTTTAGGTGTGTGTACTGTTGCTGCAGCATTTTATGTTCCACGTGAGCAGTTCTTTGGCTCTGGTCTTTCCTAAAAAACTCCATTTTTTGCAGTCACAATACAGACTTGCAGCAAATCTTGCAATTTTACACATAGTCTTGATAATTATGAGTCTGCATTTTTAGGTCCTATCTTTTGTGGACTCCACTGTGACTTCAACCTGTATATATTTTTTGGTGTGATAAATCTTAGATATGGCAATACTATTTGTTAATCATGGTTTTAATCTGACGGGGGCCAACAGACTATTTTCTGACTTGTGTAGATTTTCAATATGTATTTAAATATTCTTTTTCTTGTTTGTTCTCACAGGAGTTGTAATGTCATGTGTTTTTGCATTTACAGCTGCTGTGACCTCCCAAGGCCACCAACAGAACAGGCAGTTCCGCACACCGGAGACGTTGGTGACGCTGTGACCGCCATCTGTGACCTCCTTCAAATCTGTGAGTATTAACATTGTGGCCCCAATATCTACCTGTTTATCAAGCACCCAGGAGTTGTAATGTCATGTGTTTTTGCATTTACAGCTGCAATATGTCACAGAGAGATGGTGCAGGAGCCCCCACATCCCTGCCAAGTGAGCCCTCATCCCCGTCAATTAATGTACGTAAACTTTGAATGACAAATTGGTACAGCATCTGAGAGTAATATTTTCCAGGATCATTAATTATGATATGTCTTCTCTTACAGGTTCCGATGGCAGTGGAACCGGTTGAGGATGTTGAGAGTGGACCGATGGTGGTCGAGCACTCTTCCGCTGTAAGTTGATCAGCGTTCATCAAACAGTATCCTACAGGACTCATTATCTCAAAACTAATATAAATGTTTTTTCAGGAAACAGATGCTGCAGCACGTCCCACTGGTCCAGGAACCTCATCCCACAGTCGTGTGTGTAGGCGCCGTGGCGGCATGGGCGGTGTAAGTAATTTTTTATTGTTTTGGAAAGGAAATGCTCCATTTGCATTACATCTGAATTGTATGAGTGCTTGTGTTCATTTGTACCAATTTTTTTTTTTATGGGCGATTTCAGGTTTCACGATGCAGCAGCAGGCCCCAAGGATATGACCAAGATTTTGACGCTTTTATAGATGGGGACCTGCTGATTTGCGAAGTCGAGGCACGTCCTGCCTTGTGGAACACAGCCCACCACCACCACTGGGATGCAGTACTCACGCGCCGATTGTGGGATGAGGTTAGCAGATCTCTGATGGATACATGGGAGTCCATGGATGCTAAGACGCAGTATTTGTTTCGTAAGTATTCCACTTTGAAAATGTGTAAATGTCAATAGCTTGTCAAAACTTTTTTGGAATAGGGCTGTTGTGCGCATTGGTTTTTGAAATTTAAAAATTTTTCTCTTTTGTTTTGTTTTACAGGCGAGAAAGTGATCAGACGGTGGCGGTCTATTAGGGATCGATACAAGAGGGATTTCAATGCCGAAATGAGGGCTCCCAGTGGTTCTGCCGGCCGCCGTAATCGGTACAAACATTACAATGCGCTAAGTTTTTTAAGACCATCGCTGGCGTCACGCAGGTAAGCTGAAAAATTAGGATTACAAAAAGTGTTGCCTTATGTAACTTGTTTTTTTTCTCAAACAGGTCAATGCTTTCAAAATCATGTAATAATTTTTTTTGTTTTTAACAACCCACAGCACCACTGGAAGTACATCTCATCCATCTCGTGAAATCCCTCCTGTATCGGTCCCCGAAGCAACCGCCACCCGCCCATCTGAAGACGTTGCCAACTCTGACCTCTCTGGTAACCCCTCATCCTCCCAATCCTCCCAACCACACGTCCCCGCTGGAGATTACTGTCAGGCTGAAGATATTCAATTGGCAGGTCCTAGCGTGAACTTTCCCCTATCACAGGCCTCTGGCGCTGATCAAAGTGGTAGACCAAGTTTCGTGTCATTTCGTTAACGCCATAGGACTGTAGATAGGAGCCTTATGCCTGAGTTTTCGCACATGAGCTCAGTTTTCCTAGATTATCTGAAGTTCCAAACTGAAAAAATTACAGCTGGCTTTGCTGAAACACAAAGAAGCTTCAGAGAGATCAATGATCGTTTGGGAAAACTTGAGTCAGATGCTAACAAATCAGTCAACCATTTGTTCTTTTTGACTGTACTATGGCATATGGAAAGCTTACCTAGCGATAGCCAATTGAATATTATGCATGCCTGTCAGCAATCTCTAGCGCAGGAAATTAATCGGCATCCTCCCTCCCAACATTTCCATGCGCCTGCCGCACCTTACCAGACCCTTGCCCAACCTTATCCACCACCCTCCCAACGTTATCAGCCACCACTCCAACCTTACCAGCCTCCTGACCCACCTTATCCACCACCCTCCCAACGTTACCAGCCCCCCGCCCAAAATTTTCAACTTTCAAGCCAACCAATCCATCACCAATCTCAATCATACCCTGCCACATCCCAACAGTACCCAGGATTATCCCAACTGCCATCACCATCTGTAACCCTTCATCCTACATGTGTTCCTTCCCCTGCCACTACTTGTGCCTCTGCTTCCATCTTTACCTCCCCACATTTGCACTCAAGCACCCCACAAGCACCTTCCACGCAACATCCGGATTTAGCACAAAGTTTCCTCACCGAAATCAGAAATATAATTCCTACCCCTTCCCCTTTGTCATCCACTCACACCGCACATGACCAGACCCTACACACCCCCATACCCAGAGAGGTCAGTCCGGCAAATGAAACAATGGGAATGAGTCCGACGAGTACACCAACAAGTGAAAGTAGTTCTACCTCTGCCCGGCACCACCATTTCACCAGCCTATAAAATTTGAAAATCTGTTTAATAAAATATTGTTTGTTGTACCATACAAAATTGTTTTTTTATGATGGTAGAAATTCAAGTATTATATTTACCTTTCCAATAGGTTACGTGTCTGTGTGTATGCATCTACAAAGTGTGTGTGTGTGTCAAGCTACATTGTATGTGTTTCTGTTGGATGATACTTTTCAGTTTTTTTGTGCGATTCTATTTCTGATCGGGTAACCAAGCACATGTTTAGCTGATTTTTAACTTGGTACCAGAGCACAACGCTTTACGCTGGCTACCTGCCCTCGTAGCCAGACTACACATCGGGTTAATAAGCAAACCGCTGTGCTTATTTACCCGATCTGTACTCCGGCTACGTGTGCAGGGAGCCGGCACTGCCAGCATGAGAGCGGTGTACGCTACGGGTAACCATGTGCTTGGTTAACTGATATTTACCTTAGTTACAAAGCGCAGCATCGCTTCAACGCGTTGATGCTGGCTGTGGGTTGGTCACTGGTGATATCTGCCTGTTTGACAGTTCACCAGCGACCATGTAATGACGCAGCAGCGATTCTGATAAGGTCATATCGTCATTGTGATAGCTGCTACGTCGCTACATGTGACATAGGCTTAACACTAAAACTACTGACTTGAATACATAGTGCGAATTAGTCAAAATGACTACCTCAGTAGTTCTAGTGTTAAGCAGCTGGAGTACCGCCGTGGTTTTGAGCCATAAAGAGCTGTAGGCAGCCATCAACACGCCTTTTCCCATGTGTTATTTTCTTTGTTATGGCTTTGCACCATCCCCACTCAAAAACCTGCCATGGCTACCTTTTTTGGGAAAGAAGAGTAATTCTGTGTATATACTTAGCAAATATCTCTCAAGAACCACAATAGATGATAAGACATTGTCAATTTTCTCAACACACACTGAGGTTTTAGCAAACAGTGATTCTACAAATGTTAAATCAAGATAAGAAATTCACAGTTCCCAACTTGTCCACCCTAGTAAACAAAGCAATCCAAGCGATGCAGATAAAATGAAAAGGTGTATTTATTTAGGTAAAATAAAACAAACAGTAAAAAATTGTGAGGGCCCATGTAACTTAAGGTGAAACGAACCAAATTTTCAAAATTGTCAACAACATAAAATAATATAGCAAACATGAGTTTACAGCAAGGATGGAGGGAGTGAAACTTTCAAAAAAAGACCAGACCTTCACACATATTCATCCTGCCATGCCACTCGACCGGCATCAGACATAAAGTAAGTTGCAAACTGATCCCTCATTGCGCATACAGCGGACGTTGTACGAAGGCCAACATTGGCATAATCGTCAAGAGTGAGTTCAACATCAGCAGGGTCCATAACCAGCCTTTCTTTACTTAATACGTAGTTGTGGAGAACTACGCACGCTTTAACAACATCATCCACCGTATCTGTTTTTAGTTGAATGGCTGTTGTCAGAATGCGCCACTTTCCAGTCATCATACCAAATGCGCATTCCACCATCCTTCGTGCCCTCGTTAGCCGGTAATTGAAAATCCTTTTCGCTTGATTGAGGCCACGGCTGGAGTATGGTTTCAGAAGATTTTCACACATTTGAAATGCTTCATCACCAACCAATACGAACGGCAGTGGTGGTTCAGATGTGTCAGGAAGGGGTCTTGGTGGTGGAAAATTGAAATCATTACAGTATAAACGGCGGCCCATTGCAGACTGCTTGAAGACCTGTGAGTCATTGGAGCGGCCGTATCCTCCAATGTCCACAGCAACAAATTGATATTGGGCATCCACTATTGCCATTAATACTATGGAAAAATATTTTTTATAGTTATAAAATTGTGACCCACTGCCAGATGGTTTTAAAATCCTGATATGTTTTCCATCAACCGCACCAAGACAGTTCAGAAATTGACAGACTTCCATAAACTTCTCTGAGATTGACAGACATTGCTCCGTGGTTGGATGGGGGATGAATTCGGGCTGTAGCACTTCCCACAAAGCATGACAGGTCTCCTTCACAATTCCAGATGCCGTTGATATCCCCACTCTAAACTGGAAGTGTAGTGAAGATAAACTTTCTCCGGTTGCTAAGAATCTGTGTTAAAGAAGGAAAAATAAATACATAAATAAATAAATCGGGCGGGGTACGTAACAGTCATGGCGGCACGCATATACATATTGCTGTCAGATTTTGGAAGCAAAATGTAAGGGGTTAATGGCCGCGGGTGGAAGCGCTTCCACCCGCGGCTAGCAGGCACACATGTCAGCTGTTGAAAACAGCTGATATGTGCGTGGATAGCCACCGCCTGCCAACAGCAGGGGGCGGGGATTAACGGCACACGATCCATGACGTACCCAGTACGTCATGGGTTGTTAAGAGTTTAAAAAACAACAACACAGCTCTCAATCTATTAGAACAAATATGGAAACAAAACTTATGTGCTGGTAAACAATACACGACATGCAATAATATAGAAATGCCATACCTTAAAGTCAACATAAGACGATGCTCTGCAGAAATTGACCTTCGTAAATGGGTGTCCTGTTTTGTAATTAAACTTTGCACGCGTTGCAACAGTTCATCAAAAGTAGGCTTAGACATGCGGCAGTAGTCCATAAACTTGTCTGGGTGCTTGCAGAGATCTGGGTACAAAGAAGAGAATGCACCTCGTGTCGGACGACGTGCATTCAGTGGATGCAGCCAATAGCGCCGACGTCTCTGTGCCCATTTTCTGAGTCGCTCCTTTTCCACCGCTCGAGCGCGCAATAGACACAGGGCAATATCCATATCCACATTCATATTGAAATCCACAATGTCAGCCATTCTCTCAGCGTGCTAGCAAGAAATATCTGATCTAGAGACCAGTAGAACAATGTATATACACTTTGTGGGTGTTGGTGAAAAAAAACGAATCCGTTCAAATTTGACAAAAAAACGCATGTAAACGCACCCAAACGCAAGTAAAACGGTCCGTTATTTTGCTGGATCCGTTGACGGATCCAGTAAAATAACGCAATGTTGACTTGCGTTTGGGTGCGTTTTCATTGATAAAAACAGGATCCATACTTCCGCTAAAATAACGTTTTCAACGGATGTTAAAAAGACGTAGTGTGAAACTAGCCTAACAGGTTCTTTATGATTCCCATGCAGTCTGCCCCCAGAACTGTACAATAACTGCTGGAGCCGGGGTCTTCCACTGTTATTCAATGAGATTAGAACAAGCTTTAAGCCATGATATCATTGTGTACTTTATACCACGTGACTCCGGTAGGGGATATATCATCAGGGTGGTGTATATTGACATCTTTGCAAAGTTAGAAGGCAAAGAACTCCGAGCAATACAACCGAGACTAATATCTGAGAAACCGAAGCTTACAACACAAACATTTGAAGCATTAAAAAAAAAAAAAAAAAAAAAAACACCCCAAGAATTGACAATAAAACCATGTGATAAAGGTCATAATATTGTGGTAATGAACACCGGTGACAACGTTCTTTACCAGTTGTAACAAAAAAGTCGACATTGAAATTATGGGCAATAAGAGTTTGGAATTAAAAATTTACACTCTTGCAGAGAGGGAAAAATCAGTCTTTTTTGGACCGTACAATCGTTAAAATCATATCATGACAGCCAACGGGTCCCACGAGGTCTGCGTATCCTGAAAAGTATATCATTCTATCAGGATGATCGTTCATTTAAAATAGAGTGGGAAACCGTACAGCACGAGTGCTCCATGCGATTCCTTGATATTGTACTAAAAAGGAATGAGGAAGAACATTCAAAAATTACCACCGAAGTCCTGAGGTTAAAGGTCCAGTCACACTAAGCAACTTACCAGCGATCCCAACAACGATAGGGATCGCTGGTAAGTTGCTAGGAGGTTGCTAGTGAGATGTCACACTGCGACGCTCCAGCGATCCCACCAGCAACCTGACCTGGCAGGGATCGCTGGAGCGTCGCTGCAGGAGTTGCTGGTGAGCTCACCAGCAACCAGTGACCAGCCCCCAGCGCCGCGTGGAAGATGCTGCGCTTGGTAACTAAGGTAAATATCGGGTAACCAACCCGATATTTACCTTGGTTACCAGCGCACGGAGCTACACGTGCAGAGAGCAGGGAGCAGCGCACACTGAGCGCTGGCTCCCTGCTCTCCTAGTTACAGCACACATCGGGTTAATTACCCGATGTGTACTGCAGCTACATGTGCACAGAGCAGGGAGCAGCGCACACTGCTTAGCGCTGGCTCCCTGCTCTCCTAGCTACAGCACACATCGGGTTAATTAACCCGATGTGTCCTGCAGCTACATGTGCACAGAGCAGGAGCCGGCACTGACAGTGAGAGCGGCGGAGGCTGGTAACAAAGGTAAATATCGGGTAACCAAGGACAGGGCTTCTTGGTTACCCGATGTTTACTGTGGTTATCAGCCTCCGCAGAAGCCGGCTCCTGCTGCCTGCACATTTAGTTGTTGCTGTCTCGCTGTCACACACAGCGATCTGTGCTTCACAGCAGGACAGCAACAACTAAAAAATGGCCCAGGACATTCAGCAACAACCAACGACCTCACAGCAGGGGCCAGGTTGTTGCTGGATGTCACACACAGCAACATCGCTAGCAACGTCACAAAAGTTGTTCCTTAGCAGCGATGTTGCTAGCGATGTTGCTTAGTGTGACGGGGCCTTAAGGAAGGAAACGGAGAGTCGTATCTCTAAAGAGGCATAGCAGGCTTTTCTACAGAAATTGGATAAAAAGCTTTTACCTTTTCAAACCATAATCAAGGAAAATAAAGAGACGTTTATAAGAGACAAACTAGACTACGAGAATGATCAGATCTTTTCTTGGAAAAAAAAAAAAAAAAAAAAAAAAAAATCACATATACCGAGCAATAGAAGATTCCATCAAAAATATCAAAAAACAAACATTAACAAGACTGTGAAAAAAGACGCCTGGACGACTGATTCTGACTCCAGTGGAGCTGAAGATTTTACATCTAAAAAGAAAGCCAGAGCACCTGTTGACCTGCAGGCTTCTACGTCTAACAGCCTCCCTTTAGGAGACCCACCAGGAGAGGAGGCAGACGTAGACATAGGAGAAAAACCTACTCCAGGGAAACGCAAGCAGGTTTCTTGGAGAGATTAGAATTGTCCGTCCCTGCGTTTAAAACACATGATGAGAATGTTTCTTCTTGTTCATTACATGATAACGTGCCTTCCTGCTCGGTAGAAGTTGAAACTACATGTCTACGAAAAGTGCTTAATTTAACTTCTTTTTCATTAACAACTGATATGCTGTCTGTATTAGAAAAAGGCCTTAATTTTTGCATACCTGAGGCTTTTAACATGACTGATTTTCAGATAGATCTGTTTAAAGGTTGTAGAAAACTTCATTTAAAAAAATTCTATAAAAAAATCAAAAAAGAAGCCAACATTCCCCTGAAACATGAGAATCGCAATGCAAAATAGGCCCTCTAGGTTTTCTCGGAGCTAGCGATAATACTACCCCTTTCAATAAGGACGCCCTTCTCCTACTCCGTTTATCAGACCCCGGTTATACAGAATCTTGCTCTGCAGATATTACCACTCATTTGAATAATCCCACAGAAAAATCCTTTTTCAAAAAAAGGAATAAAATCTACTTTCTGCCCGCCTCTCATTCCTGGTAGCAGTATTAATCTGTTCCAGGAACTAGTCATTAAAGATGTACAGGCTTTAAAATATCCTTTTCCTATTCAAAGTCTCACAAAAGGAGAAATCGCTGCGCTAAAGGTTTTGCAATCCCAGGATAGTATTATCCATGGGGCGGACAAGGGGGGCGCCACTGTCCTTCGAAATAAAAAGAGACATACATACAAGAGGCTAAAAGACAACTTGAGGACAGCAATGTCTACAAAAAATTATCCAGCGACCCCACATGGTCCTATATTAAAAAACTCAAAAGCCTCTTGCATAAAAATGTTTGTGCTGGGACTCTTACTAAAAAAAACTGCCGAAAAACTACTTCCTCTGCACCCTAAAAAGCCTCACTGTACTATTTACCAAAAATCCATAAGGACAGTGTCTCCCCCCCTAGCCGCCCGATAGTGTGACAGGGGTTCTGTCACCGAACCTATCCCCGAAACTATCTAGAGTGGCTTCTAAAACCCCTGACTGTGTTAATTCCCTCGTATCTTAACCCTTTAGTGACGGAGCTAATTTTCACCTTAATGACCAGACCAAATTTTGCAATTCTGACCAGTGTCACTTCATGAGGTTATAACTCTGGAACGCTTCAACGGATCCCGGTGATTCTGAGTGTTTTTTCGTCACATATTGGACTTCATGTTAGTACCAAATTTAGGACAATATTTTTTGTGTTTATTTATGAAAAAAATTGAATATTGGCAAAAATTTTGAAAATTTAGCAATTTTCAACTTTTGAATTTTTATACCGTTAAACCAGAGATTTCTGTGACACAAAATAGTTAATAAATAACATTTCCCACATGTCTACTTTACATCAGCACAATTTTGGAAACAATTTTTTTTGTTAGGAAGTTAGAGGGGTTCAAAGTTTATCAGCAATTTCTCATTTTTACATCAAAATTTACAAAACCAGTTTTTTAGGGACCACATCATATTTGAAGTGACTTCAATAGGCCTAGATGACAGAAAATACCCAAAAGTGACACCATTCTAAAAACTGCACCCCCCAAAGTACTCAAAACCACATTCAAGAAGTTTATTAACCCTTCAGGTGCTTCACATGAACAAAAGCAATGTGGAATGAAAAAAAGCAAAAATTAAATTTTACCTAAAAATGTTGCTCTAACCCAAATTTATTCACTTTTAGAAGAAATAACACAACAAAATGGACCTCAAAACTTGTTCCCCACTTTCTTATGAGCGCGCCGATACCCCACATGTGGTCAGAAACCTCTGTTTGGACAAATGGGAGGGCTCGGAACAGAAGGAGCAATATTTGAATTTTGGAAAGCAAATTTGGCTGAAATAGATTGCGGGCACCATGTTGCATTTACAGGTCCGCTAAGGTACCTAAACAGAAGAAATCCCTCACAAGTGACACCATTTTGGAAACTAGACCCCTCAAGGCTTCTATCTAGGGGTATAGTGAGCATTTTAGATCCACAGGTACTTCACAGATTTTGTTAACGTTACGTTGTCATATTGAAAATTTTAATAATTTTCTCAAAAATGTTGCTTTAGCATCAATTTTCTCACTTTTTCAAGAGGTAATTCCAAAAATTTGACCTCAAGGTTTGTTAACCACTTTTTTATGAGCGCGGTGATACCTCACATGTGGTCTGAAACCTTTGTTTGGACAAATGGGAGGGCTTGGAACGAAAGGAGCAATATTTGAATTTTAGAAAGGAAATTTGGCTGAAAAAGATTGCGGGCACCATGTCGCATTTGGAGGTCCCCTAAGGTACCTAAACAGCAGAAACCCCGCACAAGTGGCCCCATTTTGGAAACTAGGCCCCTCAAGGAATTTATCTAGATGTTTGGTGAGTACCCTGAACCCTCAGGTGCTTCACAGAATTTTATAACGTTGAGCCATGAAAAAAAAAAAATAAAATTTTACCACAAAAAATTGTTATTTCAACCAGGTAGCTTTTTTTTTTACAAGAGTAAAAGGAAAAAATTCAGCATAACATTTATTGTGCAATTTCTCCTGAGTTTGGCGATACCTTATATGTGGTGGAAATCAACTGTTTGGGCGCATGGCAGGGCTCGGAAGGGAAGGAGTGCCATTTGACTGCAAAATTGGCTGGAATCAATAGCGGACGCCAGGTTGCATTTGGAGAGCCCCTGAGGTGCCTAAACAGTGGCGGTACCCCACAAGTGACTTCATTCTGGAAACAAGACACCTCAAGGCTTTTATCAAGGTGTATAGTGAGCAGTTTGAATCCACGAGTACTTCACAGAATTTGATAAGCTTAGGTTGCCATATTGAAAATTTTCATTTTTTTCACAAAACTGTTGCTTTAGCATCAAATTTCTCACTTTTTCAAGAGACAACAACAAACCGTGGACCCCACAGGTTGTTATCCAATGTCTTATGAGCACAGGGATACCCCACATGTGGCCAAAAACCTCTGTTTGGATAAATGGGAGGGCTTGGAATGGAAGGAGCACCATTTGAATTCTGGAAAAGTTGAAATAAATTGCGCGCACCATGTCACATTAAAAGAAAAAGAAAGAAGCACATTGGGCATGGGATTTCTAAAAATCCTTCCACTGTGCTTCTACTGCACAACGCAGCATTATGGACACAGGGAAAACACTCTGCGCCCAAAACGCTGCAAACCCTGATTGTGGGCACACAGCGTAAAATGGATAGATGTCAAACAAATATAACGTCCCATTCCCCTGCATATTCTAAGCTGGCGCCCTTTAGTGCCTTTCATGTGGCACTAAAGGGTGCCTAGCCTTGTATTTAGCCCCCCAAAAAATTAATAAATTAAAATAAACGACGTGGGGTCCCCCCTATTTTTGATAGCCAGCTAGGGTAAAGCAGACAGCTGTAGCCTGCAAACCACAGCTGACAGCTTCACCTTGGCTGGTGATCAATTTGGAGGGCTCCCCAGGCGTTTTTTAAAAAAAAAAAAAAACGTGGGGTCCCCCCCAAATTAGATCACCAGCCAAGGTGAAGCGGACAGCTGGGGTCTGGTATTCTCAGGGTGGGAAGAGCCATGGTTATTGGACTCTTCCCAGCCTAAAAATAGCAGGCCGCAGCCGCCCCAGAAGTGGCGCATCCATTAGATGCGCCAATCCTGGCGCTTCGCCCCAGCTCATCCCGCGCCCTGGTGCGGTGGCAGACGGGGTAATATATGGGGTTGATACCAGCTGTAATGTCACCTGGCATCAAGCCCTGGGGTTAGTGATGTCACGGCATCTGAACAGATACCCGACATCACTAACCCAGTCAGTAATAGAAAAAAAAAAGACAAAAAAAATTTATTTGAAAAAACACTCCCCGAAACATTCCTCTTTTACCAATTTATTGAAAATAAAGAAATTCCGGTCGCTGTAATCCATTTTGGAGGTCCCGCGCCGACTCTGGATCTTCTAGAATATGGGGGGCACGTTCAGGGAACGTATCCCCCATTTTCTGGAAGAGCAAGCTCTCCATGAGCAGTGTGGGTGCAGTAATCTGAGAATACTGCACTCACACTGCCCCGGTCCAACCTAGGGCAGAGTGACCTGCAGTAACCTCATTCCAGAATATGAGGGGCACGCTCACAGAACGTACCCCCCATTTTCTGGAACAGCAGCCTCTCCATGTGAGGAGTGTGGCTGCAGATCACTGCACTCACCCTCCCCCGGTCCACAGTGGAGCCTGTGCATCAGCGACGTCAGCAGGATCCCTGCTTGCAGGGATCCAGCTGACAGCCGCTGTCTGCGCATGCGCCGCCAGCATTGAAGAAGGAGGCGGCGATCGCGGGCCCGGAGCGGCAGACAGGTAACGTATAACCGGGGGCTTGGGGGGGGGGGTGACCTAGTGGGACCTGGGGACACCTTTCTGCCGCATGTGACGTGTCACATGCGGCAGAAAGAGCAGAATGAAGGCGGCCGCGCGCTGTGCGCCGCCATCTTCCACGCTCCGGAGGGGGGAGGGGGGTGGTGGCTCTGGAGAACCGGAGGGGGCTCCGGTGACCAGAGGGCTCCGGTGGACCGGAGGAGGGGTCAGGGGGAGGACATTTCCCTCCGATCTGAAATGTTTGATCATTTCAGATCGGAGGGAAATGACTGCAGAGCCGGCGCCGGCGGCAGTTTTCTGTGCGCTTCGGCGCCATTTTGGATGTCCGGTGGGGGTAGGGGTGGGGGTGGGGGGACTCTCCGGTACCGGGGGCTTTGGGGGCACTAGGGGGTTAGATTTCTTTCTCATCTGACATGTTTGATCATGTCAGATGAAAAAGAAATCAGTTTTACCGGCCATTTCTTTTTTTTTTTCATGTGTTCGTCGGTATACGGTGTATACCGCCGATCACATGATCGGGGTCCAAAAAAAACACCCCGATTCATAATCTGGGGGGTCTCAGCTACCCCCGGTAGCTGAAACCCCCGAGATTTTCGGTCGCTGGGGGGCGCTACAGGGTTTTTTCGGGCCGCCGCTTTAAAGCGGCGGAACAGAATAAGTACCCTGTTTTGCCGCCGCTTTAAGTCGTACGGCCGTCGTTATGAGGTTAAAGATACGGGCGAGTTTATTAATATGCTTGAAGACTTTCAGTGGCAGGATGGCTTCCATTTATCCGCACCGGACATAGAAAGTCTGTACACCCGCATCCCCCAGGACTTGGGTGTACAGACTACAGTATAAAAAGAGTTCTTTTAAATGTTGATCAAGACCCCGCTCTGGTAGACTTTATTGTAGAGGCACTTAGTTTCGTTTTACATCATAATGTATTCAAATTTGATGACCAATGGTTTGTGCAATGCGGGGGTACCGCGATGGGTACCCCCGCGGCTTGCATTTTTGCAAACCTTTTTTTGGCTGCACTTGAAGAGGATTGCATTTATAACATCGAAAACCCATACCTAAAACATAAAAAAAAAAAAAAATACGCCAGGTATGTATTTGATACTTTCTTGGTGTGGGACGGATC